>NC_056679.1:34177909-34529159 GCF_018350215.1 Panthera leo
TCAACTTCTCCCTTTAGGCTATAAAATTAAGATACAATATAAATTGTGTTTTCACTAAGATACCTTTTAACTGTCTCCAAGAGATTTTCTGAAGACAAAATAGGCTTACATTTTTATGATTGCTGATAAAGTAGTATCACATTTTTATTTGATCAAAACTAGTATTGAATTTATCAAAGCAAACTGAATTTGTTTGAACTCTTCACGATAAATTTGATTTGTTTTAATTTTTTATAATTGAATTTTAGTAATGTCACACTATTTTCTCTCTAGAGAAGAGAACCATGACTACAAAACTCCGACAGTGTCCTTTCATAATCTGCAAAGCAGCTCATTTTCACTAAACAAGTAGGTATAGGACCAAGTCAGTTATCAAAACGACTGATTTTTGACAATGATTTTTCTGAGTTCTAGGTGATAATTGTCTGACTCCTTTTCTACTTATGGATACGATTAGAAATAGAAAATGTGAGTTTGAGAAAAATTTAAAAGATGAAGTAAATTTAGGTAATTGCAAATCTATTTGCAAACCTATTTTGGGCAAGATACATGAAATAAAGACACAGGTCATCAAAACCTTGGTTTGAGCCATGAGTAAAAGAAAAAGGGTAGGAGACCCTTTTAAATGATGAGATACAGCCAGGTTCTCAGATCTGTAGCCTGGTCGAAAGATAACAGGGCAGAAATAAAATTAATTTCAAGATTATTTACTTGAATTAATCAAATTTCAGGAATGGGATTTTCCTTCCCACTTTCTTTTCAGAACACAGCTATGATAATACATCTGTCACACTTTACAGCACTACCCTAGCTTTAGTCCAGCACATTTCTTGGGCGGTTTTCATCTCCTTTTCTGTCGATTCTGTGCTACAATGCAAGAAATGACATCTCTTAGGAAAGGATCTGCCTCAAAATTAAAGCAGAGGAAGAAATTGACTGGGCCAAGCCGAATCCTCTCTTGCAGATGCAGAGATGCAGGCCATGCAATGACTGTTCCAGGTCAGCATATATGCCTTTAGTCAGGAAGGTGGGATTGCTATTTCATACCCAAGCAAATCTTCCAAAATTGTCACACAGAAAGGTGAAGTATTTTTTATTCTACCTGAGAGTCGAAAATATACTTTCTACCAAGGGCAATGAATCAGAATCGACAATAGGAGAGCTATTGTCAACTTCTTTAGAGTAATAACAAACTCTTAAGCAAACCCCTCCCCCCCAAAAAAAAATTAGGAGAGGAAGCTTCACATTTCTTTTCATTAACCTTGTTAAAATTTAGATGTTGAAGCATCCATGAGAGAATGATATGTGAGAATTAAAATAATTATCTAAGAAAAATTACAACTAGGGAAAATGTCATCATGGGTGTATTAGTCCAGAAAGTAATAAACTATAGTGAAGTAAAAAGCAACTTGCAGCTCTTAATAAACTAATGTAAGTTTATCTCTCACTCGCACAGAGTCTACCATAGTCCGGGCATCTGGTCTCCACGTGCTAACTCTGAGATCCAGGATGCTTCAATTGTGGCTACATCTCTCCACAAAGCCCAGAGCAGGGGAATCTGAACGGCATGTCCCCTGTCCATCATGGACATGAAATACATTTTTACTGCTCACATTTCATTGGCTGAAGCTAATTACTTGGCCTCATCTAAACTCAAGAAGGTGATAGTATAGTTTTTTTATGTGTAAAAGATGAATACATAGGAAACAATTTGTGATATCCAGCATAATGTCTGTCAAAGGGTGAATATCTTGTTTAATTATAATGAAGGTTTATGCATTTATAAAAATCTCAAGTTTTCATGTCTATATATATATATACATATATATGTATTATAAAACAAGTGGAATCATATGCTAAAATGTCAATAGTGATTCAATGATTTCTTGATGGAGTAATTGTTTTTTACTTCTTTTATTTTTGAGTTATTTTGGCACAGTATTTTATAATTTTTCAATCATAAACATGTATAGCTTTATTCACATACAGTTAGAATGTGTATATTATTATACATGTGTGTCTATGTGTATATATAGAGTGAAATCTTTTTTTATTTTCTTCTCTATGCTTTATTTACTAAATATGAATGTGAACAAATGCTTCTGAATACATGTTTCGGATTTATTCTGGAAAATTGCCCTTCAAATACATAGTGGTCTGAAAAAATTGTGATTTTTTTCAATCAACAGCATACTTAATTCATTGATTTGTTCAGTTAATATTTATAAAGGTCTCCCTTGTACCAGGCACTATTCCAATACTGAGGATTTGAAATTGGGGGAAAAATTAGGAGTCCCTATAGAATTTACATTCTGGTGAGAGAAGGACATAAAATAGATGAGAAAAATCAGTAAAAATATATAGGATGCTAAAAGTGCTAAAGAAAGAAATAAAAAAAGGTAACAGAGAAGTGCAGAGGTGAAAGAGGGAGGGAATTCAATGTTAAATAGTATGAGAGAAGAAGACCTCTTCATTAAGTTGATTTCTGAGTAAAGAATTTAAGATTATGAGAAAGTCAGGCCATTTGGATGTCTGTGAAGAGAGCATTCCAGACAGAAAGACCAACAAGAAAAAAATGCCCTGAGGCAGAACATAAGTAAATGTTCTAGGAATAGGAATGAGGCCAATAAGGACAGAGAGGAAAAAGCCAGGGGAAAGTCATAGAATCAGAGGTCAGAGAGGTCAGGCATGCAGCCGTATATTCTCTGGGATCTTGTAAGCCATGACAATGAGTTCGGCTTTTTGAGTTGGAAAGTCATGGGAGAGTTGTAAACAGAACAAGAGATCATGTGTATTCTGGGTCACTCTGGCTGCTGTGTGCAAACATATGTTAAAGAGGGCCGAGGGCAGAAGCAGGGAGATCAAGAGCAAGAATCGAGATATGAGACCATGCTCTCTCCAACTAAAATGGTAGCAATGGAAGTGGAGAGAAAAGATTATTGATTTGTTTTGAAGGCAAAGTCAAAAAGATTTTGGGGACATATCACACTTGGAATGTGAGAGAAAGACTTGTTCACCTGAAAAATAGAATTCCTCACCACATAGAAGGGGAAGACCGCCAAGGCAGGTTTGAGGCATAAAGTCAAAAGGTATTATGTATATATTAAGTTGGAGTCCTAAACAAAATAATCAAGTGAAGTGTTTAAAAAGCAGCTAAATACACTAGTCTGCAGTTTCAGGAGAGAATTTCCCTGAAACTATAATAACAGAATGAATTAATGCTTATAATGCACTTATTATATACCAGGAACTATTTTTTTCTATTATATGTATGAATTATTTATTTCATACAAAATTCTCATTAGATTAAGTACTATTACTGTCAACATTTTATAGTGAGGAAACTGAGTCATAAAGAAGTTAAGTATTTGTTTCAAGGACAAAGAGCTAGTGATACATAGTGAGAGTCTGTGTGTCTATTAAGCATGCTTCCTTCCTCTCTTGGCAACTAATCATCATATAACTAGTATTTAAAGGCATAAAACTGGGTGAGATCCCCAAGAGTCAGGAGAGAATGGAAGAGGTCCAAAGACTGAGCCCTAGAGCCTTCCAGAATTAAGAGTTCTTAACTCTTGAGTTGAGAAAAATATCAGCGCAGACAGTGGGAAAAGAGCATCTTATAATGAAGAAAACAAGAAGGTTGTGCTGCCTTGGAAATAAAGATGTGTTTCAAGGAGAAGGGTGTCATGAATTAAAAAAAAATGTTGATAGGTCAAATAAGAAAGGCTTTAAACTGATTTTTGAATTTAGCAACATGGAGGACATTGGGAAGCTTGACAAGATTCATTCCAGTGAAGGGACAATAGTGAACCTGAGAGGTAGAGGAAATGACAGGGAAACTAGTCAATTTTTAAAAGACTTCTGTAAAATAGAAAAGTAGGGAGGTAAGTAGATGGGATAGTGGAATCAACAAAGGGGTGTTTGTTTGTTTGTTTGTTTGCTTTTAAGGTTAGAATAATAAGCCACTGTCTTGCACTCTCCTGAGGTAGAGTGTATAGAAACAGATACAAGGAGGTGTTAGGAATGAAGGAAATTATCATCCTATTTTGTATATTATCTCAGTGAATGAGAAGAACTTGTCTAAGTCAGAGGTGAAGATATAGGAAGACAAATACATAGGCAAGAGAACAAACTGGGATATCTCCTGTCAGATCTGGGGAACATTGGGGTCATTGTCACTCATGGTAGGAGCAATACAAATTAACACTACTCAGAGCTGCCCTTAACATCTAACAGATGGGCCAAAACCCAAATGTTTGACCATACTCTGTGTTAGGGCAATGCCAGGAAAGAGACAAGCTCTCTGATACACTGGCAGTAGGAATACAAAATGGTACAATCCTTGTAGCAAGGAATTTAGAAATACTACGAAAACATATATGCATTTAGCAAACCCAGTTCTGGGAAAAATTGCCAAATCATGAAAAAGCTCATGTGTATGGTTATTTTGTTACGGTACAATTTGTAAGTACAAAAGTTTGGAAATAACCCACATGTCTATGAGTACAGGACTAGTTGAACAATCCACAATTCATCCACATACCAAAATGCTCTGCAGGCTTAAACATGAGTGAAGAACATTTTTCCACAGCCAGGTTTTAAAGTAATTAGCTTGTATTCCCTTCTAGTCTCTTTATGATTTCCCTCTCTCCCCTGCGCTCTCTCTCCCCACCTTCATTCTCCTTCCTTCCAACTGCCAAAGCAAAATTTGCACTTGTGAAAAGTTAAACAGGCGAGGTGGACTTTATTTAAGGCTATTGTGATAGCAGAGAGATGTTGGCCTCCACGGAAACAAGCAGCTAGAGAGTATTTAAGAGCTGAGGTGGGAAGCTCATAGGCCATCTGTATTTGCCTATCAACCTTACCCAGAGGAAAAGTCAATTTTCTTTTACCTTCACGATGGGAGATAGTTTTACAACTTGAAGCAAGCAAGGTGTTCCTGCCGTCATATAGAAACCTGGAGGTAATGCCTCTTCTTTGATGGTTACATTTCAAAGGGATGGCTGCCAGGTCCTTAGAGGGACCCTCCTGAACTTTAGTAAAGCTGGCAAAGGTTTTTTAAAAGATTTACCTCTTAAAGGAGTGGAGGAAGAATTTACAATTAAAGTTTTCTAAAGTAAATACCCTAAGAAAAGGAATTTTAGGTGCTTAGAGTCAAGAAAAAGGCTCTCTAAAGTTTAGACAAGTTGATGGAAACATTCAGACCCGCTTGGTCCCTCCTGCCTTCCCCACTCCTTCCCTTCCTTCCTTCCTTCCTTCCTTCCTTCCTTCCTTAATTCTTTCCTTCCATCCTTCCTTCCTTCCTTCCTTCCTTCCTTCCTTCCTTCCTTCCTTCCTTCCTTCCTTTGAATATTTAGTATCCCATCCTTTTAAAATCTATCTTGATGTACACATAGATGACTTTCGGCTGCTATATCTGGTGCTCACCAACAATCTGAAGGCCGATGACTGAGGGTCTATATTAATGAAAGCTTTTTTACAACTTTCATTACAGAACCAGTCCTGATTTAAAATACTAATATTAACAATAGAAGAAACCTTCCGTAAGAATAACAAGAAAGGGAAACTAAATTCCTCTTATTTTCATTTGAATTTTTGTTTATGTGAACAGATGTGTTTAATTTACTCAGATAACTATGTAATCTTGAGATATATCCAGTTCAAGAATCATTTCACCCGTTCATTCTTTATAGATATCCAATAAGATGGGGGGCAGAGAAAGATGGATGGTTGAATTTGTAAGTTTCTTTAATATTTATTAAAAATGTTGGCACTATACCAGGTATAATTGATCAATATTACCTTCTGCTTATTCTTAGGCTAGGTGTTCAAAATTGATTGTGGAGATATTAGGATAAAATCCATGTAACACAGAGAAGGAAGATGCATTATGTAAGCCTAACCCATATGTCAGATTTTTAAAGAATAAAGTAATTGTATGAGCTTAATTTTCAAGTTTTACAATTTTCTTTTGTCTCCTAAAAATCATTTATGGCCCTGCCTCTAATGGAAATCCTTAACAGATATATCAAAACATCATCTCTGCCATATTATTTTTTTCATAAAGGTCAATAAAAAAGATAAACAATTTAAGTGCAGAATTTATTTTTAAGTTACTGAGAAATAAAATTGCTAAGAAGTCATATTATACTTTTCATCTGTCCAACCAACTTTTTAATTTTTTTAAGTGTCACTTAAAAACAGTAAGGAAAGGGGTGCCTGGGTGGCTCGGTCAGTTAAGCTCCGACTTTCGCTCAGGTCATGATCTCCGTGAGTTCGAGCCCCGCGTCGGGCTTTGTGCTGACAGCTCAGAGCCTGGAGCCTGTTTCAGATTCTGTGTCTCCCTGTCTCTCTGCCCCTCCCCTGTTCATGCTCTGTCTCTCTCTGTCTCAAAAATAAATAAAATGTTAAAAAAATTAAAAAAAAAAAAACAGTAAGGAAAGTGATAGCTTTTGTTTCATACTGAGTTAAATTTACCTGAATAAAAAGGGCAAGCCCTTACCTTTCTGCATAGCTGATTTGAAGAAAGGACTCAGAAAACAAAGTCAGATATATACTGAGTGTGGGTCTCTCAATATTTGCTGCCTTTATTTATTTTATTTTTTATTTTTTTAAGTTTATTTATTTTTGAGAGAGACAGAGTGTGAGCCAGGGAAGGGGCAGAGAGAGAGGGAGACAGAATCCGAAGCAGGCTACAGACTCTGAGCTGTCAGCACAGAGCCAGACGCAGGGCTCGAACTCACGAGCTGTGAGATCACAACCTGAGTTCAAGTTGGACATTCAACAGAATGAGCCACCCAGGCACCCCAATCTTTGCTGCCTTTAAAATGTAACGAACCTATAGCAAGTAAATTACTGAAATGACATTAATTTATTCTACAGAATAAAATTAATATGTAGTTAACAAAATAGAAATAACATGAATGGGCAAACACAACCATACATTTTAAAACAAGGGTATTGTCTTGTTTTTTTCTTGTGTCCAAATAAAAACCAGGTTTATTAATTTAATATGAAAAGCTGATGTGCGTGTGTGCACATGCACACACGTTAAATGCTTTAAAAAAGAAAAACGCCATGGGGCATGTGCAGAATATCTTTTTTAGTACTTAGAAATTACACATATTTAGCGAACACAGAAGTCACTGTTAGGGAGCACCTATTAGCCAATGATGAGATCATTAAGCATCAAAAAGAATAATGAATGCAACTGATTGAAACACATTGAGTAAAAATGAAACAAATAAACAAACATTGCTGTTCTGGGTTAAAATTGGATAAAGAGAAATGGCAACTTAATGCAATGTGCAATCCTTGATGTCACAGAATTTAAATGGCTGCAAAGTCTTTGCCCTTCCTTCCATCAAGAAGTGAAGTGTATTTCTTTTCCCTTGAACTTAGGTTGGCCTTGTGAATTGCTTTGCACAACAGACCGCAGTAGAAGTGAGGTATCGGTGGTCAGGCAAGGCTTTTGGCTTGAATTTCGGTTTCTTCAGCCAAGAACCTTCTGCCTTTGCTCTTGGATCCCAGTTGCCATATTATAAGAAAATCCAGGCTAGACTCTCAGATGATTAATGATCACATAGAGAAATGAAGTGAGAGGCTATTTTAGATGTTCCAATCTCAGCTAAACTGCCAGGTGAATGCAGCCATATGAGTGAACTCAGTCCGTGTCAAGGAGAGCAAATGGACCAGTCACGAGCCTCACCCAAATCTCAGATCAATGGAATCATGTGAAATAATAAATCACTGTTGTTTTAAGCAACTAAAATATTTTAGTGTAGCAAGAGATAACAAAACATCTTTGGTATTCTATTCCAACAAAGCAAAAATAGTTCTAAACAATATTGTTCTGACAGTGGGTTAATCTGAATATAGACTGGATATGGGGAAACAATATTTAAAATTTAAAATTTGGGTTCTTGTTATTGGTATGGATATGTAGGTGAATATCTTTATCCTTAAGAGATATTTGAAAATTTAGTATTTGAATTTAGTATTTAAGTGTGCTACTGTATGGACTTATTTCCAAATAGTTCAGCCAAGAAGAGGGGAAATATATATACATATATTGAGAAAAAAAGAAAATGTGCCAAAATTTCATAAATTGAAGATTCTAGGTGAAGATTGTGAGGATATTCAAATTTCTTTTTAGTTAATTTACTTATTTTGAGAGAGAGAGAGAGAGAGAGAGAGAGAGAGAAAGTGTGAGAAGTGTGAGTGGAGGAGAGGGGCAGAGGGAGAGAGAAAGAAAATCCCAAGCAGGCTCTGCACTGTCAGCACAGAGCCTGATGCAAGGGTTCCATCTCAGGAACCACAAGATCATGACCTGAGCTGAAATCAAGAGTCAGAAGTTTAATATACTAAGCCACCCAGGTTCCCTGGATATTCATTCTACTTCTCTTTATTCTAAAGTTTTTAATGTTTTCAAAATAAAAAAGTAGAAACATATGAACAAATGAATAAATGAACATACATTAGCATGTATGTAATGTTAGAGAACTTTTTTCTCAGTGAGTCCTTTTTTCACATCTCATTTAGAATTCTGTATAGTATTCTCACCAGACATTCCATATTGCCCTTCCCTGGTTTATTTTTTTCTGATAAAAGTTAAGGCCACGTGAAAATCTAGACATTTTTACATATTGTTATTATGAAAGTATTTATTTGCCATTCACTTATATATCGTCTGCATCCCTCACTCTGCAATTTAAGAAACAAATAATAGAATTAATTGATAGAAGTGGGCTATCTTGAATTTTTTTGCGACCAGAAAGATTAGTCCTTGACAAAAACAAAGTACTGTATTTAAAAAAAAAAAATGTTTATTTACTCTTGAGAGAGAGAGAGAGTAGGAGAGGGGCAGGGGTGGGGTGGGGGTTGGTTGCTGAGGATCCAAAGCAGGCTCTGCACTGACAGCTTAGAGACTGATACGGGGCTCGAACTCACGAACCGTGAAACCATGACCTGAGCCAAGGTCCAATGCTCAACCGACTGAACCACCCAGCACCCCAAAATGTTGTATTTTGAAAAATCCTAATTATTGGAGCCAGGGCAATCACCTTAAACCAAATAATCTGAAGAACTGCTAAAAAGTCACCTAGCTAATCAAAAACTCGATCTTTCTTTTTAATCAACAGATGCTACTTTTTGAAAGCCTCCTCTCATAAAATTTATTTGGAAATTTCTAAAACAATCTACCAATTTACACATAAAATAATAAGTATTTTTCACTTGTGATTTTTGCCTCAAGGCAATACCCATGAACACCATGTTCATATCTATGAAGAAAATGTAAGCATGTTACAATAGTGCTAGACATTATTTATTTATCAGCATTACAGCAACAAGAAATTAAAACTAAACCAAGCCAAGATGAAAGTATGTAGCTACTAAAATAATGCAGGGGATCCCCTTGCTGGATGTGATGTGCTTGTCTGGACAAATAAATGATGTACTGGGATATACATACATACATACATACATACATACATACATATGTACATACACACATATACAGACAGTGATTCTGTACCTGATTGTGAAGAGAAATTCACACTTAGTATGCTGAGGTAGAAGGCAAAATTATCAAAGCAGTAGCCATAAAAAGTAAACATGATACAATATCCCAGATTGAATACAAGAACAGGAGAAAAAAAGACATTAGATAAAAACTAATAAAAATGTATTTTAGTTGATAATTTATCAACGTAAGTTTATAAACTGTAACAAATATCCTAAGTCAAGATGTTAATAATAAGGAAACCGGGTATGAGGAATTTTCTACACTTCACAACATCACAGTATTTTAAAAATCCAAATATATTCTAAAATGAAATGTTTGTTAAAAAGAAAACAGAAACAAAAAAATGGCAGATACTTTCATCCCTAGTAGGGTGTGTATGTTTTTGTTAACTTTGGTGTGTTTTTATTTAACAAGAATTGCAGTTGAATGTAATTGCATTTTAAAACATAACTAATAGCTATAAAAGATTTTGATTCTTGGGGAAAACACACAATTTCTTTGTTACCACACAAAAAAGAAAGCACTTTCTCTAGATCTAACTATACAATGGACCTAGCATTAACTATTGAAAAGAAATGGGGAAACATATTTTAACCCAGCCTTAAAAGGAGATGCATTCTTTGCCAGCTCACAAATCTTTTGGTCCCAGATCTGTGGAGGAGAAAATGCTATGTAGTTATAATATCCAATTTGGATTTTAAAAAGTAATTATGAAATATTACTGAAATTCAATTATATTAATCTGAAGTACTGTTTCTTTTTTTTTTTAAATATTGCTGTTGTTGAAGAGGTATTAAAGCATGCAATATGACAATATTTTGGTGAAAACAGTTATAGCTGATATTTTTTTAGTAAATGCTTGAGAAAACTACACTTTTACATTTAGCTCAAAATATTTATGTCATTATACCTATGTGATTGCAGCAATGACAATGTTTATAGCAAAACAATAATTGAGGCCAAAGATGGTGTTCACACAATTCTAATACATTTTTAGTATTTATGTATCTTTTCACTATTGAGTTAAATTTTCAAAAATATGGTTTTGTCATCTACTAATGTCAATAATTGTGTCTGCTCTCTGTATCTCATAGAATACTATAAGGTTAAATAAGATCAAGTAAATGTATATAAATTATAAAAAAAAAAAGCACTAAACTAATTCTTTTCCTGTTTCTGAAATTCAGATATGTCAACAATTAGTGTAATAACAACAAATGGTTCTCACATTTATATTATGGAATAAAAAATCATTTTGGGGGGCACCTGGGTGGCTTGGTCGGTTAAGCATCCGACTTCGGCTCAGGTCATGATCTCGCGGTCCGTAGTTCGAGCCCCGCATCGGCTCTGTGCTGACAGCTCAGAGCCTGGAGCCTGTTTCAGATTCTGTGTCTCCCTCCCTCTCTACCCCTCCCCTGTTCATGCTCTGTCTCTCTCTGTCTCAAAAATAAATAAACGTTAAAAAAAATTTTTTTAAATCATTTTTGAAATAATCTTATTTCAACCTGTCACATTTGCTTCAGTGTTTGATTTAATTGAATAGCAGAACTTTTTGTTTCAGTGAAACACGTATCTTTTAATAACCAAGCAAAAATCATGTCTGGTTTATTGCAAATAATATATGGATTCTTGATCAAAATAAACACGTTTTACTTTAAAAAGCACACTAATATTTACTATGTATTGCCATACACTATCTGCAATGTAATATGTATAGTAAAGGTAGAGATATAGGTAGACATAAGGTAGGAAGGAAGGAAGGGAGGGAGGAAGAAGGAAGAGAAAGAAAGGAATTCATATATCTGTATATTTTTATGCATGTGTACATTTCTGTGTATATAATTATGTACTAGGGATAAGTAAGCAAGTAACTCTTTATATTTATGAGCTTTATCCCTAATTGTATTATTGATGAAAGAAAGCCTTTGGGAAAAAATCATTTTGGCATTTTAGATTCCTACTGAGAGAATGGGGATTAAAGAATATACTTACAGAAAAGAAGGAGGAGGTAAAAACTAATGAGTAATTATAGCTTATGAACATTTACAAATTAAAGTTACTTTGTAGACCTTAAAGTCTTATAAAAAATGCTCACTATGCAGAAGACGTTCTTTTGGAAAAAAAATAGTGCTAAATAAGAACATTCTGTACCATGCTCAGAATCCAGAGATTTTAAAATTAATTTAAGACCAGTCATAAGATTTCCTTCTAGAGATTTTAGATAGGTAACCAAGTGATTTGGTATCCTTTATCTATTTTATAGAGTGTTGGGCCTAGTGTTGATAATCATTGAGATAGTTTCTCCTGATGTATAAATGATTCATCTGAAGGAAGTTAAGTGCTTTGGGGAACATTTATTAACTTTTCCAGGAGCCAAGTGTATCATTTAACAAATGGTTACTGCCTCTTCCCATCAAAAATGGCCATTACAACCAAGTTATGTATCGTATGTCAAGTAAATATAGTTCTTATTTTGTTGATTGAGCTAGAAAGATTAAGAACCTTTCCCAAAAAAGGATAAAATGAAGCAGTAAAGAACTGGGACCAAAACTTAAGTCTAAGGCCACCCCGCGGTGCTTAAGAAGTCTTTAGCTCACATTCCCTTCACATTAGCAGACTACACTTCAGTATATTGCCGTATTTCACAGTATTTATCAATCCACAAAGAGAGTCAAAGCATTAAGAAATGTGGTCTTCATTGTCGATCAGAAGAGCCAATTACAACTTCTAGTAAATCCCTGTCTAAGTCAGTGAATTGCAAGGCAAGCAAAAAAGTCGCTTCTCCAGGGTATGCCTTTTCAGCAAGATTTGACAACTTACAGAGAATTATCTGAAATGGATGATCACGATCATTATGTGTCTATCATACAAGTGCTAAATGGATGTGTACTACATACATCCCATAAGAACAGGAAAGACATTTTAAGGATATTGGATTACAATGATTTCAGTGACTTTGTAAACTCATAAGCAGATATTCAAGACAATCCTGTCTTTTACTCTAACCTAGGCAAACTAAAGTCCAGTTTAAGAATTATCATTTTAACTTCTGTAGCATATTCATCTATATTGAACAAAAATTATCTTAAACACATACATTTGAAGCAGTTCAGAAACTTTAGAATTCCACAATTCCTGATACAAAAGATGACAAAAGAATAATTACTTCAAGTCTAATAATTATATTTATCATACAATTTATGCAACAAACTGAGTCACTAGAATTGAATATACACTAGTTAGTTTAATGTAACTTATTGTAAGAAAGGGAATGACTCTGGCTACCAATTTTATTATTGTTGCAGTATGTTTAAATAATGCACTTACTTCTGGGAAATAAAATTCAGATCATTTTAAATTATATTTTCTAGGGGCGCCTGGGTGGCTCAGTCAGTTAAGCGTCTGACTTTGGCTCAGGTCATGACCTTGTGGCTCACGAGTTTGAGCCTCGCATCAGGCTCTCTGTTGACAGCTCAGACCCTGGAGCCTGCTTCAGATTCTGTGTGTCCCTCTCTTTCTGCCCCTTCCCAGCGCACACTCTGTTTCTCTCTCTCTCAAAAATAAATTTTTAAAAATTAAATCATATTTTCTTTATATATATATATATATGTATATATATATATATGTATATATATATATATGAAATTTATTGTCAAATTGGTTTCCATACAACACCCAGTGCTCATCCCAAAAGATGCCTTCTTCAATGTCCATCACCTAACCTCCTCTCCCTCCCACCCCCCCCCCCCCATAAACCCTCAGTTTGTTCTCAGTTTTTAAGAGTCTCTTATGCTTTGGCTCTCTCCCACTCTAACCTCTTTTTTTTTTTTTTTTCCTTCCCCTCCCCCATGGGTTTCTGTTAAGTTTCTCAGGATCCACATAAGAGTGAAAACGTATGGTATCTGTCTTTCTCTGTATGGCTTATTTGACTTAGCATCACACTCTCCAGTTCCATCCACGTTGCTACAAAGGGCCATATTTCATTCTTTCTCATTGCCACGTAGTACTCCATTGTGTATATAAACCACAATTTCTTTATCCATTCATCAAATCATATTTTTTATAGATGTCATCAGAAGTATAATTTTGATTATACATTTATGATTGTACCAGCTTTTTTACAATAGGTAGTAACTGACCAAGTAATAAGGGACTTAAATTAGAAATAACAGAAACCTTGATCTCTTAGGTTGCATTTAAATGTCACTTAAGATTTAAAATTCTAATTTTCTATGAAATTCATTACTTTTTTTTTTTTATTTTGGAGAAGACCTATTATGGTCAAGTCAAATTTTACTGTTTTGAGCAGTATCCATGGAACAAGAAGCAGATAATACTGATTATGGCAGTTATTTATAAAGCTAGAATGAGTATAACTTATGTCACTGCTCAAGTATGAGTTCAGAAAGATACATGAGATCAACTTACTGTTCTCTTATACCAAAGGAGCATTTCAAAAATTAAGGTATGTTTGTGTCAATGGTAACCGAAATACATTTCTAGACCCAGTTAATTTTCTGAGAAATTTTAATCAGAAACATTTAATTGCCTTTCTTATAGATTTCCACAGTCAAAAAAAAAAAAAAAAAAAGGTATGTGTCATATTTTTCTGTGTTCTGTGAGTTCAGAAGTCTTAAAGGAAGTGACAACCGAGGAGCAACAAGCATACCTAGCACCGGATCTTGGTTTTTAATACTGTTCTCCAATAAAAGGAACAGGACCCTTGCAGCAATGGTTGATTCTAAGCTGGGGCAAAAAATATACAAGAATGATGAGCACTAGATGTTACATGTGAGTGATGCATCACTAAATTTTACCCCTGAAACCAATATTCCATTATGTGTTGACCAACTAGAATTTAAATAAAAATTGGGGGAAAAAAGCTTAAAAATGTGCATACATGCAGGAAGCAATAACCACTCACCCAGGAACTTATTCAAAGGAATCAGTCACAGTGTTTTGCATGGACTTGGCCACAGAATTCTCATCTCTGGATTGTTTACAGTAGGGGAAACCAGAAATTACCTAAATATCCGATAGTAGTGAGTTGGTCAAATAAATTGTGCTATTTCCATACAGTGAAATCCTATGTAGCCACTAAAGATGTAGAAGAATAATGAACCTATTCATTATAGAATATATTAAGAATACATAGAATAGAATATATTAGTAAAAAAAGAAAAAAACTTATGGAAGAGCATATAGAATACATAGAAAAGAAGACTGAACAGTTGTGATAAAAGGTTAATAGTGATTACCTCTGAGTGTTAAGAAAACAGGTGACTTTGGGGGAGCCTAGGTGGCTCAGTCAGGTGAGTACCCGACTTCGGCTCAGGTCATTATCTCACAGTTCGTGAGTTTAAACCCCGCATCAGATGCTGTGCTGACAGCTCAGAGCCTGGAGCCTGCTTCAGATTTTGTGTCTCCCTCTCTCTCTGTTCCTCCCCTGTTAATGCTCTGTCTCTCTCGCAAAAATAAATAAACATTAACATTTTTTAAACACAAAAAAATAAAATAAAAAATAAAAATAAATAAAAATAAAAGAATACGGGTGACTTTTATGTTCTCCTTTTTGTAGATCAGTGTTTTTTACATGGTCTATAATAAACATATTATTTTGTTAAAGAATAAAAAAAAATAATAATATGAAGCAGTTTGTAGTGCCAGAAGGTAAGAAAGTGCTCAACAAAACAAATTTAACAACAAAACACATCCATTGATGAGGGGATGGTGAATGAGCACAGGAGCCAATTGAAATAGTTAATAATGGTCAAAGCTGAACATTTTGAGCAACCAAATAAAATAGTATTGGATTGTAACATAAAATACAAAATATATATCCATGAGTCCATACTGATATAAATTAAGCTTTAAATAAATTAAGAAATAAGAGAGAAGGGATAAATCTTCCATGCATTTTATGTTGCTATTCCATCCTCAAGGAGGAAAAACATGACACTTCAGTCTTAAGGTACAATCTGCACATAGGGACTCCAAAGAATATAGAATATAGAAAAAAAAAAAAAAGGAGGAAAAAAAAAGCTATGACTCTACATTGCATATAATCCTGACCCTGGATTGCTCAGGTATTTATCATATTTATGAACCCAAGGTAACCTCCTTGCTAGAGGATAAGTGGCTCATTAGTAATCTTTGACATATAGAATCACAATTACTCAAGTTATCATCAGTGGTGGGGAGAAATAGGGCCAAATCTAAAGGCCAGGTATTGGGTGGTCAAGTGGCGTTTATTTGCTATAATATCAAAGATGCTACAAAGACTAGAGGGTGTGCTAACTCTTTCTGACTATTGGAAATCATAGTAAAAGAAATAATAATTTCAAAGTCATGAACTGCCAACCCAAGACAAGGATAGAGAAGTAGAAAGCTTCCATGGGAGGATTAAAAAAGAAAATCTCTTGTCTTCTAGAAATAGGTGGGTAGAAACGGCTAAAGTCCCAAATCTGATTTTGAGTGTAGCAAAGTGTCAATGCCAGTTAAAAACATAATCTTACTGAAGTTTATATGCTAAGGTTAAGGTAACAATTTTGAAGAATTAGGACCTGAGACTTACAATTGGGACATTTTTGACACAGACTTAATTCACAACTCATCTTGAAAATTCCATGCATTTTCAATCTCTGTTCCTTTTTCTATAGAAACCAGCCTTCTCTGACATGAAGTGCTTTCAAGGACTTCATTAGGAGCAGGTGACTCTGACTCACAGTGTTTGCCCATTCCATTCAAGATCTATGTCTCACCACCCCTCAAGATTCCTATGAAAGTTAATCTCAGCATGGCACAGAGGGAAAACTGCAATGTCAGCTCTAGGAGGAAGTAGAGTATTCCAAGAATTGTAGGATCTTGATAGATCATTTCAACAGGATTCTAGTTTGGAAATGGGTTTCATAGCCATTAGAAGAAACAAGAAGATTAAATATAAGACTGGGTCAGACGTTCAACTGGGACTTGGGATTTAATGTGTAAGCAAATGAGACTAACTCTAACATTGCTTGGATTTTTAATTGAAGCCTAGATTCAGAAGTGGCCCTCTAGAGCATGTGGAGTGAAAGGAACTCTCACTCATTCTGGTGGGAATGCAAAATGGTATAGTCACTTTGGAAGACAGTTCAGCATCTTTCCTAAACTAAATATACTCTTACTATACAAACAATCACACTCCCTTGGTAATACCAAAGGGGAAAAAAGTATGTCCACACAAACACCTCAACATGGATGTTCATATCAGCCCTATTCATAATTGCCAAAACTTGGAAGCAATCAAGACGCCCTTCGCTAGGTGAATAAACTGTGGTACATTCAGACAATGGAATACTATTCATCACTAAAAAAAATTAACAACTAAAAAAAAAGAGAGCTATCAAGTCATAAAAAGACACAGAGAAAACTTAAGTGCATTTTACTAAGTGAGAGAAGCCAATCTTAAAAGTTGCATACTACATATTTTGTGATTCCAATTATCCAACATTCTGGAAAATGCAAAAGTATGGAAAAAAATAAAAGTTGCCAGAGGTTTGGGGGAGGGAGGAATGAATAGGTGGAGCATGGAAGATTTTTAGGACAGTGAAAATATTCTCTATAATGGTGGATACATGCCATTTGTCTATGCACATAGCATATACAACACTGAGAGTGAACCCTAATGTAAACTAGAGACGTGAATGAGAAGGATGTGTCAATGCAGGTTCCACAATTGTAACACATATACCCCTCTGGTAAAGGTTGTTGATAATGGGGGAGGTTATGCAGATGCAGATGCAGGGAGTATATGGGAAATCCTCTGTACTTCCTTTTATATTGCTTATATACTGCTTCAAACTAGTCTTAAAAAAAAAATGTGGCCCTCCAGTTAATGAATCTGAGATGCCAGAACCTCCTTGAAAATAAATATTAATGTCTTGATTAAGGAGCAGAAGAATCCTTGAAAAAATTTGAGGTGGCTATTTTCTTTAGACTGGGATGAAGGTGGGAAATGATGCTGTGGAATTGAGCTCTCTGATTTCCATGGGCTTCCATGGGACAGAAAACAGTAGGTGGAATTGCTTAGCTGTTCAAAATTATCAGTGGGGCTGGTGTTAGGTATAATAACATATACAGTAACAATCACAATGTCTTTCTTTAAAATCATCAGAAGAATAAAAACAATATTTGGTTAATCTGGTCAGTGGCAAAATGATGTCTTTTGTGGTCTATGTTTACTTTTCTGTATCTAAGAATTTTTCAATTTCCTTTTTTATTGTAGAAAAAATACCCACGAGATCTACTCTCAACAACAACAAAGAGTGTAGAGCGTAGTAGTATTGTTAACTATAAGCTCAATATTGTGCAGTAAATCTCTAGAGCTTTTTCATCTTGATGACTGCAACTCATTTAATAGTGATTCCTTTTTCCTCCTAGACTTAACCCCTGGTAAGTCTTTCTACTCCAGTGAGTTTACCTGCTTTAGATACCTCATATTGGTGGAATTTGTGCTTCTATGACTTGATTATTCTACATAGCATGCCCTTAAGCTTTAGCCATGCAATAGCAGATGATAGGATTTCATTTTTTATGGTTGAATAACATTCCATTGTATGTGTCCATTATCTTAGAGGAAAAGCTTTCACCTTTTGACGTTGAGTATGATGTTAGCTATGGGAATTTCACATGTGACCTCTACCATATTGAGGTAATTTCCTTCTATTTATAGTTTAAGTGCTGTTATCATAGAAGAGTTTTGAATTTTGTCAAAAGCCTTTTCTTTATTTATAATCCTGTCGTTAAAAAATATCTATATATATCAGTATTTTATTTTATTGGCTATTAAAATATTATTTTAAATTTTTATTCAAATTCCAGTTAGTTAACATACAGCGTAATATTAGTTTCAGATGGACAATCTAGTGACTCAATACTTCCATTCAACTTGAGTGCTCACCATAGGTAGTGTCCTCCTTAATCCCCATCACCTATTTACCCATCCCCCCTCCCTTCTGGTAACCATCAGTTCTCTACAGTTAAGAGCCTGTTTCTTGGTTTGCCTCTCTCTCTCTCTCTCTCTCTCTCTCTCTCTCTCTGTCTCTCTCTCTCTCTCTCTCTCTCTCTCTCTCTCTCTCTTTCCCTCTCTCTTTCCCCTTTGCTCATTTCTTTTGTTTCTTAAATTTCACATATATGTGAAATCATACTGTATTTGTCTTTTTCTGATTGACTTATTTCACTTAGCATAATACTCTCTAGCTCCATCCATATCACTGCAAATGGCAAGATTTCATTCTTTTTTATGACTGAGTAACATATAGCACATTTTCCTTATCCATTCATCAGTCAATGGACACTTTGGCTGTTTCCATAATTTGGCTATTATAGATAATGCTACTATAAACATTGGGCATATGTATTCCTTTGAATTAGCATTTTTGTATCCTTTGGGTAAATACCTAGTAGTGCAATTGCTGGATCTTAGTTCTATTTTTAACTTTATGAGGAACCTCCATACTGTTTTCCAGTGTGGATGCACCAGTTTGCAATCCCACAATTTGTTTCACCTTTCCTAGTTTCTTGATGTCTAGAATTAAATTGTTTATTTAAGATCTTTCTTTTTTTATTGTATATTAATTTTGAGAGAGAGAGAGTAAGAGAGTGCACGTGTGTGCGCATGAGCAGGGGAGGGGCAGAGAGAGAGGGAGAGAGAGAATCCGAAGCAGGCTCCATACAATCAGCACAGAGCCCTCCATGGGGCTCTGTCTCACTAACTATGAATTCATGACCTGAGCCAAAATCAAGAGTCAGACCCCTAACTGTTTGAACCACCAAGGTGCCTCGAGCCTTCTTTTTTTAATATAGGCATTCATCAATAAAATCTTTAGTCTCGGCACTACTTTTGCCACATCCCATAAATTTTGGTGTTTTCATTTTCCTTTCTCTTATGATATTTTTCAATATTCCTTTTAGATCACTTCTTTTATCCCTTGGTTTCCCAGTAGTGTGTTATTTAATTTCCAAATTTATGTAAATTTTTCCATTTTTCTTCTGCTACTGATTTCTAGTTTTATTCCTTTTCACTTCACTCTTTTCTCTGAGAGCCCTCTGAGTCCTATTCAATTTTGTTGTACCATGGTCTCCTTGAGCAACCACATACTGCCCAGCTCTTCTATGTTCTCCATGGTCCTCAGGCATCTAGAATGCACCATATCCTGTCAGTACTCTGGCACAGGTGAGGTAGAAGCTAATATCTTGAGCTGCCCCAAGAAAATCAGAACATTGGACTTTTATTAAAAATCTCCTCTTTCCCTTACCAGGGAAAAGCTGGGAGTTGGGAGTTTCCTCCAAGTCATAAGCTGGGTCATGTGAAGAAACTATGGTGAGATAATACTACCAATTTTCCTATCAGCTTTGATGTGGCTGGTTTCCTGCTTGCTTGGGGGTGCAGGAGCTTCTTAACTGGTTTATGGATTTCTTACAAAGGGAATTGGTTTATGTATTGTTGAATAGGTGTCTCCAGGGGATGAAGGAGCACCTGGAGCTTCCCATTCCTCCATCTTGCTGATGTCACTCTAAATTTTTTTATAATTAAAATATGTTGACGGTAATTATTTAACTAATAGATGTTGGGGGATAGAGAAGCAATATGAATAGCCACTCTTCCTTTCATGTTGATTACTGGGAAAACACAATTGGATATTTCTGAATCCCAACATAGTTAATTAAGTATATATATATTTTTTAATTATGGAAGTAGTCAATAAACTTAAATATGATAAATTTAAATAATGACATAACTGACATGTCAGAAAAGAGAAAAGGGGAAGTAAATAGCAAGTTAGGTGAACAAAATTCCTTATCTTTCAGTGGGGAGGGAAATAATTTTAACAAACTGATAATAAGACATAGCACATTATTTGAAAGTGTGATGATAATTACAGAATAAATACAACCAGAAATAGTTAAAATAGCCAGTTTCAGGAAATAGGGCTGCTAGTAGTGATGGGAAATAAAGACTTACTTTTACATTTATTTCTCTTTGATATGATTTGACTTTTTAAATAATAGAGTATTACTTTTCAAATAATTTCAAGTCTGAATACATAAATAATTTGATAAGTATAAAACCTTAGAAATAAAATTTCAATTACCAATTGTCTAATAAAATTCAAATAAGAAGGTATCAGTATACAGTAAAAACATCAATTATATCAACACTCTTCACCTCTCCTCTATTTTTTTTTTAAAGTTTATTTATTTTGAGAGAGAGTGAGAGAGCATGAGCAGGGAAGAGGCAGAGAGAGAGGGAGAGAGAGGGAGAGAGAGAATCCCAAGCAGGCTCCAAGCTGTCAGCACAGACGTGGGGCTCGATCCCACAAACCACAAAATCATGATCTGATCTGAAACAAGAGTTAAACTCTTAACTAACTGAGCCACTCAGGAGCCCCTTCTCCTGTATCATTTAATGTAATTGCATATGTATGTGGGAGTAAAGTTTGTATATGTACAATCTCATGAAATTTTGTCACATGTGAAGATTCATATGATCATTGCCACCATCAAGATACAAAACACTTTCATCATGATTCCTCATGGGACCCTTTTAAAGTCACAGCTGCATATCTCCCTGTCTCTGTCTTCGAACCCTTACTAAGCATTAATCTGCTCTGTGTCTCTATAATTTTGTCATTTCAAGAATGTCATATAAAAGATATCACAAAGTATGTAACTATTTGAGATAGACTCTTTTTTTTCAATTCAATATAACTCCCTTGAGATCCATCCACATTGTTGTATATATCAACTGTTCATCCCTTTTGATTGCTGATTAATATTTCATGGTATGAATGTAGCACTGTTTGATTTACCATTCACTCATTGAAAGACATTTTGTTTTTTTCTAGTTTTGGGCCACTGTGAATAAAATTACTCCAAAGACTGATACACAGATTTTTTTATATAAACATAAACTTTGATTCCCTGGGATAAATGACCAAGAGTATGATTGCTGGATTGTATGGTAATTAGATACTTGGTTTTGTGTAAAAACTGCTAAATTATTTTCCAGAGCAGGCATGTCGTTTTATGTTCTCACCAGCAGACTTTGCATAATCCAGTTTCTCAACATGCTCACCAGCATTTGGTGCTAACACAATTTTTTTAATTTGAGTTTAGCCTTTCTGATAAGTACATAGTGCTATCTCAGTGTTTTGTTTTGTTATTTTTTTTATGTTTATTTATTTTTGAGAGACACAGAGTGTGAGTAGGGGAGCGGCAGAGAGAAAGGGAGACAGAATCCGGAGTAGCCTCTGGGCTCTGAGCTGTCAGGACAGAGCCCAACTCAGAGCTTGAACTCACAAACTGCGAAATCATGACCTGAGCCAAGGTCAGACACTTAACCAACTGAGCCACCCAGGTGCCCCTATCTCATTGTGGTTTTAATTACATTCCTCTAACGTATTTCTAGGTCTATGTCCTACTCCTCCACTAAAACAATACAGTCTGTTATTTTAGGTATACAGAAGCCTGAACATTGGGATTCATTCCTCTTTATCAAAATCGTGTTAGCTATATTTTTTGTCTTACCATATACAATTTATAATAAATTTGTCATTGTCTTCGTTAAACTTTGATAGGAATTGCATAAAATCTAAAGATTAATTTTGGGGTAATGGAGATTTTTAACTCCTTTGGGTCATTTGATCCACAAATTCCATTTTTTTTTAAATATGTCTCTCCAATTTGCACTAGCTTCATAGCTTCAATTATAATGTTTATGTAAATGATTTCTATAGGACCGACTTTATTATCAGCCGACATTTCCAAAATTTCTAGCAACATACTGGATATCACATTGATATTTCCAAATGTCACAATTTAAAATGTCTCTTTCCCAAATAAACACCTCGCTTTGTTTCTCGTCCTGTTGATGGTGTAATTTTTCCTAGTTATTTGGGGCAACATTTCTCTCCCTTGTATAAGCATCTTTTTTTCTTCACCCCTCCATATTCAGCTGGTATATAATACTATTGTAGGTATCTGAGATGTAATCTTCTTATATGTCTTGTCTTTTTCCTTTCAACTGAAGCAATCCAACTTCAAATCCTCTTTACATACCTTTATACCATTGCTATAATACCTATAATACCAAAGGCTATTATACCATAGCCTTTGAATTGCTATGTGCTTCAACCATCTCTGTATCTCAACCTATTCAAAAATATATCAACAAATTTTCATTCAGGAAGGTAAAGCCTCTTCTCTGCTATTCTAATACAAAAATTTGGTGGTGGCGACGCTATCAGTTTTAAAAGGGAATCTGGCAAAATAAGTAGGGTCCTTATATTTCTTTAACAAAGCATTAACCAAGAAGAGAATCTTGACTAAATAATATCTTAAAAATAGGCTTATGTTTCCCTCATAAATGGTCTAATTAAGGTTATTTCCAATGTACTTTGAAAACTGGGAGGAAGGAAAAGAGCAAGAAGAATGTGAGGTGGTGCGTGTTGTTGTTGTTGTTGTTGGTGGTGGTGGTGGTGTGTGTGTGTGTGTGTATGTGTGTGTGTTCCTTTAAAGAAGAAAACAAGCCATTGAGTAACTGGACTGGTTCATTAGAAGAGTAGACAGCAGGTCTTTAAGTGAAAAGTTAAAGTCCATGCAAGTGCCTTAACTTTGGGTAACTTGGTCAAAGTATTTTCTCTCATTGCGTGATGTAGCGAGAAGTCCATCTCCTGGTTAAAAACCTACCTGTATAGTACTGTATGGTGACAGATGGTAACTACACTTGTCCTGAGCATTAAGGTATAGAGATGTTGAATCACAATGCCCTACACTTGAAACTAATGTAACATTGTGTGTTGACTATACTAAAATAATAATAATAATAATAATAATAATAATAATAATAATAATTTTATAAAAGAAAAACAACTTATATGTGATTTGTCAGGCCCCATCATATGCTTTGCCTGACAGGCCTTCCCCAGGAAACCTGCCCTCCCCACACCCCACGTGGTGCACAGTCACTGCACTGCAGTCTCTGAAGGCATTGCGGTCAAGGACTCAGGCCTTCTGACTGGTCATGGTCTTCCCCTATCTATAGTTTCAGCCCTAGCACTTTCATATCTAGGTCATTTTGTCTGAGGGCTTCGCAGAGGCCCTCTTCAGACTCCTCTGCTGAGGCCTCTCTATCAGAGGGGTGGAGGGGCAAAACTTGAGGACATTTTTCCCCATTCCCACATTCTGACTCAGTACCTAGCAATTTACCACTCCTACTTCTCCTATCTGCTCCCACCTCAGGAGTCATAGAACTGCCAGAGCTTTTTGTTCTAGGTTCCCTCAACAGTGAGAGGGTTCCCACCTGTGCGAATTTCTACCTGCCCCTCCATCTGTGAGCATCTCCATGGGGGAAAATGGCCTTTTCGTTGGTTTAGCCTCTTGCTTCTACCATCACAGTAAGTGATGAATTTCATTTTGGGCTTGCTGTTTTATTTGGCAACTTTGACACTGCGGTTTTAGTGTGCACTGTCTCTCTCTCTCCCTTGCTCCCCTGAGTTCCTAACACAAAAAGGTTGGGGGGTAGAAGGTAGTAAGAGGGGAATCAATTATCCCCATCTTCCTCAGGACTTTCTTCCCTACTTTTCAGTTGTACTGAAGACAACTTTTGTGCTGTTACTTATTAGTCCTACATATTATTAACCTCTGGGTTCTTTTTTAAATCTCTAATTTGCACAGTAACTTTAAGATGCTTTAGCCAAATTGCCTCTCTGATGCCTTTTTTTTTTAATTTTTATTTTTTTTGAGAGAGAGAGAAGAGCCTGCACTTGTGCAGGGACAGGGCAGAGAGAGAGGGAGACAGAGAATTGCTGAGGCAGGGCTCAATCTCACCATGAGATCATGACCTGAGCCAAAATCAAGAGTCAGATACTTAACTGACTGAGCCACCCAGTCACCCCTACCTCTCTGCTGCCATTTTATATGGTTTAGTAAACTTTCTTTGTATCTCATTTCCTCTATTTTCTAACTAGCATACCAAACTTTCCATCTTTATTATCAAACCACCTACGTCACCCCACATATAATCCACAATCATAATCATAATACCCTGACACTCCTCAACCTGAAGTGGAATCCTTACGTGGTTTTTTCTGTGTGACAACAGGTCCCTGTATTATGGGGATTTTCCTTAGAAATGTTCTTTATTACATTTGCACACATCCTACAGAATTAACTGCAAACTCCTCCACCTGGAATTTAAATACTATAATGTGATTACAATCCAACCTTCCTAGTCTCATCTCATAATTGTTCATTACATGTAACCACGATTTCTGGTAAAAGTGGATTATAATTGGTGTTCTCTTTTTATTCCCAATCTCTACTAATTGAAATTATACCTGAACTCTAACACTTGGCTTAGGTATAGATTCCATTAGAAGCATTTTCTGTTTCAATATGAAAATCCCATAGAGAATGTTATATGCCTTCTAAAATTTATAACCTGAATTGTGTCTTTGTCAGTTTGGCACTTGTTAACGCTCCTTGTACTATATTTTAAGATCTGTGAGGAAAGAAACTGGATCTTACTCATCTTTCTAATCCTCTCCACAGTCAAGCACAATGTTCAATGTGTTGTAGGTGTTCAATATATTTTTTTTTTTTGAGGTAGAAAGAAAACACTAGCAATATAAAAAAACATCTCACCAAGTAGGAAATATCAACATTGACATATCTCAAATTTCATGATTTTTTTTTCAAAATGTAGCCAAAACCTACAGGAAAATCATGATTTTTACAACAAAAGCTTTTCATCTTTTTCTTATGAAATGTTGGGGAAAATCTAAATGATAGAATAGAGAATTTCAACAGCTAATACAGATTGAGGCTCATAGTTAAGTCAAGTGATTACTAGTTGCATTTGGTCAAGGTGGATAAAAAGTTTTCAATACCAGTTTTAGACATTAAGGACGTCACATAATCACTGTCATATGTATTTTGATTTTTATATTTTTCATTTGTTTAATCAAATGAACCTTGATTTCCAAATGGGTTATTTTTGAAAAGTCAAATTATAAATGCAGATATAGGTATCTAGTATCTTAGAACACTGGCAGATGGCAGGTAATTCATGCTTGTGTGGATGGGTGGCCATTTCTTTGTCAGAATAATGATACTCTGTAAGATCACAACATCAAAAACACTGAAGGGAGGCTGTGGATGGATCAGAGAATAAAAGCTGTTATGACTGCTATTCTCTAACAGTGTATAGAAGAAAAAAGATTGAGCATGGAGGTGTAAATTTTGTGTTTTTTTTCTAGGTTAGACACAGAAAGGCCTTCTACAGAATATGAAGATTAGCCTGAAAATAGATAAGGTCTGGTTCAAGGGTTTCCAATTCTGTTTTCAATGGCTTTGTCTTTTCCAGTTCTCTCTTATCTGGTCCAGCTGTTCTCTCCCTTCACCCTTTGTTCTTGGCTCCTCCCCCAATTAAGGAGAGGTCATTGGATAACAGACAACCTGGACAAACCAGTATGGAGCCTATTTAAGTCTCCCAGGAAACCTTTCATGTCTTCTGATTTCAGGGAACACTTTTCTGTGGAGTATTTTAAAAGACAATTTGAAGTCTATTTTCTCTATGTCTGAAGCCTGAACCAACATTTACAACAGTCTCTCAAAGTAAAGTTTCATTAAGCATTAGGTATTAAGACGTTAGTTAGTAATCTCAAAGCATTGCATTAATAACATTCCACCAGAGATAAGTATGTAGATTCGGTTAAGAAGGAAGGCATTAATAGAAGCATAGCCAATTTACACCTTATCATTGTAGGATCAAGCTGAGTGTAGAGCGATCTTTCACATGGTAAGAAATGTTTATTAAAATGGAATACGGAATTTTACTCACCAGTTAATAGAAATATATTCATTTTCCCACATCATATTTTCAAAATTAGACCAAAATGTCTATCAGATCCACACTGATTTAACAGGAAATATGTAGTAATAATTGCTCACAATTTTTAGGTTTTTTTTTTTTCTTTTTCAGACTCTGAGAAAGGAAGCTGAATAGAAACTTCATAGACTAATTCAGTAAATATAATCTTAACTCCACAGTTAAAACTATTAGTGGATAAATAAGTATATTTTATATCCCTTTTTACTTGAAATACTCCATCTTATTTGAAAGAATAAATTATTTACTCTTAGATTATGATATATGGAAAGTAATTAATCTTTCTTGAAAAAAATACACAATATGCAAATCATACAACTGAATTTAATTCAACTTGTGTGGCAATATTTGTGGAGTGATTAAGATATATGTGAGGGAGAACTCATTCCCAAAGTTTATGGTTCTTCAATCTAGTTAGGAAGACAACTCATACATGTGGGAAACAGTTATATTCAACTTTGGTTTGATAAATTAATACAGTATTGTATTCTACTAAAGATACTAGCTGATAAGGCCTCTTTATAAAATTGATGGCAAAAATCAAGGTTTCAGATAATCTCAATAGTTTTGAAATCTCACAAGTTTTAATTAAGAATAAATGTAGACTTATATTTTGGTTAAAAATAAAGTTCACAAAATCAGGATCTATGATAATATAATTAAGTCCAAAACATTTGAAACTACATTAAAAATGTCATGGACAGGATTAAAAAAAAAAAAAAAATGGAATCAAACTAGTAAAATAAGAGAACATATTCTTAGATGGTTTATTTAGTCACACATTCCCCAAACAACATTTTCAAGTGCCTACTATATGACAAGTTCTTCAAAACTTAGTAAAACATAGTTTCTGTAATGAAAGCTGATCTTATTAAAGATACAAATATATAAAACATAATTGTATTGAAAAGTAAAAAGATGCTATTGTATAAAATTACGTGAGTAGAACCAAGTGAGTCCAGATAAGGCTTACATTTATATGACTGCATTAATCAGACAAAGGGGTACTTATCTGCCATTTCAAACCAGATCTGGAATACTGAGATCATTTTGAGTCACATTTTAAAAAAGAATCCTAACACACTAGAATTTATGCAGGAGAAGGTAACTAGGATGATAAGTGAATCTGGAAATTATGTAATAGGAACAATTGAAAGCACATGGGATAATTATTTTGGAAACTACAGAATTCTATTAAAGAAATATATTTCTTAAGGCAGATTTAACTCTTTTAAAGGTTGTAAAATGCTGTTATTTAGAAAAGTAAGCACATATCTTCACAGTTGTTTTCAAAAAAAGAACTAAGATAAATTATTTTGTTAGGGACAGGCAAGGTTCAATATAGTAGGAAGAATAATTTTCTTAATGTGGACCTGTCCAACAATGGAATAAACTGACTTGTGAAGTGTTCAAGAAAGAGTAAGACATCAGAAATGATAAAGAAGAAATTGCTGCTCAGATCTATATTATGATCTACCCGCAAAGTGTACATGATTTTAAAATTCTGTTTTTTATGATGTCTTTTATGTACTTGCAGATAAGATATCGAGAATGTAAATACCTTACATAACTCTTGATTATCATTATTAACATCAATCATTAATTTTGGTGTTAGGGTCTATACAGCGCTTGTAAGATATTAAAGAGTATTTGCAGTGTGCAGACTGATTTCTAATTGTTGATTCACCTCTCTTATCTCCTACTTCTTTGTCATAGCTCAATGTGTTAAACTATCAGGGATGCTTCTTCTAATCTGCTGTCAGGTGCAACAAACCAGACAACAAATCTTGTTAAATCAATAAACTTAACTATGCATACAGTTCTGAGTCAGTAGTCTCTAGTTTGAGTGAGATCAATTAAAGTGAGTGAACTTTAGGATAAATACTTGATAAGCTAAGAAGCCATGCTCTACTGTCTTATATATTTGTGATTGTGATCCAAATCAGATGCCATTCAAAAGCTTCCGTAGGGGGAAAAAAAAAAGCAAAATAAAGCTTCCATGGGGGGGAGGGGAGAGGGGAGGGAAGCTTCCAAAGAGACTGAATGCTAATGAAGGAAGAAGAGAAAATTTTAATAAAGTGTATCTGTATTGGAGTCAGATATAATTGCAATTTTTACTTGTTTTGTTTTGTTTTGGTGGAGAGGAGTGGGGAATTTTGCCTTAGGCAAATAGAAAACATTGATAAGAGGAAGGAAAAAGTAGAGCAAAGGCTTCTGAATAGTAAGTAAACCAATCTTAAGTAAAACAAAAAGATCACTTAAATAGAAATGGGGAGGGAGGAGCACAGAAAAGGTGAGAGTTCAAATTCTCGAAGACTTGTTATAACAGGTTGAATGAAAGTTTAAGCAATGTTAATACACATAGATATTTGTAGTTATACATGCATCCACACATACACTGTCTTAATTCTTCTCTTTATGTTCCCATTTTACAGGAAAATACGCAAGTGACGCTAGCCCTAGTTATCTATAATATTCAAAATTAAAATAAACGTCTAATCATTATTAACTTCTAAAAGCACTCGTGAGTAGTGAAACCTAGCTCCACTAATATTTCTCAGTCTCGAATAATTTGAGGGCCCTGTCGAGGCATCATTTAACTTCTGTGTGGCAAGAAAGTGGCATGTATACTTTAAGCTCACTTTCCTTCTTTTCTCATTACGGTATGAAAATTAATCACGAACAATCAACACAAATGCAAATATTAGATCAAACTACAGAGCAATATTTGGTTATCAGATAATCAAATAATTCAGAATGTGCACATATTAAAATTTTGGTCAGAATAAAAAAGCGTCACTCAAAATTTAGGTTTCATGAAACCAGTTTCAGAAATACTGTTTACTTGGGGTGCCTGGGTGGCTCCATCAGTTAAGTGTCCAACTTCTGCATCGGACTTCTGCTCAGGTCATGATCATGACCTCACCGTTCTTGAGTTTGAGCCCCACATTGGGCTCTGTGCTGACAGCTCAGAGACTGGAGCCTGCTTCAGATTTTGAGTCTACCTCCCTCTCTTCCCCTTCCCTCCTTTCTGCTTGCACCCTGCCCTGTCTGTCTCTCAAAAATAAACACTGAAAAAAAAATTAAAAAAAAAAAAAATAAAAGAAAAGAAATACTGCTTACTTAAGCAACAGGACCAATAGCGCCAAAATACTTTTTTCTCTCAGCTGCTAAGAGGTTTTTAATGTTGGAATCTGTCCTGAAGTTTACTTTGCTGAAAAAGGTAATGAACTAAACCACGTACCACGGTTCCTGGAAAGACTTCCGTTTTCATTGCAGAGAGCCACCCACAGCAGAAAAAAATAGTTATGTGAGGGCAAGGAATAAAGAGTGGGAGATAAAACCCACAGGTCTTGGAAATCTGCAGGAAGATCTGGGACTTCCGGAGAGACTAAGAAGGGTGTGTGTCTTATGAATCTCTGAGGTTGTGGGAGGGAGAGTTTTAGAAAATGTTGCAGTAGTTGACAAAGCAAATTCCTTTCTTGTATTTATTTCCTTTTTTTATTTTTTCAGAGGTTTCTGTTTTACTTTCTTTCTCTTTCTTTCTTTCTGGTTTTATATGGGTTACACACATTTTGTTTTAATTTTTTTTTTTATTTAAGTATAGTTGACCATAATATTACATTAGCTATAGGTGTACAACATAGTGATTCAACTTTTCCATATGTTCTGCTGTGCTCACCACAAGTGTACCTACTGTTTGTCACCATACAACGCCAGTACAGTATCACTGACTATATTCCCTATACTGTGCCTTTATTTTCGTGGCATATTCATTGCATAACTGGAAACCTGTGTCTCCCACTCCCCTTCACCCATTTTTCCCACCCCTCCAGCCCCTTCTTCTCTGGCAACCATCAATTTGTTCTCTGTATTTATGGCTCTGATTCTTTTCTGTTTCTTCATTCATTTGCATTTTAGATTTCACATATGAGTGAAATAATATGTATTTGTGGGTTTTTTTGTTTTGATTGCATAAACTGTGATACATGTCTATTTCTTCTAGTCACCAAAAAGTGTTCTTAATTTTACTTAGTTTGCAATGTCATTGTTTTGGAGATCCCACCATATCTCCATACACCCTGTCATTATGTGTCACTGTGGTCCTTTTTGTCTAATTTCATACACAACACCTTCCCAGTGGGTACTGGGTCTTAGTACACAGGCCACATTCCTAGTAACATATAAATATCTTGTTGTTACGCCTTTACTGTTTTCTGAAGTTGCCGTTCTATCCTGATTTACTCGACACCATTTGTCAATATAAATTTTCTCTTTTCCTTAAGCTAATGCCATAATCAAAACCATTTGTGATAAAAATTCTTTCCTTCTTCTTAAGCCCAAACCATAACATTTTCTAGTTATAGACATATGCATACCAATAATTTCACTACAATGATATTTTAAGCCCCTAGAGTTCAGGGCTTCTGCCTCATTCATTTTTATGACTTACACAGTAGCTAGTTTAGTATGTGGTCAGTAGAGATGCTCAATTACTATTTACCTAATAAAAGAAGGAAATTATTCTAGGTCGGCTAAAAGAATATTAAGAGCAATAAGATTTTTGCATTATGCACTGACTATTAATATCCCTGTTAATTCTCTTCATAGAGAGGATTGTTTTAATAGTGTGTGATTTCTACCTGCCTGATTTTAAAAGTCTATAACTTCCTGAATTAATTTAATTGCTGGGGAATCTTCTAGGACAGGCATTTTAAATACACTCTCATTCTTTTTTTTAAATTTTTTTAATGTTTATTTATTTTTGACAGAGAGAGAGAGAGAGACAGATTATAAATGGGGGCTAGGCAGAGAGAGAGGGAGACACAGAATCTGAAGTAAGCTCCAGGCTCTAAGCTGTCAGCACAGAGCCCCCAAACCTTGAGATCATGACCTGAGCCGAAGTCGGACCCTTAACCGACTGAGCCACCCAGGCGCCCCAAATCCACTCTCATTCTTAAAAAAATTAAAAATTAGTGAAAAAATTAATTTTAATTGCAAATAGCTATCATCAAAATTATAAACATATCTTCTAAATCTGTGAGGCCTGTACCAAGTGAGGGAGACTTTCCAAGGGCTGCAAGTATTTCTCCAGATCTCAGGTAAATTGCCCTCATTCTGTGATATAGCCTCTGTGCTCTGGGACACAGCCAAGTGGGTAGAAGGAAAGGAATACAGTGACTTTCAGATCCTACCTGGAAGGTCAATGACCAAGGAGGGACAGAGGTTGTTTGGAAAACTAAGGTGACAGCTACAACAGGCGTATATAGATACATGCACACCCAGGGATATGGAGACAACAGACGGAATTTAGAGAAGCTGAGGCCTCCAGTTTACTGGTCAAGCCTCTATCCTAGGTCTCAGATAAATAATCCTCCATACTACCAAGTAAATTACAACCAACACAGTCTTGCTTTTTAAAAAGCACAAAAAAAGAGATACATGGTTTCAAGGATTAGATAGAAATAAAGGACACTTAAAGGGAGGCTACCCTCAGGAAAGAAGGGTAAATACAAATAAAAATATCTGTACATTACAGAAATGTTTATTTCATTCCATAGAATAAATAATCAGGACTGGAAACACATTAGCCAAGGGATTTACAGAATAGAATAAATATTCCTGAAAACATTTTAAAGATTTGGTGGAGAGGCCAGAGGAAATCACAATAGGAAACTGAAAGCTATAAAAGCAAAAATAAACTTACTGAATATAGAAGATGTAGGAAAAAGAAAATAGAGGTAAATACACACCCTACTGGTATTCTTAAAAGGTTGAAACGTTGGGGCGCCTGGGTTGCTCAGTCGGTGAAGGGTCTGACTCTTGATTTTGGCTCAGGTCATGATCTTGTGGTTTCATGGGTTTAAGCCCTGCTTAGGGCTCTGCGTAGCCTGCTTGGGTTTCTACTTCTCCTCTCTCTCTGCCCCTCCCCCTCCCACGCTCTGTCTCTCTCAAAATAAATAAATAAACTATATAAAAAAAAGGTTAATGGTATAGTATTCCAAATTCTTTGTGGTTTCTTTTTAAAATAATACTTCTTAAACTTAGAAGTATAATTTAGGAGTGAATATCATTTGGAAAAAAATAACAAAATAACAAGAAAGTCTCATTTACTTTTTCTTGTTAAAGTAAAATTACTTCTTAGGATAGCGCTTTAAATATGGTCTAAAGTGCGCTTTTTGTGAATGAATACATAGAAATTGTTAGAAGCTAGTTTTCCTTTTCTATAGTGCTTACTTCTAGACAGGTAGAGCTTGGATGATTTTAAACATTCTTTTTTCTAGTTCTCTTCATCACTTGAACAGTGTAGGAATTAAATTTTCTTTAAACAAGTAAGCAATAATTCCTTTAAAATGAAATTACCATTGGAGTAAATAATCTTTTACAAGATAGCTACCTACTTCCTCTCAAGAGCCCACCAGCATTTTAAAGTTTTGCTTAAAGCTCCTGGGTGATTTGGTAGGAGCCTTTAATAAGAATTAAAGCCTTTTGTATCTAGTTGTTCGATCTAGTCATACTTACGCTCTGCATTGTAAAAAAAAATATTAGTAAATGTTTTTGTTCATTTTTGACAGAGAGAGAGAGCGTTAGCAGGTGAGAAGCAGAGAGAGAGGGGGACAGAGGATCTGAAGTGGGCTTGCACTGACAGCCGAGATCCAATGTGGGGCTCAAACTCACAAAGGAGTTGAACGGCTCATGACCTGAGCCGAAGTCATTGGACACTCACCCGCTGAGCCACCCAGGTGCCCCCCTCAAAATTAAAATATTGTTAAGCAATTTAAAATCTACTGATGTCTCTAATTGTTATGAATTTTTTCCTATATGGTAACATAAAATGACCGAGAATAATAAAATATGACAGTGCTACCTGCAGAAATATATAAAATAAACAAAACTGGTCATGATTTGTGTTCTTCATAGTAAAAAGGTAAAGAATTTCCACATCCATAAGGTAAAGCAAGTGTTAAGGAAATAAATTATATTAGTGGGTTAAAAAATTATTAGAGAATTTGCTATAATATATACTGTAGTAAACAAAAAAAAAAGTTCTCCCTATCTGGAAAATATTTTTTCTTTCTTTATATTTTCTATTATTTTTAAATTTTCATTTTTTTGTTTCTCTAAACAAGTCTTGACCTTGGCAATGCTGGAATTCTGAAAAACATATTTTTGTATACTTAGTGTACGAAACTCTACATACTAATTTTTTTACTTTTTTATGCTGATTTTTTAAAATTTACATCACTTTGAGCTCACCATTCAACTATTACTGTCTAATTTTATTTATTTTTTACTTTTTTTTAAGTTTATTTATTTTTGACAGAGACAGAGTGCGAGCATGAGCTGGGGAGGGGCAGAGAGAGGAGACACAGAAGCTGAAGCAGGCTCCAGGCTCCAAGCTTTCAGCACAGAGCCTGATGTGGGGCTCGAACTTATGAACCATGAGATCACGACCTGGGCCGAAGTCGGACGCTTAACCGACTGAGCCACCCAGGCGCCTTCTGTCTAATTTTAAAACATAAATTACCTCACTTTACTCACTCTGAAAATTTTCTTTGGACACAGCTGGGTATTAAGAAATACATTAATAATTAATAGAGAATGTAACAAAAACCAACTCACCATAATCCTCCATAAATTGGTTCCCAGAATCTTTTTGTCCTGCAGTATGCTCTGTTGTCTGTTTCTCCTCGTCCATTCACATCATCCCTGTAGATTAATAACATTTTAGAAATTCACTTAATGCCATTAAATGGGATTTTGAGAGACAGAAGAAATACATGTGCACGTTAATATAACCTTTGCGTACCTAAGGACCATTTAAACATTTTAAAGCTGTAATTCATATAATCCAACCTCAGAGTGGTGTTTTGTCAAAACATAATTCAACAATACGAGAAATGTTAAAATTCCTTTGCACTATTTTAACAGCATATAGGTGTGGAGGGGACATATGGTTCAGAGTAAAACTGCCTAATGCACTTCACAGCCACACCTTTTTCTTTCATATCTCTTTCTTAAAAACTTGTTTCCCAATACATTTCACCTAATTCTAGCCCAAAAGGCTTTATTTATTCTATGTTTTCCCATTTCCTCCCCTACCTACTCTACTTTTGCTGATTTCCACAATGTAACCGCAGTCTGGAGAGATCTGTTATGGTAAATGGTGGAGAGGCAGGGGGGCCAACAGAACAGGTGAAGGAAAGAGCCTCAGCAGTCAGTGACATAAAACGTCCAGAAACTCTCAAAAGAAATGTTTGCTCCCTCACACTTATTACTTTTCCAGCATTATTCTACTTAATGAAATACTTAGCGTATTTTAATTTAAAACTCAGACAGAAACCAACAGTAAAATCCCTGACTTCTTTCCGAACAAAAACGATGTTAATTACAGGCTCTTAAAGGTATTAAGAAGATATGAACAATCATGGAACTTCTTTTATTCTCTTCCTAAATATAGAGCTAAATGAATGAAAACTAGGAATATCATTTCATAATGTTTTTAGTTTATAAACACTGCTCTTGCATCAAAAAATCTAAACAGTGCAACATGCAATTAAAGTTTTTCTTTTTCTTGTAACTGGCCCATATGCAGTAACGCGTGTGCTACTCTATTATAATGGTCTTGTCTTCTCTTCCTGGAAAAATATAATCCATTCGTTTCTGTGAGGTTCACAAAAATGCATCACCACCATTATGAAGACCACAAAGTTTATGTAGTTTTCATTTTATTCTTTATGGGTACGTCTACCTTCTAGGTAAAAAGTACCTAAGGTCATTAATATTATTTAGAAATTAATCCTGGCTTTGAGGAAAAGGACTTGGAAGAAACATGGCAATGAAAACATGTCTTCACTCAAATGGTCTGCAGTTTAGTGCTTGGCTATCCTAACAGAGGGGAAATAGAATAAAAATCAGAAACACTAGAAATCCAGGCAGACTCTGCAGGTCTGGTAATCAAGAAATTAAAGCAGTATACAAATGCTCAACCACTCAGAGTAAAGCTGGTCAGGCTGCCTTCGTAGGAAGGCAGTGTTTTGGTTGAATAGCAGACCTGACCAAGAATCAGTCAGGAGACAGGAAGCATATTGAGTAAAGAAGCTCCAACTTAGTACTCACGGGCACCAGGGAGTAAATCCTTCCTCGAGCCACCCTCGCTACAAAATCATTATGTCCGGGTTTCTGATCTCACTGTGAGAGCTTATACTTTGCTACATCAGCTTGGCTCAAGAATTGAGTTAAAGTGTGACATTTTTGAAAGATCTTTAGGAACAGGAGAAGCAGGAAGCATGGAAGTGGGTACTGCCCTAGTGTTTCAGGGGCTCTGCGAACATGTGGGTGTACAGGACAAGCTTTCCATTGCAAACTTTATTGTAATGTATAAAATAGTTCTTCCCAGAAACAAAGGAAGATTCAAAAGCAAGCATGAAGTGATTCAATTGTAATTGAACCCAAAAAGAAAAAGAACATATCATTTTCTCCATGTTCTAGAACTACAATAAGGTTTTGTTTTCTTTAGTTTTATTAAATCATTAACTTCCAGTTTTAAAGTGAAAAATAATCTCTCAGCCATCCAAGTCATACTCAGAAATAGTGGTGCATTCCTTGGATAACCTCACTTTAAAAAGGCCACCATTAATCAGGGCAGCTGGGTGGCTCAGTTGGTTGAGCCTTCAACTTTGGCTCAGGTCATGATCTCTCAGTCCAGTCCATGGGTTTGAGCCCCGCATCGGGCTCTGTGCTCACAGCTCAGAGCCTGGAGCCTGCTTCAGATTCTGTGTCTCCCTCTCTCTCTGCCTCTCCCCCCACTTGTGCTTTGTCTCTCTGTCTCTCTCTTTCTCTCTCTCTCTCTCAAAAACAAACATTTAAGAAAACTGTATTAAGGGGTGCCTGGGTGGCGCAGTCGGTTAAGCGTCCGACTTCAGCCAGGTCACGATCTCGCGGTCTGTGAGTTCGAGCCCCGCGTCAGGCTCTGGGCTGATGGCTCGGAGCCTGGAGCCTGTTTCCGATTCTGTGTCTCCCTCTCTCTCTGCCCCTCCCCCGTTCATGCTCTGTCTCTCTCTGTCCCAAAAATAAATAAAAAACGTTGAAAAAAAAAATTAAAAAAAAAAAAAAGAAAACTGTATTAAAAAAGGCCACCATTAATCAACTTGCAGTTCTAAGAAACTTCAATTTTCTATCCATTTTTTGTTGTTATTTTGTTCACTAAGAATCTCTGTATGTCATTCAATAATATTCCCTTGTGGATATCAATGTCAATAGCACGTGTATGTACTCCACACGTATACCAAGTTATATTTTGAAAATAATAAGAAAATTTCCATAAAGATTGAGTGTTTCTTCTTTTTTTTTCTTTTTTCTTTTCTTTTCTTTTTTTAATGTTTATTTGAGGGAGAGGCAGAATGTGAGTGGGGGAGGGGCAGGGAGAAGGAGACAGAATTCTGAAGCAGGCTCCAGGCTCCAAGCTGTCAGCACAGAGCCTGATACAGGGCTTGAACTCATGAACTGTGAGATCATGACCTGAGGTGAAGTTGGACATTTAACCAACTGAAACACCCAGGTGCCCAAGAGGGTGTTTCTTCTTAATTCTATTTCAAAGGCTTTTGCCTCTTGATCAGTCAATGTCTGTATTAGTTGTCCATAATGAAATTCAATTTGGGATATGAAATGATTAAAGTATATTTTTCCACCAACTAGAAGTCCATTACTCATGTCTATGTTGTTTTATATTTTCAGAAAAAAAATTGTTGGTAGTAAAAAAGCATATTGAATAAAACTCTAGCAACAGAGTATAGTATCTTAAAAGAGCAAAATATCTTGAAGACATAGGAACACATAATTTTATCATTTTCAATGGTCCCTTTTCTTACTCTTACTAAACTTTAATTATAATAGAGTCAGATATTCCTCAAGGCTCACCAATGTCATTTGTATGAAAAATTCATTAAAGACCGTTCTAAAATGTCACTTGCTTTCAAACTTTAATCCGTATGCTGTGGAGTTAACAGAGATAAGCAATTTCAAAATACCTATTGCAGTACTTATTGCAAATACAATTTTATTCCTAATTTTTGCCATATTCTCAATTCTCAGTACCTGAAATTCATAGTTCTGCTTCAAATAATATGTCGCATTTTTTCAATTGTATTTTAATTAAAAAGTCTTTATAAACTTAACGGATATTCAGGCAAACGATTATTAACGCATCCCCAAATATGTTAGATCTCAAATAGCCCACTGAAAAATCCTCTGCTACGTTATAACATGTGGAGTGATAGAAGGTATATAAGGAGGAGTCAGAAGTAATGTGTATGAGCAGAGGCAAACTGAAATTTATTCAGTGCAGAGCAAATCGAATTTTTGAAATACAACTTATTATGAAACGTGATTTTAAAAGCCAATTCTATTAATTCCCAAACACTTAGCTTTACGTTCCTACTTTGGAAAGCACTAACGACATCTCAGTGTACCAAGAGGAAACAATCCCTTTAATTCTATAGGTATATTATTCGATATGCTATTCCCTGCTTCTTACATAGAAATTTTAGCCTCTGGTGCCTGTGTGAGGCCTTTTTCCCCCATCTACTTCTTAACATAATCTTTCTCTTATATAACACCTTTCATTTGCAGCCTTCATCATATGTAAGTATCATTTCCAACTACTCCATTAACCTTGATCCCTTCTAATCTGTCACCAGGCATACTTCCAGGGAGTTCTTTCACTGGCACACTTCTTAAATGTCTAATGTGACACTTAATCACATTTTACAGGCTAAACAAAATCTCCACTTTGTATTTACTCGATTATTTTCATCAGGGTAGCCAGTGCACCTGGGTAATTCAAGTTTATGGACATATATTTAATGCAAATTAACTTGTTTAGTTATCTATACATGTCAGCCACAGCATTATCAAATTATAATATTTTGTGATGTTATATTCAGCTTTAAATTTTCAAATGATATTTTAAAACAAAAAAATATTCTTGAGGTATAAACCCGATGAAATGTTATTTTCTTTATTTAACAAACTGTCTGCGTATCTACTTTCTCCAGAAAAAGATTGACTGTGTCAGAGTTTTCTTACTTCTTTTTCAGTGCTGATCAATGTAATCACAGTATTTTTTTCCAGTAATTGACATTAATTTCACCTCAAATTTAGAACAGTTATTTTATTCATTTACCTATGAAAATACTTTGCTCTAATGGCAGCTTTTGATTTTTTATATGAAAATTTAACTACTTTCTGAATTAACTCGGTGCCCATTACTGAATTCTATGGTACAATCTCCAACCAGTCCTTCATGGATTTTCTCTTTCAGTTTTGCAACGGTGTTTGTATATTATTTCAAATAAAGCAAAAGCACAAGTAAAAGCCAAAGTCTGAAGAGAAATTTCAGTTGTACTGTTACTGTGTTCTTCACAAAACAATATCCATCACATTGAGGCATTTTGTCATCAAATACTAACAAAAAGGACTGAACCCAAAATCAAAGTCTCCAAATACAACTATGCTAATAGCCGTATATATTCAGCTTTGCAATTCAGATAAATCTAGGGATACATCTGCCTAAAACCGAAGAAAATGGATGTTTGGACATTATTTCTGTGTTCTATGCTTTCCATGCATGATGTGATTTCGATTCCTTCCAAGCCATTTACACAGACAGACTTCTGTGTACTGTTATTTTATTTTATTTTTTAAATTTATTTATTTATGAGAGATAGAAACAGCATGAGTGGTGGGAGGGGCAGAGAGAGAGGGAGACACAGAATCCAAGGCAGGCTCCAGCCTCTGGGCTGTCAGCACAGAGCCCGATGCGGGGCTCGAACCCACGGACTGCGAGATCATGCCCTGAGCCGAAGTCGGACGCTTAACCGACTAAGCCACCCAGGCGCCCCCCAAAATTGACATTCTTAAGATGTTTACTAAGCCAAAGTTATTTTCTGAAGTAAACTTGAATTTTTACTTTTATTACATAGAAAAAAGTGACACGAAACAGTTTAATACAATTTATCTTTAGAAATAGTTGAACCATGAATATGAAAGTTTTGCTGTTGAATAAATATAATTGGAACATTTCTTCCCCCCCAATTTTTTGTTTAGTTTTGGAACTGTTATATGGAAAATTTGAATTTAGAATAGCTCAAAAGAGCTACTGATACAATGGTCTTTTGAATTTTAGAGGGAGAATAACTGTTTCCAACTACTTACGAACCTCATCAATATTACGAACCTCATCAATATTAGAATTAATTACGAACCTCATCAATATTAGAATGACTCAGATTTCCTAGTTTGTTAACTACCCGTAAGATAGGACTGGAGGGTGCTACTTAATTTGATATAGTTGAATCACAAGAACAATCATTTAGTGAAGGAGATTCGGTGACCCAAAATAGGAGATACTGCTTCTTCAAAGTCCTTACATAACATCAACATGTAGTTTGGTCTTGGAAAAATATAACTTGATAGTTATTTTATTTCCATTTAGCATAGTTTATTTGTATAGGAAAGTTTTACTTCAGCAAAGCATTTCGTATCATATCTTTCAAAGCAAACAAAATTTTGCTGGGTATAAATCACACTATGGTGTCAATAAAACCCATGAGCATGAAGTACATAATGATCTTGGAATTTCTGAAGTTTTTCCTTTTCAAAGTGCTATCTCACTCACTCTAAACAGAAAAGCATTTTATTTCATTTTTTTGGTCTGTGAAATGATCAGATGATCTATTTAAAACAACAAATTGTAATAATTCTTTGGAATAACTAAGTTTAACTATTATAATATTATGCATGAGCAATGCAATTTTCTTCATGTAGTCTCATAAAGAATTATACATTGTCATTATACTTAGTAATTATGTTGGAAAAATATAATTACACATTATAATACACTTTCAGTATTACAAGTAATTAAAGTAAAAAAACAATTATTCTATGAATAATTCATTTTTTCTTTTAAAAAATCTTTTTTTTCTTTCTTTCTTCTTTTTTTTTTTTTTAGAAAGGAAGCTGATATCAAAGAATTGTTAGGGACTTTAAAATGAACAAGGAACCAAACAGAGACTATTAAAATGCTATATTTTAGTAGCTTTGCAGAAGATATTCAGAATATCATATAAATAAGTCATATAACTTAAGAATGCTATGCTTAACTGATATGGAAGTCTAACTTCTACACCAATACATGGAATCTGAGAATGTCCTTGGCAGAGAAGAGGACATATAGAAAAATGCACATAAATTACATTAGCCCTATGAGACCTACATATAATCAGGCTTTTCACTGCTACAAAAAAGATACATTCATCTTCCATATTCTCTTACTTTCACAATCTACTCTTACTCAAGCTGAATGATTTAACTATAAAGAATATCTAGACATTCCACTTTTCCATTTAATTTCTATATAGGTACTTTTGTGACTCAATTATATATATTATGACTGTTTCAGGTGATTAGAAACACTGAGTAATATATTGGAATATATTCCAACTCCTTTTTGGTTAAACTGTCTTAAGCTTTACAGAATATGACTAGAAATTTTAGGGATTTGAAGCCTGTTTTGATTATAATATCTAACATATGTTGACCGTATCTTATGTCCAAGACAATGCTTTTTACACATATTAGATCACTTTTATTCTTACAAAAATCCTAAGAGGTAGTCACTATTAGAAAACACATTTTTCAGATAAGAAAACTTGGCCTTAGAGAGATAAAGTTACTTGCTCAAGTAACTTGCAAACGATGAAAGAGTTTGAATAGACTGTCCAGTCCAAGAGGATGGTATTTTAACCACTATGTTACAGTATGACCTCAGATTTTATCTAAAATTCCTAGAATTGTTTGAGAAATACCCAAATTAGTTAATCATGGCTATCAGAGAAAATCAGATTGTGTTACACTGTTTAAACTATACCATTAATATGAGGATATACATCTATGGCAATTATATCTAGATGATTGATAGATAATAGACAGATGATAGATATAGATAGATGATAGATTTCCCAACACATATTTATTAAATACCACATATATTCAACTGTAAATACTTTCATAAAAAGAGATATTATATTTAGAAGTACTTTGACTCCATGAACTTTCTATGATGCATACTCATGACTCTCTTTCGATTCCACTGACTTCAAATATTATATCTGATTAACTTTGAGGCTTCAGTTCAGTAGCCTTCCAGTTATCTCATTGTGGATCAACAATCTTTACTTCTTTCATAATACAGTAGAAAGAGCAGGGCTTGAAGTTAGGCAGACCTGAGTTCTAGTCTTTATTTTGCCATTGCTAACTCTGCAAAGTTAAAGAGTTGCTTAAAGTTCTCCTGTATATAAGTGTAAGGCCATCTCCCCAAGGTTTAATTTATTCATTTCTAAATTGTTGATAATACCAACATCACAATGAACCATGTATATATAATCTATATAGTGATATACTGAGCACTCAGTAGTTAGCAGCTAATAAACAAAATAAGCAAATTATCAGTTGATGCCAGAAAAAAACAAAAAGCATCAGATACATCTTCAGACACGTGTTTAAACAGGCATAGTGGTGGTATAAGAAAGTACAGTATTCAACTTCCCAAACAACACAAATATTTAGTTGAATTATATAGAACATTGTTTAGGATTGGGTTCTTGGAATGATTAAATAATATTTTTAAAATGTGAAGATGATCTGGATACTGCATGTAAATGTCTCCCTCACCCTCCCATTAGAGAAAGACATACATAGATCTGGTACAGGTTCCTAAAAAATCATCTTCAATTATGAAATATACTTAATTACTCTTGTGTAATTCTATTGAAAAGAAAATTCATCTTGAAATAGAAGAAAAGAGACCTATGTCAGGGGAGAAAATTGAAAATCATGAAACAAAGAGAATGAGGAAGAGAAAAAAAATTACTTTAAAAGAATGTGTACACACAAAATAGAACTTAATTTCTGCTACTAGAGAAAAACAGTTTTCCATTCATCTCAATTGGCTACCATTCCAGATATTTATATTTAGCCATCTATCTTCTTTAGCTTTAGTGGAGAATCTTCATGGTGTGATTAAATTACATTTAGTCTCTGTTTGTATTCATCCTGTAACAAGCCCCAGATTGATACTTGTCTACTGTCAACATCCCTGCATCTAATGGACAGTGGCAATAAAAGTTTCCACATAAATTGTGCAATTAACATTTTTTTTTTTTTTTTTTTTTTTTTTTTTTTTTAGTTTGTGCAAATGGAAAAGCCTGGCTTTAAAATATAAATTAACAACATCTGTTTTGTAGTACGGGCGGTTGTATTCCAGTGAAGTTCGACAAAGTTTACCACCAAATTTTAGCATGACCAGTCCTGGGAAATATTGCACTCAGTTCAGTTAGAATATTTGTTTAACCGACCATTTTTTGACAGCGAGTCAGTCATGGGAATCAGTGCTCCAACACTGAAGCAAAATGATGTACTATCTAAAGACGTTTCCCATCGCAGTTCGGTACCAAGTTGAGTGCCTCCCCGCACCCCACCTCCAAAAAAGCAATTACACGGAAAAACAACATTAATGTGATTTCCACTTCTGGTCATAATGAAATTACTGGGATGTATTTACCCCTCACCATAAACAATAAGTAGACAAAATGTAAGGAAAGATGTTTTCAAATATTCAACAACAGGTAGTACAGGGCAGAGATCCCTGAGGAAAGGAAACGAATGAGTTCATTGAGTTTCTGTAGTCTCCAAAGCTCAGGAAGAGGGAGACTGATCACAGTTTAGCAGTCTCCCCAAGTTTAAGGGGTCTCTCTCCAGGTCCTGCCTGTTGTTTAGCATTGCTATTCTTGTTACTTGGAAGTGCTGGGGGTCTTTTTAATTACCGATTGCAGGATTACAGTCATCATGAAACCCAGTGAGTTTGGCCAACAAAGGTATGGTCTTACCAGCAACCTGTTCCCTCCACTGTGGGGGCCAAACTTGGCCCAAACTCTCCTCCCCCCTTTACACACAGCTGCAGTTTACTTGTTTGTTCTACTGTGCTATCCTTGAACAAGAAGATCTTTTATCTCTTCCCCAGGGTGGAGGCCCTTTGCCCCCACCTCTTCCTCCTCCTCGTCCAGAAGCAGTGGAATTTTGCCTGTGCTGCCTGCCTTCAGATGGGAAGAATTCCTGCCACGACCCCAGCACTTGCAGGGTCTTGCTACTTAGGAGGAAAGGTCTGGGGAAATGCATTTTATGCCCTGACCCAATAGCAGCTGACCATTTCTAAAAGCCCTCACTGTGGTATAGCTCTCTCTGTAGCCTAGCTCCCACTCTGTCTGGTGAACCCCTAGCTCTTGGATAAAAGCTTGCAAGTGAGTGCAACACCCTCTTGTATCTGAGGTTCCCAGTTTATCTGTCACATGAGTCCCCAGTCATTAGAAAACTGTCAAAATTATAGCTGACTTCTCCTTACCCTCTCTTAATGGAAATCACCACTTTCACCCATACTCTGACAAAGGCAAAATGTTTCCCATCTCTTTCTGAAGGGTTTGTCACTCTTTAAAATGTATTGCACTCAGTTATCTTGCAACCAACCTCAGCTCTCAGTTGGGCCTGAGAAAAGATGTGATGTTGTGAACTTCCTGAATTGTTCATCTGTTTGTTTATAGAGTGGAGACAGTGTTTTCTCATACTTCTCTATATTTCACTCAGAAGTAGGTCTTCTGTCAGTATTTTGATTACTTTTCTTTCTAAAGGTTGCTTCCCTTGACATTATCTGTTTCCTTCATTTTAAATTCTTTTCCTTTTCTTTTTGTCTGCTTCGGTATATGTTTTCTCTATAGGGTCTCCCCCCTCCCCAATCTCTTGGAATCTGTATGGTCATGTTAGGGCACATTCACTGGTGGGTCCACAGTAAAATGTTTCATTGAGGGACACCCATTCTCCCCACCTCCCCAGCACTAATGTCTAAATCAGTTACCATAAACAGAAATATCTCTTTTCCACAGGTTATACATTTGTGACCAGAAGTGTTCTGCAAGTCAAGGAGTTAAAGAAGTGGAGTGTCCTTGTTTAATTACTTTGCTCTTATGTATTCCCCAATCTAGAGCCTTTTCACATCACTCTCAATCTTCTTAAGATGATCAGTGCTTCATTTACCTTCCCAGGATAAACCCAGTATTTCAGCTATAAAGGTGAGAGGGTGGATGATCCAGGTTCACTAGAAAGATAGTTAAAATAGTTTTCTGTCTTGGGGCACGTGGGTGACTCAGTCGGTTAAGTGTTCGACTTCAGCTCAGGTCATGATCTCATGGTTCATGAGTTCGATCCCCACATCGGGCTCTGTGCTAACAGCTTAGAGCCTGGAGTCTGCTTCAGATTCTGTGTCTCCTTCTCTCTCTTCCCCTTCCCTGCTGGCACTCTGTCTCTTTCTATCTTTCAAAAATAAGTAAATGTTAAAAAAGAATTTTAAAAATAGTTTTCTGTCTTGAGTTCTACTTTTCAATTCCACCTTCAGGAGGAAATGTCTCAAATTCATAAGTTGATTTGGTAACAGGGTAAAGGTTACAACACCTATAACTCCCCATAGCTTTCTCTTGCTTTTTATTTTTTCCCCTTAAACATAACTTCTTATATAGCTAGTTTACTTTTCATGATTTTGTTGATATCTCTTCTCCACTCTTGTCTGCCTTCCTATTCCATTTGTCTTTCCAGGTTTATACTTTTCTATTCCTTTTCTGCTATTTTACTTCATATTATGGGAGGTGTGACACAAAGTACACATATGTATGTATAAAGCTACCAAATTTAGCCAGACATAACTTGTTGCAATTATCGATTGTCTACATTCAGACTACTATTTGGTGATCTTTACTTTAATATTCTCCTTTACTGTATCCAAATAAGCATCATTTAGTCTCCAATCCATATTTCAACGTATTCATGATGAATTAGTTGGCTTATAAGCATTCTTTGACTCTTAATTAAAGCAATAGTCCAAATCAGCCAGTTAACAATGTCTGCAGGCACCACCATGACAGTCATGAACATCCGTGTCAGTTTCCAATGTGTCAGACACTTTCCTACCCTCTTTCCTATCCATTTATAGATATTTTTCACTTAAAACTAGAACACTCATTAGCCCTACATATTTACAAAACAAATCTCTGATAAGGAGTTTATACCCCAAATATATAAGGAACTCATACAATTCAATAGCAAACAAACAAAACACAAACAAACAAACACACAAACAAAAACCAACTAAAAAAAAAAAAAAAAAAGAGATGAAGGACCTGAATAGATACTTTTCCAAAGACTAGAGATATACGAGAAGGTACAGAGAACATCACTAATCATCAGAAAAATGCAAACCATAACCACAATGAGATATCACCACACCCCTGTCAGAATGGCTGTCATTTAAAAAGACAAGAGGGGCGCCTGGGTGGCTCCGTCAGTTCAGCGTCCAACTTCCGCTCAGGTCATTATCTCACCTTTTCTAAGTTCCAGCCTCGCGTCGGGCTCTGTGTTGACAGCTCGGAGCACCGACCCTGCTTCGGATTCAGTGTCTCCCTCTCTCTCTGCCCTTCACCCACTCGTTCTCTGTTTCTCTCTCTCTCTCTCAAAAATAAATAAATATTTAAAAAAAAGACAAGAGATAACAAGTGCTGGAGAGGGTATAGAGAAAAGGGAACACTTGTACTTTGTTGGTGGGAATGTAAATTGATACAGTGATAATACAAAACAATATGGACTTTCCTCAAAAAGTGAACATATATGTACCATATGATCCAACAATCCCACTTCTGGATACACTATCCACAGGAAATGAAATCAGTATCTTGAAGAGGTAGCTGCACTCCTGTGTGAATCGCAGCATTATTCACAAAACCAAGATATGGAAATACGGAATATTATTCAGCCAGGAAAAAGGAAATCCTGCCATTCATGACAACATGGAAGAGCCTAGAGGACGTAATGTTTTGTGAAATAAGCCAGACACAGAAAGGCAATACTGCATGGTCTCACTTATATGTGGAATCAGAAAGTTGAACTCATCGAAGCAGAAATAGTACTTGCCAGGGGCTGGGGGTGGGGGAAATGGGGACATGTTGGTCAAAGGATACAAACTTTCAGTTATGAGATGAATATATTCTGGAGATCTACTGTACAGCATGATGATTGTGGTTAATTATACTGTATTGTATACTTGAAATTTGCTAAGGGAGTAGATCTTAAGTGTTATCACCATACAAACACACAAATAATCAACTATGTGAGGTGATGGATATGTTAATTTGCTTGATTATGGTAATCATTTCACAGTGTATACATATATCAAATCAGAATAATGTACATCTTAAATATATACAATTTTTATTTGTCAATTATACCTCAATAAAGCTGGAAAAAATTAAAAAAAAATGAAAGCAGAGATTTTGAATGGCAAGGTCAATAGTTATAAGCTCTCTAACAAGTGTCTGCTCTTTACCATTATGCTGTCACCGACACCACAAAAGTGTTATTTATTAAACCCTAATAACATTTTTGATATACCAGTAAATGTCAATATTACTTCCGTTTCACCTCATAATTGAGTCTCACACATGGTTTGTAAGGGTTTTATTAAACCCCTTCTATCAACCCCCTAAAAACTTATCCCAAAGTTACTTGCATTAATCAAATAATTTAATCTTAAAATTAAAATGCTATACATTCATACTTTAAAGCCATTGAAATATGGGAGTAATAATTACCTTCTGTTCTAGAAAGGTTTCGCAGAATGCCTAAATGTATGTTTAGCAGATACGAAATATGGGCTGATTTTATATTGCAATCCTCTTTTATAAACTATATATCACATATTGCTATTTTATACATAACATCTCTGTATGGTGAACAACTTGTTCCAATTTGCCTCTGTCTTTCCCGGTTTTGGCTCTGAGTCTCTCATTCTGGAAAAGTCCTAAGTCCCGGGCAAACCAGGTTGCTCAGCTGCCCTTTGTCTTTATTATATATTCTGAACATTCAGAAACCTAGAGGCTAGAAGAGAAGCAAGGCAATTCCATGTAGAGATTCAAAATCACACAATACTTTAACGCTGAAAACACATATTGCTCAAGAGGCATATCTTCACCGTGACTTTGTTTTCCTTCATTCCTGTCATAGTAATGAGGCTCATCAATACCTAGAGTTACATAGTGGTTACACTTAAGGTCTCTTAGCAAAAGTAGGCATCTGATTAGGAAAATAAAACACATATCCTCTGGGAAAGGAGTTTTTTCAGGGTGGAAATGTGCAAAGTCACTGCACAGGGTGGGGAAAGAAAGAAGGACATGCTGGCACAGTGTGAAGAGGAACGTGGGAGGGAAACTCTGAGGAGGGAATTATGTAGGTACAGTAGAATAGTAGTGTTCTTGGCTGATGGCAGCCTTGAATGCTCAGTTGAGGGTTCAGATTTTCTCAGATGTAAGAAAGAAGGGAGGTTTATAAGGTGATGAAAATGGACTTTTCCAAAGAGCAAATTACCCTAGTATGTATGGATTTCCCAAAGAGAGGAGAATCATATAGAAAACTCTTATACAGAAATTTGGCTCCTATAGGCCTGGCTTGCTTTGAAACAAAGAGAGAAGGAATCACTTGTCCTTGGAGCTTGAAAAAGTTTGTCAGAAGAGGAGAAACTTCTCACCTCTATGTCTTCCCCGTGATAGGTATTTTTCTTATGTTGACACCTCCTGAGCAAGGGGCTATGAATGCCTAATTAGGAAATACATTGCACAATACAGTGTTTCATAAATAATTACAGGAAGAATAGTGCTAACTATATACTGTGTTTTAAAGAAAACTCTGAACCTGGTTAAGTATGTTCCTGAGCTCTTGGTCTCACCTCATGTTTATATACTTCCATTCTCTTGTTAACTCTTCATTCTTTAGTCTGAACAATGACTATTCTCAGTTTTAAACATTCATGCAAAGAGCTGGACTGAGTAATAATACTTCAAAGCACATGAAACAGCCAAGTGAAAGTAAAAAGAGGCACATAAGATGGATAATGCTCAGAGTTCAAAGCTTTCAGTTCTCTTTCTTACAGCTTCATGGTGCATCCATTCAGAAGGAGCTCTGGTTCAACACTGCAGATAAAATATCATTAGGACAAACATTTTCCTCATTGAGTTCCAAGACTTTTGTCACTGGTTAAATAAGCACGGAGAGTCTTATTTTTAGCTATGTGCTTTTCTGGATTCTGAGGACTGGGTCTATCTTATCTCACCCTTAGCTCAGTATTACCAAATCTCATTACAATAAGGCAACAGAATATATGGTTCTGCACATTTGTTTGTTTTTTCCTAGACCATTGCACACATTATTTTTTTCCTTTCCTTTCTTGTTGGAATTTAATGGTATATTTTGTGCACTATTCCATGACTTTGCATTTTTTCTTGCCACATTTTCCTTCTTTAGGCATGATTTTTTATTATTCTACAGACTGCATCATTTAATTTGTGAATAATTTTTGCAAAAAAAAGTTTAAGATGTCAAAAATTTAAAAAAAAAGGAAAAGAAAAAGAAAGAAAATCCAGACAACTAACCTTGTGTTTGGATGGAAAGCCTAGTGTTGTGTCTCAGTCTATTCACAGTAGTTAACAGGTGTGAATTGCTTCCTCACTAGCATAAATTTCCTGCTGTGCAGCCCTTTGTTCACTTCATGCTGCTTTCCTGCTCTATTATGACTGCAAAAATACCTGATTCTGCCTTAATGTAATTTTAAATGCTTTACTGCTTTGAATAATGTTTATCTGGAAGACCCTTCCTGAAATGAAATTGAATACAGTAAAGGAAGCAAGTACCACATACATGTACAAGAAAGACTGCAGGCTATTGCATGTACATGCAAACATGCATAAATCATACATAAATTTATGCACACATATATTTAAATGTGTTCATGCAATAGAGCTTTAGTTGTATAGAATCAGATCTATCTATCATCTATCTATCTATCTATCTATCTATCTATCATCTATTACCTATATTCGTGTGTGTGTGTGTGTGTGTATACATTTATTGGTAAGGAAGAAATTTGCTTCAATACTGCAGGTGTAATATACTTGTCACTATTCTCTCTGAGAATTTTAGAGATTCATCTTTGAGATTGGAATCTAATCTGGAAGGAAATTATTTCTGGGAATTTGTAGATGCCTAGTGCCAGGAGCAGAGATCTGTATTGATAAATATAACCTATTATAAGGCTGTTAAGAAATCCATATCAGGAGAACTACCATTGCTGCACGATTTATTCAGAGTATACTCATGATCTGGTGAGTTTTCTGGGTCACTTTCTGGTTCCTTTTTAGACCATGGAATTTAACTGGGATGCCCTGTTCAGGAAAGGTCTGTGCTTAAAAAAGCTACCACCCCATCACCATAGTAAACCTACCAGAGAGTGCTGCTGTTAAAGAAAAAATTCTGACACATGTTAAAATGGTAAGGAAGACTTTATTCAGGACTACTGTGATAGGTGTCAAGTCTATCACAACAAGACAGAAATTGAGCTCAACTTTGAATACAAAAAAGGAAAAATGAGGATTTATAAATGGATAGAAAATTACTAAGAGGAGACATCAAGGGTAGGGAGATTCTTGCTAAATTGACCTAACGGGATTCTTGCTGAAGGCAGGCTAGAGTGACCCTGTATCAACAGGACAATGGGGAGGGGAAAAGAGGGGAGGAATTTGACCAGGTAACTATGGGGGTGGGAGTGTTCTCCCTAAACTGATTTGGTTGGATTCTTTCTAAATCCAGACTGCAAGGTCAGACACCAACATCCAAAGATGAAGCCTAGTTGAGACAAGGGCTCAGAGCAGCCTCACTGAAGGAGAGAGTCTTTGTCTTCACCTCGTGGTGGAGGGGAAAAGATGATTCCATCATGCGCTACAGGGATTACAGAAGTGGCATGCATACAAACGATGGTGTGTGTTGAGCACTGGTGGCAGAGGAGGCTTCGGCAGCCATCCTACCCAGGGCTTCAGTGACAGTGCTAGACATAGCTACAGAGACAGCTCCTGTGAAGTGTGGAGGAGAGCTTGGCAGGGTGGCATCAGTGTGGCAGTGCAGCCCAGGCAGAGCAAGAAGCAAGAGAAAGCCTAGAGTAATCAACAGGAGTCGGTAGCATCAGTGACCAGAAGTGTTGGGAGAAAGTGGATTGGCCATACGCTGGGACACACACACACACATTTCAGGCAGAAAAGGAACCTTGAATATGAATCCGAGATACTGTCCTTCCACAGGTAGGGGTTTATGGAAAGTGACATCTTATTAAATTGACCTCATTTGTACCCACAGGCTGGTGAAGCTTGGAGACTTTCAGCAATTGAAATAATAATTTAAAATAAATATAAGCCATAAATGCACACATAATAAAAAATGTGAGTAAAATAAAAATAAGCTCCTCTTTTAGGTACCTTACCAACGTCTACTGTCAGAATCTGGGCTGGGAATGATAAAGGTGATGAAGACGTCAAAGACAATAGCAAATGCAAGGGAGAAAATTAAATATTACACCGAAGGCAAACACAAATAATTGGAATGCAGGGTGTTTCCTCTTCAAATAAGTCTTACAGCGTTTCTACCTGCAGTTCACAGTCCAATAGATCATCAGAGGATATTACAATAGATACAACTTTGCATTCATTTACTCTTCTCTTGATGAGGTTTTCTTTGGGTAACCAGAAGAAGGCACGGTCCCACCAAGCTACTGGAAATCCCTGAGTCAATATCTGAGTGCACTTTGAAGGAGGAATGGCTGAGAACGGATTTCAAATATTGGCAGAAGGAATTCCACTCTTAGAATGAAAGTAAAGTTGTGGCTTAAACAAGAGCATGAGAGAATGGAGCACATGACACAATCGTGACCCCAGTGAAGCCGCCTCCGCCAGGGAATCAGACAGGCTGGTAGTGGGACTTCCAGCGAGAGTCCTCTGCTCTGGGTCCTGCTGCCTCACCTGCTGCCACTAAACTGGACACTGAAAGTTGTTGCTCAGATGCTCTCTGCTCAGCTTGTTCTGACATGCGTCCAACAATCAATGTGCGAGTTTTTACTGAGTGCTTTTTCCGGGCCAGGGATTAACTCCATCCCAGAGGAACACACAGGAAGTGGAAAGCTCCATCTCTGCATCTGGGAACATTTGGTCGGTCAAGTTATGGGCAGATGATTAATATACATGATTAGGAAGCAAAACTATAAAAGATGATTAACAGAACAGCACTAACACATTGAATATAGAACTTACCAGTTCATGTTATAAAATGACTCAGGTTATAAAATTACTTGCAGCTTTGGTTCTTCTGTCACTGTGTGAGTTGGGCAATTCTTATTGTATCTTGATGCTCAGTGACCTCAGCAGTTAAATAAGGGGATTTGATTGTTCCCTGAGATGCCTTCCTTTCAAAGTTTACAGTTTATGAAATCCTTTCCAGTGCACCGCAAGAAAGTAGCTGTTTTATTTAATTATACTGAATTTTCAGTTTTGCTCAGGTTACGAACCACATATAAAGATAAATACTGGGAAAAATACAACCTTAAAACAAGTTGGAGATCTTAAAATCTAAATTTCACAACTCAACTGGCATACAACAAGCGAGAAGAATTTCTTCAGTAGAGGGATTTGTTCAACTTTGATCAAATGTTTTCGAATCATATAACCATATGCAAGTATGAATTTCCCATCATATATCTACTGATACACACACATAAACAACATATATACAGATATTTAAATGTATGTACCTATATGCATATATATCCATATATACATATGTATATACATTTGTTTATATAATGCAGTCAGCAGTTATGCAAACACACTGAAAACTTCTTGTGATTTTCACATCAACTCACTGACATTATTTCTTATATTATTAATTCTTATTTTCATTTCTTTCCATTCTTATTCAGGGCATTAGATAAGACCACATTGTTGAATATTAACATAGCATAACTGTGAAGAAGCTGCCAATATGGCATTTTTAAGGAAGTTAAACAATATCCTTGAACAAATATTTGAACAAGTTTGTCATCTGTTCACACTTAAGTAAATAATTTATGAGATTTAGTATGGTCTGCATGCAGATGCGAATGCTATGGACATATTTTAAAACATGATATTGTTATGTTCATGAAGTCTAGAAGGCTTGACTTCAGTAAGTGGGATGTGTCCTTTCGTGGACAAGAAAAGCGGCGTTGGCAGCATGGAGAACTTGCAGACACTAGTCAATGCAACTTGAGAATTGGATTTTGCTAGTCTTAAGATCCTCTTTGGAATGAAGCGTTTCCTCCACTTACCATTTGAAATCCTGTTTTATATTTTGCATTCCTTAAAATCACGGTGTATAAATATATTCAGAAGTTACAAATCACAGTAGGTAACTATTTACCCTAAACTTTCAGTAAACTTTATCCTCAAATCATTCATAGTTACAGTCTGCATTTTAACCATTTAATTGCAGCAGAGGGAACATACCTGTTTCTTTTTCACCTAACTCATAAATGTCTTCATAAATTTGGTGGTTGTATATGTAGATAAATAAATGGTTCTCATTAACCAGGCTGTGAATGGAGCTTCAGTCAAAAACTGGAGCTTCTTAAATGACTCTGAAGGACACTATAAAAAGTATACACATTAAAGACTGACCTCATTACACATATAATGTGTTCAATTATTCTAACTCTTATGTTTCTCTCTAACAAATTGGACTGATGCAGCCAACCAGAATTTTAAAGCTATAACTTTAGTTATTAGTTGCTGTAAGAGTTGGATGTTGTAATCACAGTGCTTAGGCTTTCATTCCTGTCATCACCACTTATTTGATCTATAACCTTGAATAAGTTACTTAATTTTTTTTCTGCCTCAATTATCTCACCTGTGGTATGGGAATATTAATAGCACCCAGTCGGTAAGGCTTGGGTAAGGATGAAATTGTTTAGTGTGTTTATTTCTTTTTAAATTTTTTTAATCTTTATTTATTTTTGAGAGAGAAAGAGAGACAGAGTGGAGACAGAGTGGGAAAGGAACAGAGGGAGAGGGAGACACAGAATCAAAGCAGGCTCCAAGCTCTGAGCTGTCAGCACAGAGCCCAACCTGGCACTCTAACCCACAAACTGCGAGATCATGACCTGAGCGGAAGTCAGAGGCTTAACCGACTGAGCTACCCAGGCACCCCAGTTTAGTATGTTTAAAATGCTAAGTGCTTGATATATATTTGAAATAATAATTATTTTTACTATTATTAGCAATCACTATGGATATTATTCTCTACAATTCAGTATCAGAAGTGATCACAGATGCTAAAAGTAGAAAATTTATGCACATATTAACATTGAGAACTTCTAATGATAGGACAACAAAAACATGGGGAATACTCTCTTTAACACTTGCTTGCAATGGAATAGCTAAAGATTTACACCTGCTTTCATGAATGATTACAAAGCTTCACTAATCAAAACAGTGTGGTACTGGCATAAGGACAGACATAAATCAACTCGAGGGAAAAAGAATCCAGGTAAGACCTTGAATTGATATTCACAAAAGAAGATGTACAAATGGCTAATATGCACATGAAGACAATCAATATCTTTAGTCATCAAGATTTGACAATAAAAATGAGATAATACTTTGCACCCATTATAATGGCTAAAGAAATTAAGACTGACAACACCAAGTCTTGGGGAGGGTGTGAAGCAATGGGGGTACTGCAAAATGGAACAACCACAATAAATTTATTCTTAAACATTCAATTTTTCCTTTGCATTCTGGAGTTGATTATGGATAAAAAGTAACAATTCACATTAGCTTCCCAACTTAGCAAAAGTAAGAATCGATGGTGTTTCTTTGGAAGTTCTTCTCAAAACACTGTTGCCATAGCTCTATCCCGGGTCTGAGACAAGGTGAATATTTCCTAGATTGAAGGGATGGTCATGTGGAAAGTAGAAAGTGAACCAGCCATGACAGGCATGGAAAATCAATCCATAACCCTTGTAAAATAGTTTTTTCACTACTAACAAGAATATTGATATAATGAGTGAAGAAATATTAAATGGTAAAGAAAAAAGTCATAATAATCTTGAATTTGAATAAGTAGTCAATAGTAATTAAAACAGATTTGTAGATGGCGTAATATTCATCCATACTTTAGGTGGAGAAACACTCAAAATAAATTTCCACAAATGACCTCTATTTTAACATGTTATATACACATACAGTACTCAATCTAATTATAAACAGAGAAACAATGCCTCTCTTAATTTTAATGATCCAAAATTGAAGCACTCTATCACAAAGGTAAGGCATGCTAAATTTGATCAAGTAGTGTGGATGTACGTATCCTTGACAAAAATGAACAGAATACTTCAGTAAACTGAAATGATATATTGTACTCTACTCACACACATGCACACATATATCCACTAACCATGACTTCCCAGACAGCACCTGAGAAATCTCTTTATATACAGTGGGTAACCGAGATCTTGAAGTTAAAGAGGTGGTTCATTGCATTACTATTTGTAGTATTTTCACTACTCTCTCGGTGACGTTATGTGTTATTCCTCCTTTACCAGCCTGTAGGAAACATTTGATAGGAGACCATGTGCTAATCTTGCGGTGAAAATAATATTTAAAAATTAATAAGCCCACAGCATTCAAGAAAGAGGGGTATCAGTGAAACAATAGACAGATTAATGGTACAGAAAAGAGAGCAGAAATAGAACCATACTTAAATATAGTCACTTGATCTTTGACAAAGGGACAAAGGCAAGACAATTGAGAAAAGACAGTCTTTTCAACAAATGGTGCTGGAACAACTGAACATGGACATGCAAAAAAATGAATCTAGACACAGACTTTGTACTTTTCACGAAAATTAAGTTAAAGCCGATCGTTGATCGCACATGTAGCTGTAAAATGCTAAACTATAAATCTCCTAGAAGATAACAGAGGAAAAAACCTGTACGGCCTCGGGTATGGTTGTGGCATAGCTTCAACACCAAAGGCAAGATCCATTAAAGAAAAAAATTGATCACCTGGACTTCACTAAAATTAGAAACTTCTGCACTGCAAAAGTCAATGTTAAGATAATGAAAAGACAAGCCACAGACTGAGAGAAAATATTTGTGAAAGACACATTTCATACAGTGCTGTTATCCAAAATAGACAAAACAGTTAAAACTCAATAATCGGAAAACAATGGGATTTCAAAATGAGCCAAAGCGCTTAACAGATACCTCATACATCTACCAGAATGGCTCATATTTGGAACACTCTCATCCACAAATGTTGGAGAAGATATGGAGCCACAGGAACTCTCATACATTGCTGGTACCAATGCAAAATGATACAGGAACTTCGGACGACAGTTCAGAAGACAATTCTTATAAAACTAAACATATGCTTACCATATGAATCAGTAATCTCGCACCTTGGTGTCTACCCAAAAGGGTTGAAACTTATGTTCACTCAAAAAATCTGCATTTGGATATTTATAGTAGCTTTATTCACAATTGCCAAAACTTGGAAGCATCCACGAAGTCCTTCAGTAGGTGAATGGGTTAAAAGCAAGCAAACAAACAAATGAAGGAACAATGTAAGTATGTTACCATTCAGACAATGGAATACTATTCAGTACTAAAAAGAAAGGAGCTATCCAGCCAGGTAAAGACAGGGTAGAAACTTAAATGCATATTACCAAGTAAAATTAGCTAATCTGAAAAGGTTACATATTGTATGATTCCGACTATATGACATTCCCTGAAAGGTAAAACCATGGAGACAGAAAGAAGATCAGTGGTTGCCAAGAACTGAGGTCAGAGGGAGGAATCAGTAGGCCAAGCACAGAGGATTTCTGGGGTAGTGAAAATACCCCGTATGATACGATAATGGTGGACGTATATCATTATACATTTGTCCAAACTCATAAAATCGATGTGTAACACCAAGAGCGAACCCTAATATGAACTGTGGACTTTGGGTGATCATGATGTGTCAGTGTAAGGTCATCAGTTCTAAAAAATGTAGTACTCTGGTAGACATTGATAGCAGGGAGGCTAAGCATGTGTGGAGTCAGAGAGTATACAGAAAATCTCTGAATCTTCACAATTTTGCTCTGAATCCAAAACTGTGATAAAAATAGTATTTAAAATAAAAAATAACAAATTAGTTATGAGTGCTTAGAAAATATATTACAATGACATTATAATTTTTCATCAGTGACATTTAAATTATTGTATATTTTATTAGTGATGCAAAAAATATCATGGAAAAGGGGTGCCTGGGTGGCTCAGTTGGTTAAGCATCCGACTTCAGCTCAGGTCATGATATCACAGTTTGTGGGTTCAAGCCCCACATGGGGCTCTGTGCTGACACCTCAGAGCCTGGAGCCTGTTTTGGTTTCTGTGTCTCCCTCTCTCTCTGCCCCTCCCCTGCTCGCACTCTGTCTCTGTCTCTGTCTCTCAAAAATAAAGAAACTTTAAACACTTTTTTTAAAAAATCATGGAAAATAGGTATTTTAATGTCTCTCAGTGTGTTTTCTATAAGATCTTTCAGAGGCTAGTAATCTAAATAGTCCTTACACTGCATGCTGGTTCAGCTGGAAATGTTAATCGTATTTCTATTCCTCAGGAGTGGAGAACACAAAGGCCACAAAATTTCTGCTATACAGATGATTTATTAAGTGTTGAATATTCTCCTTTTCATTACTATGCATTTACTTGGGAAAACAATCTTTGTAGAGGAAGAGGAACCATATGACAACTAGTAATTTGCAAACAAACAAACAAAAAGGATCTGCTTCACTGATCCACGGCATTAGCGGAGTCTTGGGGGCTCATAACAAGCATATCAGCTGAACAATACAGACCTCCATCTCCAGGTCATGCACACACAAGTCCACACTCATTCTCTCACACATACTCCTCTCACAAACCGTATGCATGCATCACAGAAGCACGTGCAACATGCACATGCACAACACACACACACACATGCATATGTGCACATGATGCACTAGGCTAATCCACACATTCATGACAAGCAGCAAGTACTCAAGAGTTATTACCTAAAGAAATGAACTGATTAGGGGCGCCTGGATGGCTCAGTCGGTTGAGCGTCTGACTTTGGCTCAGGTCATGATCTCACGGTTTGTGAGTTCGAGCCCCACATGGGGATCTGTCCTGTCAGCTTGGAGCCTGGAGCCTGCTTCAGATTCTGTGTCTCCCCTTCTCTCTCTGCCCCTCCCCTGCTTGTGCTCTATCTCTCTCTGTCTCTCGAAAATAAATAAATGTAAAAAAAAATTTGTAAAAGAGAAATGAACTGATTAAAGGCAAAAATGAAAAAGCAAAGAAAGCTATAGACAGTTGTAACTATTGCAACCTTTGCCCTGCCCCCTACAAAATTAGTGCCTTTTTAGACTGAAATATATTGTGAGATGAATAACTGGCAAGTTCCTTTTCTCAAGAAAATAAATACATATTTAATCATGTCCCTTATTGTATCTCCAGGCTCATCATAGTATGTGGGACACAGTCAATTCAAGAGATTCTTGTTACATGAATAAATTAATGAATAAGTATACTGATTGGATGAAATAATGAAAAAATATGGAGCATTTTGTGGACCTGAGAAGTGTTGCATAAATGTATTTCCCAGTAGTAGGGTATCTTTGCACATACAGTTTTGTGTCAAATCCTCCTAATAGTTGGTTTTCCTCCAATTAATTAAAAATGTCTGGATTATTTTTCTTCTTTTATAATATCTTTCAAATTTGCTACTTATGTCCTCTGCCTCTACCCCAGTTATTATTATTTCATACCTTGAAAAGATTGTTTAGAAGTTTTCCCACCTCCAGGTTCTCTCAATTCTAGGCCCATTAACCTGCATAAAGATGCCGGCTAGTCTTTCTAAGGCAAGGCTTTGGGCAATTTACTTCTCTGCTTGAACATTGTCAATTTCTCAACCCCTGTATCAATAGAATTATTTTCAGACTCCTTATCTTTGTATTCAGATTTCCTCGAGATAAGGTTTCACACTTTCTTTCCAACTCATGTACTTCTATATCTCTCTTGATTCTATGAATCAAGTTGACTTAATAGCCCTAAAACACACATTGCCTTTTTCCATGTTGATATTCCTGCTCACGCTGATCCATTTTTAAAAACGCCATCCTGTGTGCTCCATCCTTGCCCCACATCTAGTCAGGCCTCAGCACAGATGTATCTGAAATGAACACTTCTCTTGATGGCACCAGGAAATAGTCTTTCCTTCTTCCGAGTAACATAGCACTAATTATCTCTACCACATTTCCTGTGTGATTCCTATATGCCTAAAATATATTATTCCCATATAGCTACAATATAGTTCATGATACAACACTAATTCTATGAGATAATAAGTATTAATAACAAATATCTAATAACTTTTAGAAACCCTGGTAGAAATATATTGAAAAAAGTTCTTATCAGTTCTTATCAAAAATGCTTCAAGCAGTGTTAGATACAATGGAGCATTGATCATGAAACGCACATTGGACAAAGTATCTGATGGAACCAGCATTCCACCAAATATGTTGCAGGAAAACACTTGTCTATGACAATTTTATAACATATATTTATGGTCTGAATTGTCCTTTTGTTTTTCCCACATAGGCATTTAAATTTTGTAGCTCTAGTTTGCATTGATTTCTAGGATTTTGAAGTTACTATTGCTGTGTACCATATTCCTGGCACCATATTACTGTTCTACTTTTATTTCCCTCTACATCTTATTTGCTCCATATTTCCAATGTTTTTTTGTGTTTGTTTGTTTGTTTGTTTTGTTTTTTAGCTAGGTACATTTCTTAAATTACTGTAAGCATCTGTGTTAATTTCCTATTGCTGCTGTAACTCATTAGCACAAACTTGGTGGCTTCAAACAACACAAATTTATTATCTTACCGTTCCAGAGGTCAGCAGCCTGAAAAGGGTCTCACTGGACTAATCACAAGGTGCCAGCCATGTAGCATTCCTTTCTGAAGGCTCTGGCGGCTTCAAAATGCTGCCCCTACCCTCATTCCTGGGCAAGCTTTCGTCACTTCCATTTTCAGAACCAGCAATGGCCAGCAATAGCCCTTCTCACTCTGATTCTGACTCTCCTGCCTCCCTCATTCACTTTATAAGTACACCTGTGATTACATTACATCTATTGGATAATCCAATTCGATATACTCCCCATTTCAAGGTCAACTGATTACCGACCTTAATTCCCTATGCAGTTTAAGTGCCCTTTCCTCATAACACAACATATTCAGATCCTGGGGTTAAGAATGTGGACATCATGGGGCAGGGGGCAGGGGTGGCATTTATCTGCCTACAACAGATATCGTAAACTGTTTTGGACTAAGGTATGACATAAAAATGTACAAAACAAGAAAAGTAACTGCAATGTTTTTGGGGCACATAATTAATCTTGTTTATAGATTATAAGTGAATAAGCAGGATATCCTAACTTATTCTGTGTTCCTCAGTGCCTGAAAGAGATTCTTACATACAGTTGATATTCAGTAAAAACATGTTAAATAGGGGGCCTGGGTGACTCAGTTGGTTGAACATCTGACTTTGGCTCAGGTCATGATCTCAGGTTCGTGAGTGTGAACCCCACATTGGGGCTGGCCGCTGGCATTGCAGAGCCTGCTTGGGATCCTTTGCCCACCTCTCTCTCTGCCCTTCCCCCACTTGCACTCTCTCTCAAAATAAATAAATAAATAAATAAAACTTTAAAAACAAATAAATAAATAAGCACTAAAAAAACCCTTGTTACATAAATGCAAACCTACATTATTATATCTCCATGATTCCATAGGCGCATACTCACAAACTACATTACATATTATCAACTCCAGTCATTTAAAATGCTTCAACAGGGGCGCCTGGGTGACTTAGTCAGTTAAGCGTTTGACTACTGCTCAAGTCATGATCTCACCGTTCGTGAGTTCAAGCCCCATGTCAGGCCCTGTGCTGACAGCTCAGAGCCTGGAGCTTGCTTCGGGTTCTGTGTCTCTCTCTGTCTCTGGCCCACCCTTGCTCACACTGTGTGTCTGTCTCTCAAAAATAAATAAACATTAACAAATAAATAAATAAATAATAAAATGCTTCAACAATATGCCATATAATATTCTTCTATGTTTAAGACTTTTTTTTTCTTTTTATGTTTAATATAATTTTCAGAGCCACTCAGGGTAAACACTTTATGTGGTGTTAATCTGTTCTAACAATCATCATTTAAAGATTCATACCTATACAAAAACCACAACCCTAGAATCTCTGTGCAAACAAGAGAGCTAAGACAGTTGTTGAAGGAAAAATAATTCTCCAGGAAGAATGCGTAAAACATAAACTTAACATTAGTGTGTAGCATATACTAAAAGTGCTAATTTTATTTAGTATTTGGAATTTATGTCAATGATTTAAAAAATTGTTTTAATTAAAATAGCAGGATTAGAATACCTTGGATCTTTTCTGTTGCTTTCCAACTCAGTACCAATCTGAGTAAAGCACAATAAACTTATCCCATGACTCAGGATACACATTAGCTGCTGTTATTTGGAAAAAGTATAATATAAACAATACAAATAAACGAGTGAAGTCCTATATTCTCTTTGTAATTGGCTGTAAAACTCTGTAACAGGAATTCAGAAGGGGAGAATGTGAAATAATCACTCTAAAGCAATTGTTCTCAAAGACGGCTGCATTAGAATCTCTGAGGATATTTAAAAATCACAATGTCCAGGTCATACCTCAGACCAGTGAAATCAGAGTCAGATTCTGATGCGTGGGCATGGTTGAGAATTACTGATTTGGAAACAATGATCTTACCTCTGGGGTTGATGTACAGTAGTTTCCCAGCAGCAAACAACCATCTGTGAAATTTGTAAACAGATCTTCATCTACTAATTTATTCCCTATATTCACCTAAGCAGAATTTCTAGAAGTTTAAAATCTTAAACTTGTCAACATCCCCATGGGTAACGGAGATTCACTTATTCAACATTCATCCTTTATTGTTTGAGTCTCCTCATATTTACTCCGGAATCATGCCTGAGGTTTCATGCTAAAAAATTTACAATCGATTTCACATGATCTTACAATTTAGCAAGCCAGTGAGAAGCTCTTAATTTATCCATAAGTGTGAAGTTACACAATGAGTGTGAAGCTACACTAAAAAGATAAATTTCAAAATCTAAGGAAGAGAAGGAGTGCACGCTTTTAACCACAGGTATTGACATTTACAATAACTAACATTTGTTGAGAACTCACTATACACATTAAACCAATTCTATGAGGTAGGAACTATTACTATTTTTTTTTTCATTTTATTTATTTTAGTGAATGAGCACACTGAAGTAAAGAGTATGGGAGATTTGGCGTAGGCCACAAAGCTTCTAGTTCGGAAAATTGGGATTACGAACCGAGTCAAACTGGATACAGGTCTTGTGCTTTTACCCACTATGTTGTAGCAAAACAGAATATGACAACATAAGCAAGCTTTTCTGAGCAGTAATGGAGATCCTCTGGGGGAGTAGTTTGTCTAGATGCTCTTCTCTTTCTGCTAAAGACTAAAAAGGCAGCCTTTCAGCAGACCAGCAGAGAAATACAGTATTCCCCAAACATTAAGAGGCAGCTGCAGGAAGCATTTTGTAAACATATGGTATTTGTATAATTAATGTTTAAGGGGAGAATTAAATTGCAGTTACAGAATTACAGTTAGGAAACCTGAATTCTCCAGAGCTGAATTCAGAATACCTCTTTTTCTCTCCAAACCCATGTATTCCTGTTTTCTCTGGCTCAGTGCATGACAACTAGAAAACTGGCTATCGCCTTCATCTTCTCAGAAATATCCTCCACAAGTCCTTTGTTTTCATCCAGGGTCCCCCCATCCCATACTTTAGATATCTCTCACCATTTCCATTGCCACCGCTCAGGTTTGGAACCACACCGGTCCCCTTCCACATACAACACTGAGGTAGCAGCCACCTAATTATCCTCTCGGTCTATGCCATCCTCCATCATCCTGACAGATGTCCTGCCTAAAACAAAATATAAGCTCATTGGGGTGCCTGGGAGGCTCAGTCGATTGAGTGTCTTGATTTCGGCTCAGGTCTTGATCCCAGCCAGGGTCATGGGATCGAGCCCCACGTCGGGCTCCACACTATGCATGGAGACTACCTAAGGCACGCACTCTCTCTCTCTCCCTCTCTCCCTCCCCTTCTCTCTCTCTCTCTCTCTCCCCCCTCTAAATAAATAAATAAATAAATAAATAAATAAATAAATAAATACATACATACATAAATACATAAATACATAAATACATAAATAAATGCATGTCTCCCTCCCCCCCCCCCCCTTAAAGTACTTCAATAAATTTTAGGCTAAACTACTACAGGGTAATCTTCAAGATAAGATCAAGTCTAATCTCCTTGACTAGCTTTCTAAAAGTTTTTATAATCTAGCCCTGGCTACTTGCTTAGTCTCATTTCTCATTTTAACTCTAGTGCTTAACTGAAATACCTGCACATCTCTGCCTCTGAGCATTTAGCAGGGAATATTAGGACCTTTTATTCTCCTCGATACATCCTTTTTTTCTTTTTTGAAAATTCATCCAAGTATTACCTCTTGTAGGAATTTCTTACTCCAGTCTCCAGCTACAACATATAACATTTTTCCTACGTGACAGCAAATTCTAAAAGTCAACAGCTTTAAATGGCAACATTCAGAGAATGTCTCGTTAGGATTAGTTAACAAAGAGCTGAATGGTGCCCGTACTTTTATCATAAGTTTGGGGAGGTTTAAAAACCTCAGTGAGGAAATTTCTATGTGAATTTTATCAAACATCCTTTTCTCCATATTTGTTACTTGTTCTCCTTAAATGTCTGTGAATAAAGTAGATATGAAGAAGCGATTACCCCCTCACTTCAATGGTGCTTTATTCAAGCTCACCATGTCACTTTAATACAATTTTTAGAATACAGTAATGCAATTACCTCTTCATGTAGTAGTAGGATGGATAAACCAGATGTGGGCCCAGTTATTGACTAGATCTTTTATAATTTTACCTGTTACTTTTTAAAAGGTAAGAAGAGAGAAGTAAGAAAAACATTTGGAAAGGTGATGTAGAGATGACATTATAGTTATAATACACAGCTTGATAAATGATCCAGAAGCAGTGATATTTCTAATATATTAATACGAGCATATATCCATGCTACTGTATAAACTAGAAGCCCGAGCATTCAGTTATGGTGTTTACCATTGCTCTTCAATAAAATTTACAATAAAATTAATTTATACTATTTACTGCATCATTTTACTCCATTGTCATGTCTCATACGAGTAAACAGTTTGCAAAAAAAAAATTGATTTACAATATCAAACTGACTTTTTGTTTTTTTCTCTCTTCTCATTTACACCTCTAACATGAAGAATATACATCACTTTTAGAAAAGAAGTTTTTACCATCACTGCATACAGTAAATGACAGAAACTTTGAATTAATAGACTGCTCTGTTTCTCTTGGCCAGGATGTAGTACATCCTAATAAGGACATTTCCTAATTCTGTGCTGTGAATCTGACTCTACTAACTCCCTCATTCCTCTCTCCCTCCATTTAGCTCCTATAAAAGCAAGAGACTCTTTGTTCCTTTTCATTCCTACTTTGATCAGGTAGATTATTGTTATTGAAATTAACATAAAACTTAAAACTATCTGCAATTACTATATGTTATTACCATGTGAGAGGGCCCCTGGGATATGGTGACAGGACTCAGCAGAGTGTACAGGTAAGTGGAGGGAGCTGAAAATGGGCTTCTACTGTACTTCACAGATTGCTTCCAAGGAGTGTCACCAGTTTGCCTAAATCTCCAGAACCCAGACTGGTGTTGATATTCAAGGCCATAACAGCTGGCAGATAGGATACTATAGCAAGAATTTGAAGGTTATGTCAACAGTTATTTGAGTATCACTGCAATGGTTCTTGCTGATCCTTCCGTTTTGGAGCATGACTGATGCCAATGCCTGTGATATAATATGGAAGTTCTATGTCCCAGGCAAAAATCCCAACAAAGGACCTGAAAGATATTCTGAAAGCAAGAGAGTATTTTAATTACTTGATTTAGCCAACATGAGGGACTGTAGAATAGCCTGCCCCATAGTTCGTACATAAATATCAGAGGGCTGAGCTATCTTCACATGGTTACATTTATCCATATGTACAAGCTCTAAGAGCCTATAAACATGCAGGTTTAGGTCAGCATATTAATAGAGAAAGATAGAAAGAAAGTGAAAGGAAAAGAAACAGAATAGAGAAAAATGGAAAATTAGATGGGGAAAAAGCAGGAAGGGCAGGGTAAAACAGAGTCAGTTAAAAGATTTTCAACATTTTCAACATATGAAAAGGGTAGAAGGATGGATAAATGTGATATATGACATTCCAAAGACAATCTTCATATTCTTCCTTATTTTTATTTTTTATCAAAGAGTAGATTTTGCTTTTATTCGTGCAAAGGAAAAAAGAAAGTATGAGCAAAGCCAACTCCTGTTCTGACCATGCTTTTGTGAGACTGATGGCTTTGGAAGAGCTGTGGAATAGAGGGACTAGTGGCATCAGTTGGAAGAAGCAAAAGGAATTGTCAAGACAGTGACAGTGAAAAGCAATAAAGTAGTGCTGAAATATGACCAGCAAGCTTCATTCATTCACCCTATTGTACAGAGTAAGGGCAAAGGAATGGTCACTTCCTTCAAGGAGTCATTGTCAGAGAAAGACATGAAAGAAATAATTTCAAAAGTGATCAGTTGCATTTTATAAGTCTCCAGTGGCAAAGTACATATAACAAGGGCACAGAACCGCTCAGGGGATCAGGGAAGTACAATGTTATTCAGGTTCTGAACGAAAGGCTGAATCTTCAATATGGCAGCACTCTAAGAACAGGGATGTGTGGTTGAAAACAAAAGTCTAAAAATATAATATTTGACAACCAAGATTAAGTGGGAGAAGCAGCGCTGGAGGCAAAGAGTAGGGGATTTTTCTCACTCTTAGAGTTCACCAGAGAATAAACAGCTTGATTCCTCCTTCAAAACATATGAACCATATTCTTACAGTCTTGAAATAATTGAAATTCATAAAAGTACATAAATTACAATTATGGCATAATCAAATAGGTTTAACTTCAGAAATGAGGTGAATCACTGGGCAACTGCAATAAGCTAGCAATTTTGAGACCAGCAGTTTCTCATAAAGGTGTAACTCTAATTTGGATAACAGAACAGAGGCAGAATGGAGACACTGTGCCTCTCTTTGAGTAATTGCTTTTGTTTCTAACAGAGGAGAACTGCATCCTGTTACCCTGAAGTAGCATTACAATATGTGGCAGCCTCTAACTAAATCAGAGAGGAATAGTTAGAGGATATACAACTATTTGATATATTGACTTCTGGAACACTATTGTACCTGAGGAAGCCAATAAATAATATTTTGAAAGGTAAGGATACATATAATTAACTTAACTGAAAAGATAAAATAACCAGTTCACGTAGTGCTATACCTAAACTTTCAAGCTTGCTTCTATAAATATGAAGCAGAGTCTAGTTGTTTATGCAGGTGTCAAAGTTTCCTGAAGGATAGGTTTTAGTTATTAATAAATCATAACAGAGAAGAGGGATATAATGCAATATCTAGGCTAAGAAAGTATATAGCCAAAGAAAGAACTCTTACCTGCCTTGAAAAGGAAATAGCTCTGGAGAGCCATATATGGCCAAAGGAATTCACAACTTTCCTTACTCAGCACATAATTTCAGCATTTAACCTTGTATTGCTTGATCTATTCTGGTTGTGTGTGTCTTTTATTTATATCATACCATGAGTTTAGCACGTGTAAGAACTTTATCTTTTCCACTTCGATGTCTAGAACTCACAGTACTTACTGTCTAGCAGGTGCTCAAGCAATATTATTAATACGTATACCATACTGATGTGTATTTGATCTTATAGGCTTCAGACAAACCATAACAATCTGTTTTTGTTTTGTTTTCTGTTTTCCTTGCTTCTCAGATTTTTTTCCAATTACCTTCAAGGTTATTAGCTGGTTTTCTATATCGCATGAAATCTAGGGTTGACACTACATGCATGTTTAAATAGTTTATATGCAAATACTTGTGTATAAATTTCGGGCCAACATGCTGTCATTGGTGAAGTCAATAAACTATGACCTCAAGAAGTGTAAAATCCAAAAGGGACACCTATATAGTTACCTTATGACAATCAAAAACTGGTAGATTTTGAAAGATGTGCATGTGAAATGCCAGGAAGTTATTCCAGGTAATAGCATGTCAACACACACAAATGAATTAAAGAATCAAGCGTAGTTTGTGAACAGTGGATTCAGCTTGTGTATACATATAGTCAGTAGACATGTCCAGGGAGGCAGATGGTTCTTATGTTTTTTGAAAGATCATGGCTAGCTGTCCCTTCACTTCTTCAAGTGAAAACAGAAATTTCCCCTTCAGTTGAGGCTTCCCTGGTCACCGACTTAAAATTTCAAATTTCCTTATACCCTTTACATTTTATATTTCCCTTCCTGCTTTAATTTCTTAATGCTTATTATAAGGTAATCTACCATATTCTACTTATCATGTTCACTGTCTTTCTATCCCACTCATAAGGGTGTTAATGCTTTATATTTTGTTAAGCAAATTCAAAGGCTTTGAATAAGTATTTATTGAATGAATGAATGGACAGAGATGGGTATAAAAATGAACAGCTGAGTCATCTAGCTGTCTCTTTCCTCTGATAGAGGAATTGACAGGCAATCTAAACAAGTCTTTGTCCTTCAAAAATTGTATCAGAAATCTCTCTTGAATATGATACCAGCGTTGAATATGGTACTTCTTGATATGGTCAGCCAGCTCACTTCGAGATGTTTCAATCTAGTTAGGGGTTCTTGCCTCTTCTTATAAAACAAGTGTTTCAATCATCTTTAATTCCCAAGTAGATCTTCCTCATTCTCTACAGCTTTGCCACACTCAGCCTTATTCTCAGACCCAGTCTTATTTCTTAGAATTCCAAATAAAGTAGAGCCATGAAATCCCTTTGTGCCTGCTTTTCTGGGTAGCCTCTTAATCAAGAAGCAGTGAAGGGTTGTTCATCTTTTAAATAACTCTTATGAATGCTATGCACATTTCTACCATTTATTTTTACATTTCTGTGGATCTGGCATGTTTCTATATTCATTCATAGCAGTTAAATTTAAGATGTTCACACTTACTTTTGTTGAGTAAAGAAAACAAAGAAACATGTTTGGATGCAAAGGAGCAAAATGAACTATGCCTGTAATTCCAGAGATCAATTACTTATGTTAATCACAGTCTTTAACTTTGGTATAATCTTTGATAAATTGTTAGGCCATCCTTTATTAAAACATACTCAAGGTTGTATGGTAAAGTTTTTTAAAATTATGAGAGAATGAAATTCTTGGTGGTAACACTAAAACAGGTATTTTGATTGCTTGTTTGCTCCAGTAAGAGTCAGGATGGGTTAGTAACTCTAATTATTAGAAGTTAATTTTCTAGTGCAAGAGATGGAAAGCACAGTCCAGTTTAGGAAAATGAGCATTAATATTATCAGTTGTCTTGTTTGGAAAAAAAAAAAAAACATTGAGAAAAAGATCACATTTGTTGAAGATCATGAGGTTTGTTTACTGTTATGGGTGTTTGCTTCATTTGCCTAGATAGCTAGCTGTCTAAGACTTGTCTCTAGTCAGTTAGAATTGTATGGAGTGCTCTTTTCAGTCTTTTATCTTCCGTGATATCTTTTTATTTTTTTCTTCTTTTTTTGTTGTTCTATAAAAGCCAGCATCTCTTTAGGGACATAGTTTATCCCCAGCAAGTTTATATTCAATTTATAATTAATGAATGCATTTTCAAATTTCAGCTGTTATACAGCAAATAACTTTCACAACTCTGGTGGATTCAATGTCGTGTTACTTCCTTTTTCCAAAAGTATTCCGTTGTCATTTGTTGAATATGTCAAATATTCAAATTCCTTAAACTGTCATGCACAATCAACTTAATATAGTTTCTTTCTAATTTCACTGCACTCAGAAAATATTTATTATTGACTGCACCACAGGAATTGTTACAAATCCTACCCATTTTCTAAAACTAATTGAGATCGTACCTGTTTTAAGAATTACTTACTAAACACCATGACCCGTGTTCTGCCCATGCCAAAAAAGACTATAACAATTTTGTTGGTGCTATTTCTCACTGTTCTATGATTTTCTTTTTCTATTTGAAGTATTTATTTATGATATTTATTTAACTATCCACACGTGTTGTATAGCTAGCTTCTTGGTCCTCTCAAACTCTTGCCCTGTTGAAAAGCATTCCATGCCTCCGTTTAGCCCTTTGGATCTGTAAGATTACTGGAGCATTGTGTAACTGCTCTTTAAAACCTTCCTAGCTGAAAAATAATGGGTCCTGGACTGGGAGGGAGTCTGAACAATACAAAAAGGGGGATTGAAAATTCTGATACCTAATTTTAGATAGTTAGACACAGGCAAGTGTGAAAACCTTGGTTCACATCGGGAGGTGAATTCTGATAAAGAGGGAAAATGGGTGGGGAGGGAAGCTGGAAACATAAAACCTGCATATCCAGTTCTGAAATCTGTTCTCATGTTAAAATGGTTTATATATTCCTTTTGCTTTCACATTAAAAATCAGGCCCCAATAAATTATTTTATCTTTTTTGTTTATTGGATTGTACAATAATATCTCTGAGCAGATCAGGGTGGCCAGAATTTAGGAGTTTCTGCTTCCAGTCATATGTCAGGTAGATTTATTTATATTCCCATAATTCTTAGAAAGAGCTGTCACTTAAAATTCTGTGTAAATTTACCTAATTAATCTCATTAATTAAAAAGTGAAAATATATCGACGGGGTCAATGTGTTAAAGACTTAAATGTCAGACCTATTAATGTATTTAAAAATATTTATTGAGCACCTATTATGTGCCAGACACTCTTCAAAGCACTGGTGACACAAAAGAGGGGAAAAAAAAACAACTGATTAGATCCTTGTGCCTGACAGGCTGGTATGCTAATGCAAGAGAGACAGAAAATAAAACAAAGACAAACTGAAAAAAAATCAGTTACTGATAAATATCTGTCAATAATTAAAATAGGATGTAGGTACGTCAAGTAACAGGGTGGCTCTTTTAGATTGGGTAGCCAGAGAAGGTTTTGCTAAAAAGATGACATTTCTGCCAAGATCTAAATAACACAGCCATGTTGGCAAAGATCAGTTGGAAAGGGATCCAGGCAGTGGGGCCAGCTAATGAGCAAATTCGGCATATGTGAAAAACAGAACGAAAAACAGCCTAGTTGGGGAGGAAAGAGCAGTGTGAAGTGAAACGCTTGAGGAAGGTGAAAGTGACTCGTGTATGTCTTTGTAAGTCATGAAGGGAAATTGATTTCCATTTTTGCAACTGGGAATGTAAAAAGTGACATGATACGATTGGTTGGCTGATGTGTGGGGAGTGTATACGGTCCTGTATTCAACGAATATTTCTCGACCATCTTTGATGTACCAGACAGTGTCCTAGACTCAAGGGATATATCAGAGAAGAAAATGTACAATGCGACCTGTCCTCTTTGGATTTCCTTCATAATGGGGGGAAGAGGCAGTAAAAAATTTGCAGATAAAGAATTACACAGTATGTCAAGGGATAACAAGTGCAAGGGAGAAAGGAAAAAGCATGGCAAGGAGGAGAGAATAAGGAATGCTATGGGGGAGGGAGTTCACATTTTAAATAGGAAGTCAGGGCAGGAAAGATTAAACTATATTTGAACAAAGACTTGAGAGTAAAGGGAAGAATTTGAGACTGTCTCAATTTACCCCATTCTTTTTAAAGCTGAGAATAATGTCAACTTTAGCGTTAGTGTTTTTCTTGTTTTCACCTTTTATTACCATGCTTATCTCATGCTCATGGTTTGAAACATGCTTTTTAACTTCTCTACACAATATTCCTACTTTATTTTAACACTGAAAAAATTCTGCATTGAGATGGATTTTAGGGGAGCACCTGGGTGGCTCAGCCAGTTGGGCATCTGACTTAGGCTCAGATCATGATCTCATGGTTCATGAGTTTGAGACTTGTGCTGGGCTCTGTGCTAACAGCTTGGAGCCTGGAACCTGCTTCAGATTCTGTGTCTCCCTCTCTCTGCCTCTCCCCTACTTGTGCTCTGTCTCTCTCCATCTCTCAAAAATGAATAAACATTAAAAAAAAAAAAGAGATGAATTTTAGGTGATGCTTCAGACAATTTTTTTTGGCATTTGTTTAGTTTTCCCATCATCTCTCAATAATATTCTTCAACTCACAGTTACTCAAATGGACATAATTATCAAAATAGCCAGAAATAAAGTCATGACAGTTAATTTTATGTGTCAGATTGCCTAGATCATGGCACCCTGATATTTGGTCAAACACTATTTTAGCTATTTCTCTGAACGTATTTAAAAAAATTAGGATAGTGGCTAAAACAGGCTGAAGAAGATACTGCCACAGAGAGAAGTTGTGGGTTCAGAGATTTCCTGAGAGGAGTCATATAGGTCGGAGGAAAGGTGAGAGACTACTCACACAGAAACAGGATCAGAAGAAAATAAAATAAATACAAATGTGTACACCTGAAACTAATATCACACCGTATGTTAACTATATGGAATGAAAATTAACAACTTCATTTAAAAAATGGCTACGAGCCAAAAAATTGTGCTTTCCTGGTAGACTAAACAACCACAAACAAAACTGGATGGGGTATGATAATGAGACAAATTTTTCACATGTTACATGGGTAGGTCCAATTGAGTAAAAAGCCATTATGGCCAGTTTTAGTTAATCAGTATTTAAAAGTAAAACAGTGTTGCTAAAATTTTGTTTTTTATCTTAGAAAAGCTGTGTTACAATTAAACCAATGGTGTACTCTCTCAAACAAAGACGCTTTATAAGCCTGGAATTATGACTCACCCCTCACCATCCCTTGCTAGAAATCTTTTTTATTATTATTTTTTTTTAACGTTTATTTATTTTTGAGACAGAGAGAGACAGAGCATGAACGGGGTAAGGGTCAGAGAGAGGGAGACACAGAATCTGAAACAGGCTCCAGGCTCTAAGCTGTCAGCACAGAGCCCGACACGGGACTCGAACCCACGGACCGCGAGATCGTGACCTGAGCCGAAGTCGGCCGATTAACCGACTGAGCCACCCAGGTGCCCCCCCTTGCTAGAAATCTTAAGCAAAGAGCAGTCTGGAAAAACAAAGACACAACGGATGTGCATGTTTGAACCTCAGAAATGCTGAGGGAAGCTGAACAGTAGGACAAGCATTATCAAGTTCTCAGGACAATTTGTCATATCTAGGTATGTTTCTGATCTAGAAGACTTTTTGAGAAACTCTTAGAGGCAGTAGAGCATTAGCAACTTGGCATCAACTTAACAGAGTCTGACCTGTAGGGACACTGTGCCTGTTAACTAAAGTGCCCTAAAATCCTAGATTAAAACAAAATAGCTTTGGTTTTTAATAATGGTGTCATATCTGAAAAACTATAAAATATCCTAGGAATCCTTGTACTCCAGTTTGTAAATATCTCCTAGACACTGCTTCTCAGACCCAGATGAAACATAAATATCCTTTCTCAGATCCAGATGAAACTAAAGGACCTAAATTTTAAAGCTAAATGTATGGGCATGGTTTCATGAACCTAAGACTTTCTGGAGAAAAAGTACATCTATCTGCATGCCTGCACAAGTTCTATATCCACATCTTAACTAATTCTTAGTGTCTTACAAAATGTGTATGTCTTAAGTATTGTTTTAATTTTCATGTATTTCTAATGACTATGATGAATTTACAAACATATTGATAATCTATATGCATTCAGGTTGTAATTGCTAAAATACTTATCAGGATAATCTAGAACTGGATAGATTCATATCTTGGTAATTTTAGCAGACTTTTCCAACTCTCCCCGACCCTCAGCATAAGACTATCTTTCTCTCAATCATTATTCTTTCCTTTTTCTCTTTTCTCCTCTTTCATGTTTCTTGTTGCTACTCTGTTTTGCCTAGAATTGTTTTATTATTGTATGTCACTTCCAATTGAGACTAACTCCTTGAAGACTCTGCTTTTTATGCTTCATGTCAGCCACAATGACCTAACATCGCTTTACATCCATATCTGTACAACCTAAGTAGAATTGGAATTGACCATCAGATTTTGTGTATTCAGTTCGTGGGAGCCTGTCACAAATCCCTACAAGTAATGTGGCTTGTATTTCAAGAATTCTGCCAGTCACTAAGCCACAAATGAATCTTCCAGACCCTGCTATTTCTAAAACTGTTTATGAAGAGGCATTGACTATGTCTTGATAATTATACATGATTATAAGCTCTTATTTTGAGATAGAAGTATGTGTAATGCTCTATGAATCATTACTATTCATAATAATAAGAATAGCACTACCATCCAATGATACAATAGCAATAATAACTTCTGGTTTATTCTTTGCAACTTAAAGTGACTCATTCAATCCTCAGGATAGCTAATAAATACTTGTAAAACATGTGCTAATTTAGTCTATGAATAAAGTCTGGTATATAAATGTTCAATAATCAAGTAACAATGCTGTGTTCACAAGTTAATGACTAATGAGCTACTATGAAAAAACTGACTTCAAACCTAAATTTTTAAATTAGGTGTAGAGTTATTTGTTTTTTTTTTTTTTTTTTTTTTTATTTTCTCTCATGTAAGAAAGGGCAAAACTAAAAATTAGTTTCTATACTGAAGTGCAATCCATTAAAAATTGAATTTTCACACTTTGAAATTGCGGACTTAACTGCTGCTGAAAATGGCATTAATATGATAATTATATGCTAAATGAGAATCTTTCTTTCCTTGTTTCCTCTAACTTACGTGTATATGTATATGATACTCTTTACTTTTCTCTGCATCTTGTCTAGGCAGTAGTCCTAAAACCTTTTAAAGATTCAGTGATCCCGTGATTACTACATTGTTCTAAACACATTGGCGACCTGAGTCAAGACCTCATCTCCCATACATTCTCTGAGTCTTTGGCAGAGTGAAAGACGCACAAGACATTGTCAAGAAGCTTACTGTGAGGAGGGAGAGAGAGCGATGTAAAACCACTTGGAAACACAGTATACTTGAATTATTTCCCTCAAAGAGGACCTCATGTATAACTTCCAGGAACACTCTGTAACAGCTCTTCCCTTTCTTCTCGAGATCTTTACACCCGAAACTACTCAGGGGCACTCAGTTTCCAGACACGGACTCCTTGTCCTCTGTCTTTGCTCCCCTACGCTTTCCATTCTTTGTTCTTTAAATTGACCCAGCTGCTCTCTTAGAAATGAGTAGACCTCCTTAAGGAAATAAAAGTGTAGAGAAAATTACTGGACAAATACAGACTTGTCTTTGGCAGATGGGATGAAGAAAAAGGCGGGCAATTTTGACATGAATGATATTGCCCTGTCACTCATGAATAACTCCAATATAATGGCCACCAAGAGTGAGAGCTCTGAGGCCTGGAATGCCTGGATTCAAACAGCCGTTTGCCCAGTTACTGTTTGAATGCCAACACACAAATGTCGTAATATGATTTCTTTACAAATAGATACGTCTATTTGAATATGTATATGTAAACACATAGGTTATATGTTACAAATGAATTTAGTATTTGAATAAAATGGGTGAATAAAACATAAATGCAATAAATATAGTGAATATAGTGATATACGCATATACGTATATACCAATATGTGTCATATAATAACTAGTATAATGAACCTTATAAGAATATCTAACTCATAGGCTTATTGTACAAGTAGATAAGTACTTATACATTCAATCCCTAGTACATTGTTGATCACATGATAACTGCTCAATAAAAATTTGCTATCATTTTTATTATTATTATTATCCTGGATTAGTTCCTGAATTTATTTTCTAACTGGCTAACAAATAAACTGTTAAAAATCATTCCTTTGCCTGGATAGTCATTTCTTAATGAATTTGATGGCTACCTAATAGAACACTTACACTGACAACTTTATTCAAACTAGGCAGCTTTTCAATTAGCTTCTGTTGGCCAAATATGTATGGCTACATTTGATAGGGAAAGTCTGCTATTTCCATGATGAGATGTATAAAATATTACATCTGTATCTGTAAATTACAAAACCAAAAAATCAATATATTAATTGTTTTTAACCCCAACTACAAAGTAGAGTTAAAAGGGAATTAAAAAAAAAAAATACATTCAACCGGGCCCTATCACCAGATAGTTTGCCTCAGTAAGTCAAACCTGGGCACTTGTATTTTTTTCCCTCCATAGATATTGCCAATATACAACCCTGGTTTAAGAAATCCCTGGGTATACATGATGATATCATAGAATCTAAGTTCTGAAAGTGATTTTGTGAGCTATGGAATCCAGATAACTCTGTAACACAGACTCATTCAGCATATGCTCAAGCATCTCTGATACAGCCTACTCTCTAAATAACTATGGAAGTTAGGAAAAAAAATATTGCTTTTTCACAAGTTGGTCTTGCAAATATTTAACACAATTAACAGTTCTATTCTGCCTACCAGACTTTTTTTCACAAGGCTAAGCATCCCAAACTCCTAGTTTCTCTTACCCAGGTAGTCCTTTTCCTTTTTCAGTTTGGCCCTCAGGACTGAACACTGAGTAAGGTACGACTGTCATTCTATGTATCCTTTGTCTACTAAATTAGTCCAAAGATATATTACTTTTAAGGTGCCTACAGCCCTATATTATAATCCATACATTCTGCTGCTAAGTAACATAGCTACTATATTAGTTATCTATCACTGCATATTGAATTACCCTCAAAACTAAGCAGGAAAAACCAACAGCATACACTATAAATGACATTACAAAATGACAAAATATTTATTATATCGTACAGTTTCTGAAGGTCAGGCATCCACTAGTGGCTAATCTGAATGATTTTATGTCAGGGCCTCTCAGGAGGCTGTGGTATGCTTTGGGCTGAAGCAACGATTTCCCCCTGACTATTGGCCAGTGGCTTTAATTCCCTGCTATGTGGGCCTTTCCACAGGGCTGCCAGCACGTGATTCAAGATAGAACCAACACCCAAGACAAAAGCTACAATCCTTTTAAAATTCTCTATTGTATTCATTTGAGGCAAGCCATCAAGTCCAGCCAACACTCAAGAGGAGGAGGATTAAGCCCTACTTTGATGAAAGAATTTGTGCTGATAAATTTAAACCCACCACAGCAATGATCCTGAATTGATACAATTGCTTTTTTGTACACAGCTAAAGTACTTCATTACTCTTTTACATGTATTTTTACAAGGTTATTGAGACCTTTTTTGACTTACATCCGAATGTATTCCCTTTCCTTCACAAAATCATGTTACTTGCATATTTGATAATCGCACATTGTATATATTCATCCAAGCTATAAATGAAGTTCTTGAGACAAATCTAAGCATGACACTATGACATGGTAATAAACCAGCCCTCCCAGATGACAGTAATTCATATTGCAAGATGCACTATCATTTACAAGCTTATCTCACATAATCACATTATCTTCACCTTCAAAAGAATATCATGTAGCACTCTGTTAAAGCATTGCTCAGATCTACAAAGAATATGTTCACCAGATTTTCCCTCAGCTCTGGTTCAGCAAGATCACAAAGGAGGGGGGTGGACTCTTTTTCCTTAATAAATGAATCATTGTGTTTTGTCATAAACACATTTATGGCAATTGATTCTGAAATGCACCTTCATATCTGATCAGTTGCAACTTTCTGGCATCTCTCCCATTCTCCATGACTCCTCAGACACCCTCAAGCTAGTTATGGATTATTTTGCAATTCTCTTTAAAAACTGAAAGAACATCTGAAGGAGAATTGGTCTATTCAAAGACAATGAGTCTAATTTTTTTTTTAATTTTTTTTAATGTTTATTTATTTTTGAGACAGAGAGAGACAGAGCATGAACAGGGGAGGAGCAGAGAGAGAGGGAGACACAGAATCTGAAACAGGCTCCAGGCTCTGAGCTGTCAGCACAGAGCCCGACGCGGGGCTCGAACTCACGGACCGTGAGATCATGACCTGAGCCGAAGTCGAACGCTTAACCGACCAAGCCACCCATGCGCCCCGAGTCTAATATTTAAAGTATTATGTGTTTGCATGTTTTTGGCAGTTTTTGCATAGTCTCTCTTAAATTTACTCTTCCACTTGTAAGAATATTTCTTGTCTCCTAATCATTATCAAGTGATGAGTTATCACGTGGAAGCCAAACTAGCACAGACTTGAAAAAAGTAAAAATATGGCTGTGTATTATCAGAACATCAAATCAAATAGAACGTCTTATCAGACTTATAATAAGGAAATTTCTTTGCTGAGAAACACCTATAAAAAGACTTCCAGCTTCCAGAAGTAAAGGCTTTCTAGGAGTCTTAGGGGTAAGACAGTCAACACAAAATCCAGTCTGATTTGAAAAATCTGTTAGATTCCACTTCTCCTAAGACTCAAGCTCTAATTCCTCAAAGTAAAACCTGAAGTCTAGCTTCCAAGACAAAGCTTTCTACAAAGATTTTATAAATATATTTTTATTGCAATAAATTCACATCTTCTCACTATCTACGCATATGTATAACAAATGACATCATTCTATAGGTTGTTTCAAGGCCCTTGTGATGTTTTTCCTCTGAGGGTTCATCTCATAATATTTTTATTTTTATAGATCTTGTGTATACTAATATGTGTAGCACCCGACAATCCAAATTTGTTATCTCTCCCTGGGACTAGGTATTCTTACTAGCTTGGTGCCAGAGTAAAGCTCTAAATCATCCACAGTAATATTCAGCAATCATGTACAAAAGAACACCGACCAAACAAAAAAACCAAGATCACGTGAATCCAATAAAACAAAATGAGAGTTATGCTCTCATCCCTAAAAGTACTGCAATGCATTCTAAGATAGAAAAGAGAATTCGTATTGTACTCTTGAGGCAGATTTGACACCCAGTACAGATACTCAATTTTTCTGACACACTTTAAGAACTGTAACCTTTAGCTTCATTAGTTAAAAATTAGATGATATACAGTAGCAAAAATTGAAAAAGATTTCTTCTTTGATCTAGAGAGTTCATATTACATACATGTCTTTCCTACATACTTTTTTTCAATCTGATTGTTTACAATTCTAACAAATTTGTGTAGAGTTAGTGCTGTTCTTGGACCAGGCACCATGGTTTTGGAAAAATCCCAGACAAGAAACCTGACTGAATAGAAAAATACTATTAAAATTGCCCAGGAAATAGTTTTCACAGAAGAACCTTAATGGATATCATAAAAGGCTAATGATAATGCAACACTGACTATTCCGATAGAGATGCACTATTTCCTGGGAAGAAAATATATTTGCTAAAATATCCCTTGGAAATTACACTCACAATATCAACCACCTAAAAACAAAAATGAAGAACAAAAACAAAAAAACAGGAAAAGGGGCATTTAACCTGCAAGAAAAACTTTTCTGAGAAAGAGTTGTGAGTTGTCTTTTTTATAATGTATATGAAGTCAAGAATCAAGGAAATAATTAATTTGTTGTTTTTATGTCTGAGAATTCAAATTTGAATACAGTGTTATAGAGAAAGGAAAAGTTTATTCATACAAGAAATTTTCAGTACTGTATGAATTATGCCTTTCAAGTGCTCACATATAACATCCTATGGTTGTTTATGAATTATTTTCTTTTTCATTTTCTTTTTCTCATCGCAGGTTCTCAAGCACAGAGAAGGTAGTGTTCAGCATTTTGTGCTTATGACTGTGGTTGGCAAATAGTAGGTGTCAGTGAACATATTTATCAAGCAAATGAGTGATGAAAATCATCTTACCTACACAAAACAACCAATGTATAAAGAGTACTTATTTAGTGCAGTGGGATAAATTATTGGATATTTTTTATTTCCAACAAATGTATTTTCAATTTATTTTCAGTAGCTGGCTTAAAGGTGCTTTTCATGAAGACACCAAAAGTGCAGAAAATGTGACATGCAGGGGGTGCCTGGGTGGCTCAGTCAGTTAAGGGTCTGACTTTGGCTCAGGTCATGATCTCACAGTTCGTGAGTTCGAGCCCTGAATCAGGCACTGTGATGACCCCTCAGAGCCTGGAGCCTGCTTTGGAATCTGTATCTCCCTCCCTCTCTCTCTCTCTCAAAAATGAATAAGTGTTAAAATTTTTTTTTTTAAATGTGACATGCAGGTAAAAGTGAAATTGATATTTTGAGAAAATATAGACAAAAGAGATTACAAATGGAAAAAAACAGAACGATTTTTCACAAAGAAGCTAATGAATCACCTGAATTTTATGCGGACATTTAGTAAAATCATATGTTATTAGTAGTCATGTTAATTTGAGATGCTGTTACTTATCAGTTCTGAGGATTCTACATATCCAGGTCACATCCAAAAGACCGACTGTCCCAAGGGTAACTACTATCAAGGCAGAGAGGAGAGAAATATTTGGGAGAGAGCTTGGAGGTTAGACAAAACATCAACATAGAACCTTTGTCTTTGTGACCTGGCAAAGATTTTTTTTTTTTTTGCTAGATAGGCAGGTCTAAGGTCTAGTACCATATTTTCCTCCCAAATAATATGGAGATGACATCTCTTTCATAAATATAGAAAAGGCCTTGATTCCTTCTTGTTTGATAGCCTTATAGAAAGATAGAAAGAGAATTTCATGATATATTCTAAGGCAATGGTTCTCAACTAAGGTTGATTTTGCCCCCTAAAGGGGGGATTTGGCAATATTAGGAGACATTTTTTATTATCATAACTGGGGTGATCAAGGTAGAAGCCAAAAATGCTGATAAATATTTTACAATGCACAGGACAGGCCCTTCTCCCAAAAGCAAAGTATCTGGCCCAATATGCCCATAGTGCTAATGTCGAGAAAATATGTTGAAAGGTAAATGTCTAAATATAGCTGATTATGTAAATTACATAGCACCTAACAGCTATTATTATTAATATAAACCTACAAATAATAATTTAAATAATATTAATAATTTATAATAATAATTATATTATATATAATTGTATAATTATAATAATAAATAAATATTTATTTATATAATTATTTAATTACTATATGAAAATATATAATTATTACAAATAAATATAAATAAATAATAAATATAAATAAATATACAATTATTATACATAATAATAAATATATAATAAATATATAATTTATGTAATAAATTATAAATATATATAATTATTTATAAATAAATAAATACATAGTTATATTTAATTATTATAAATTATATAATTTATATATAAATAATAAATTATTTATAAATAAATATTACTATACATGATTATGTATAATATATACATGTATGTATTATACATAATTATGTATAATAATTATATATTTATAATAATAAATTAAATAATATCTGCATATAGAATATAGCTGCTTCCCTAATCTAAGTGGTTTGAATCAAACTAGTTAAATCAATTGCTCTATGGAGACATGGCTTTAAAGGTGGTGTCACTATACCTAGAGCTGCATACATGTTAAATTGTCATCCTGCCAGTGTCTTCTTTTGAAAATAAAACAAAAATCTGTTTTTGGTTCTCTGCCAGCAATATAATCTTGATTAAACTAGCAGCTTTTTTTTTCTATTCAAAATAAGACTGAATGTTTCTAAGCAGTTGAGAATGAATCACCTTAGGGATTAGTCATGAAAAAAAATACATATTATAAGCTCTTTAAAGTTAAAGAGTAGTGTTAAATATATAGCAACGTGCAGTTCCACCCACCTTGTTGTTAGTAAAGATAGAAAGACGTTTAAAAAGCATGAGGTAATAAACACCACCTGCTTTTAAAGTACAGGGATCCTGACATTTGCATTTCTGTTTGTATTTAAAGTCTGATATTCACATCGAATTATGTTGGTATCTGAAAACAGATTCACTTTTAATGTAATGTAGCAGCAGCAAAAATGTGAATAAATTGGATATTACCTATATATTTTCATACACCTCACAATGACAGAATTATGGCTGATTTTTAAACATTAAATTTTCAATAGCTAATAAATATTTTAATGTAATAAATTAGCAAGCACCAACTTTTAAAAAGCTTACTGTAGACAGGAAACTCAGATCATTATGAATGATGATTTATAAAATAAAAATTAATTATAATATGTACTTTTAATTTGCTTTCTTCACTTGAAAAATGCCATGAATATTTGCCCCTCTTACCCTCTCTCTACCTCTCATACCCACCACATACACATAAGGATGCAGTGCTGCATGGTTTCATTCCACTAATGGATATAATAATTTATTGAACTGGTCCCTATTATTGGACATTTTTGTTGTTTCCAATATTTTTGCCCAGATATAAAGCTTCAAACAACACCTGTCTCTCTGTGTATCTATCTACCTATCTATAAAATCTTTACGCTTTTTTTTTCTTTTATATGTTTTCTTGAAAATTTCTTTAGGATAAATTCCTAAAAGTACACAGCTGAATCAAAGGAAAATGTTTTTAAAGATTTCTGGAAGACAGTGCCAAATTGCCCTCCTGAAATGTTAACTTCCTGAATGTTTTTATTTATTTATTTTTTTAATACATGAATTTTATTGTTAAATTGGTATCCATACAACACCCAGTGCTCATCCCAAAAGATGCCCTCCTCAATACCCATCACCCACCCTGCCCTCCCTCCCACCCCCCATCAACCCTCAGTTTGTTCTCAGTTTTTAACAGTCTCTTATGCTTTGGCTCTCTCCCACTCTAACCTCTTTTTTTTTTTTTTTCTTCCCCTCCCCCATGGGTTTCTGTTAAGTTTCTCAGGATCCACATAAGAGTGAAACCATATGGTATTTGTCTTTCTCTGTATGGCTTATTTCACTTAGCATGACACTCTCCAGTTCCATCCACATTGCTACAAAGGGCCATATTTCGTTCTTTCTCATTGCCACGTAGTATTCCATTGTGTATATAAACCACAATTTCTTTATCCATTCATCAGTTGATGGACATTTAGGCTCTTTCCATAATTTGGCTATTGTTGAGAGTGCTGCTATAAACATTGGGGTACAAGTGCCCCTATGCATCAGTACTCCTGTATCCCTTGGGTAAATTCCTAGCAGTGCTATTGCTGGGTCATAGGGTAGGTCTATTTTTAATTTTCTGAGGAACCTCCACACTGCTTTCCAGAGTGGCTGCACCAATTTGCATTCCCACCAACAGTGCAAGAGGGTTCCTGTTTCTCCACATCCTCTCTAGCATCTATAGTCTCCTGATTTGTTCATTTTGGCCACTCTGACTGGCGTGAGGTGATATCTGAGTGTGGATTTGATTTGTATTTCCCTGATAAGGAGCGACGTTGAACATCTTTTCATGTGCCTGTTGGCCATCCGGATGTCTTCTTTAGAGAAGTGTCTATTCATGTTTTCTGCCCATTTCTTCACTGGGTTATTTGTTTTTCGGGTGTGGAGTTTGGTGAGCTCTTTATAGATTTTGGATACTAGCCCTTTGTCCGATATGTCATTTGCAAATATCTTTTCCCATTCCGTTGGTTGCCTTTTCGTTTTGTTGGTTGTTTCCTTTGCTGTGCAGAAGCTTTTTATCTTCATAAGGTCCCAGTAATTCACTTTTGCTTTTGATTCCCTTGCCTTTGGGGATGTGCCAAGTAAGAGATTGCTACGGCTGAGGTCAGAGAGGTCTTTTCCTGCTTTCTCCTCTAGGGTTTTGATGGTTTCCTGTCTCACATTCAGGTCCTTTATCCATTTTGAGTTTATTTTTGTGAATGGTGTGAGAAAGTGGTCTAGTTTCAACCTTCTGCATGTTGCTGTCCAGTTCTCCCAGCACCATTTGTTAAAGAGACTGTCTTTTTTCCATTGGATGTTCTTTCCTGCTTTGTCAAAGATGAGTTGGCCATACGTTTGTGGGTCTAGTTCTGGGGTTTCTATTGTATTCCATTGGTCTATGTGTCTGTTTTTGTGCCAATACCATGCTGTCTTGATGATGACAGCTTTGTAGTAGAGGCTAAAGTCTGGGATTGTGATGCCTCCTGCTTTGGTCTTCTTCTTCAAAATTACTTTGGCTATTCGGGGCCTTTTGTGGTTCCATATGAATTTTAGGATGGCTTGTTCTAGTTTCGAGAAGAATGCTGGTGCAATTTTGATTGGGATTGCATTGAATGTGTAGATAGTTTTGGGTACTATTGACATTTTGACAATATTTATTCTTCCAATCCATGAGCAGGGAATGTCTTTCCATTTCTTTATATCTTCTTCAATTTCCTTCATAAGCTTTCTATAGTTTTCAGCATACAGATCTTTTACATCTTTGGTTAGATTTATTCCTAGGTATTTTATGCTTCTTGGTGCAATTGTGAATGGGATCAGTTTCTTTATTTGTCTTTCTGTTGCTTCATTGTTAGTGTATAAGAATGCAACTGATTTCTGTACATTGATTTTGTATCCTGCAACTTTGCTGAATTCATGTATCAGTTCTAGCAGACTTTTGGTGGAGTCTATCAGATTTTCCATGTATAATATCATGTTATCTGCAAAAAGCGAAAGCTTGACTTCATCTTTGCCAATTTTGATGCCTTTGATTTCCTTTTGTTGTCTGATTGCTGATGCGAGAACTTCCAGCACTATGTTAAACAACAGCGGTGAGAGTGGACATCCCTGTCATGTTCCTGATCTCAGGGAAAAAGCTCTCAGTTTTTCCCCGTTGAGGATGATGTTAGCTGTGGGCTTTTCATAAATGGCTTTTATCATGTGTAAGTATGTTCCTTCTATCCCGACTTTCTCAAGGGTTTTTATTAAGAAAGGGTGCTGGATTTTGTCAAAGGCTTTTTCTGCATCAATTGACAGGATCATATGGTTCTTCTCTTTTTTTTTTATTAATGTGATGTATCACGTTGATTGATTTGCGAATGTTGAACCAGCCCTGCATCCCAGGAATGAATCCCACTTGATCATGGTGAATAATTCTTTTTATATGCTGTTGAATTCGATTCGCTAGTATCTTATTGAGAATTTTTGCATCCATATTCATCAGGGATATTGGCCTGTAGTTCTCTTTTTTTACTGGGTCTCTGTCTGGTTTAGGAATCAAAGTAATACTGGTTTCATAGAATGAGTCTGGAAGTTTTCCTTCCCTTTCTATTTCTTGGAATAGCTTGAGAAGGATAGGTATTATCTCTGCTTTAAACGTCTGGTAGAACTCCCCTGGGAAGCCATCTGGTCCTGGACTCTTATTTGTTGGGAGATTTTTGATAACCGATTCAATTTCTTCGCTGGTTATGGGTCTGTTCAAGCTTTCTATTTCCTCCTGATTGAGTGTTGGAAGAGTGTGGGTGTTTAGGAATTTGTCCATTTCTTCCAGGTTGTCCATTTTGTTGGCATATAATTTTTCATAGTATTCCCTGATAATTGTCTGTATCTCTGAGGGATTGGTTGTAATAATTCCATTTTCATTCATGATTTTATCTATTTGGGTCATCTCCCTTTTCTTTTTGAGAAGCCTGGCTAGAGGTTTGTCAATTTTGTTTATTTTTTCAAAAAACCAACTCTTGGTTTCGTTGATCTGCTCTACAGTTTTTTTAGATTCTATATTGTTTATTTCTGATCTGATCTTTATGATTTCTCTTCTTCTGCTGGTTTTAGGCTGCCTTTGCTGTTCTGCTTCTATTTCCTTTAGGTGTGCTGTTAGATTTTGTATTTGGGATTTTTCTTGTTTCTTGAGATAGGCCTGGATTGCAATGTATTTTCCTCTTAGGACTGCCTTCGCTGCGTCCCAAAGCGTTTGGATTGTTGTATTTTCATTTTCATTTGTTTCCATATATTTTTTAATTTCTTCTCTAATTTCCTGGTTGACCCACTCATTCGTTAGTAGGGTGTTCTTTAACCTCCATGCTTTTGGAGGTTTTCCAGACTTTTTCCTGTGGTTGATTTCAAGCTTCATAGCATTGTGGTCTGAAAGTATGCATGGTATAATTTCAATTCTGGTAAACTTATGAAGGGCTGTTTTGTGACCCAGTATATGATCTATCTTGGAGAATTTTCCATGTGCACTCGAGAAGAAAGTATATTCTGTTGCTTTGGGATGCAGAGTTCTAAATATATCTGTCAAGTCCATCTGATCCAATGTAGCATTCAGGGCCCTTGTTTCTTTATTGACCGTGTGTCTAGATGATCTATCCATTTCTGTAAGTGGGGTGTTAAAGTCCCCTGCAATTACCACATTCTTATCAATAAGGTTGCTTATGTTTGTAATTGTTTTATATATTTGGGGGCTCCCGTATTCGGCGCATAGATATTTATAATTGTTAGCTCTTCCTGATGGATAGACCCTGTAATGATTATATAATGCCCTTCTTCATCTCTTGTTACAGCCTTTAATTTAAAGTCTAGTTTGTCTGATATAAGTATGGCTACTCCAGCTTTCTTTTGGCTTCCAGTAGCATGATAAATAGTTCTCCATCCCCTCACTCTCAATCTAAAGGTGTCCTCAGATCTAAAATGAGTCTCTTGTAGACAGCAAATAGATGGGTCTTGTTTTTTTATCCATTCTGATACCCTATGTCTTTTGGTTGGCGCATTTAATCCATTTACATTCAGTGTTATTATAGAAAGATATGGGTTTAGAGCCATTGCGATGTCTGTATGTTTTATGCTTGTGGTGATGTCTCTGGTACTTTGTCTCACAGGATCCCCCTTAGGATCTCTTGTAGGGCTGGTTTCGTGGTGACAAATTCCTTCAGTTTTTGTTTGTTTGGGAAGACCTTTATCTCTCCTTCTATTCTAAATGACAGACTTGCTGGATAAAGGATTCTCGGCTGCATATTTTTTCTGTTTAGCACACTGAAGGTATCGTGCCAATCCTTTCTGGCCTGCCAAGTTTCAAAAGAGAGATCAGTGTCGAGTCTTATAGGTCTCCCTTTATATGTGAGGGCACGTTTATCCCTTGCTGCTTTCAGAATTTTCTCTTTATCCTTGTATTTTGCCAGTTTCACTATGATATATCGTGCAGAAGATCGATTCAAGTTACGTCTGAAGGGAGTTCTCTGTGCGTCTTGGATTTCAATGCCTTTTTCCTTCCCCAGTTCAGGGAAGTTCTCAGCTATAATTTCTTCAAGTACCCCTTCAGCACCTTTCCCTCTCTTCCTCCTCTGGGATACCAATTATGCGTATATTATTTCTTTTTAGTGTATCACTTAGTTCTCTAATTTTCCCCTCATACTCCTGGATTTTTTTATCTTTCTCTCAGCTTCCTCTTTTTCCATAATTTTATCTTCTAGTTCACCTATTCTCTCCTCTGCCTCTTCAATCCGAGCCGTCGTGGTTTCCATTTTGTTTTGCATTTCGTTTAAAGCGCTTTTCAACTCCTCGTGACTGTTCCTTAGTCCCTTGATCTCTGTAGCAAGAGATTCTCTGCTGTCCTCTATACTGTTTTCAAGCCCAGCGATTAATTTTATGACTATTATTCTAAATTCACTTTCTGTTATATTATTTAAATCCTTTTTGATCAGTTCATTAGCTGTTGTTATTTCCTGGAGATTCTTCTGAGGGGAATTCTTCCGTTTGGTCATTTTGGATAGTCCCTGGAGTGGTGCAGACCTGCAGGGCACTTCCCCTGTGCTGTGGTGTATAACTGGAGTTGGTGGGCGGGGCCGCAGTCCGACCTGATGTCTGCCCCCAGCCCACCGCTGGGGCCACAGTCAGACTGGTGTGTGCCTTCTCTTCCCCTCTCCTAGGGGTGGGATTCACTGTGGGGTGGCGTGGCCCGTCTGGGCTACTTGCACACTGCCAGGCTTGTGGTGCTGGGGATCTGGCGTATTAGCTGGGGTGGGTAGGCAAGGTGCACTGGGGGCAGGAGGGGCAGGCTTAGCTCGCTTCTCCTTAGGTGATCCACTTCAGGAGGGGCCCTGAGGCAGCGGGAGGGAGTCAGATCCGCTGCTGGAGGTTTGGCTCCGCAGAAGCACAGAGTTGGGTGTTTGCGCGGAGAGAGCAAGTTCCCTGGCAGGAACTGGTTCTCTTTGGGATTTTGGCTGGGGGATGGGTGAGGGAGATGGCGCTGGCGAGCGCCTTTGTTCCCCGCCAAGCTGAGCTCTGCCGTCAGGGGGCTCAGCAGCTCTCCCTCCCTTTGTCCTCCAGCCTTCCCGCTTTCTGAGCAGAGCTGTTAACTTATGACCTCCCAGACGCTAAGTCGCGCTTGCTGTCGGAACACAGTCCGTCTGGCCCCTCCGCTTTTGCCAGCCAGACTCGGGGGCTCTGCTTGGCCGGCGAGCCGCCCCTCCGCCCCGGCTCCCTCCCGCCAGTCTGTGGAGCGCGCACCGCCTCGCCGCCCTTCCTACCCTCTTCTGTGGGCCTCTCGTCTGCGCTTGGCTCCGGAGACTCCATTCTGCTAATCCTCTGGCGGTTTTCTGGGTTCTTTAGGCAGGTGTAGGTGGAATCTAAGTGATCAGCAGGACGCGCGGTGAGCCCAGCGTCCTCCTACGCCGCCATCTTCCCTCCCTCCTGAATGTTTTTAAATTTCTATGTTTAATCTGTGAGAGAACCCACTTTTCCTTATCATCACCACGATACATATGATTTTCATATTTCAGCTAACAGATCACATGATGTTATTATGATATATTTAGAATCTCTCCACTCGTGTGCCTGGGTGGCTCAGTCCATTAAGTGTCCCAACTCTTGATTTCGGCTCAGGTCACAATTTCCCAGTTCGGGGGTATCTGGCTCTGTGCTGACAGTGTGGAGCCTACTTGAGAATTTCTTTCTTTCTCTCTCTTCTCCTCCTGAGCAAACTCTCTCTCTCTCACTCTCTCCCTCCCCCTCAAAATAAATACCCTTTAAAAAATAGAAAAGAATCTTGGACTCTAAATACACTTAAAGTTTTTTACTCAAATGAAGAATAAAATTATGTGTGTATCTCCCACTATATGCTTAAATTCAATGAAAGAAAGAACTATGGCTTTCAAAGGACATGACCTTGACAACTCTATCATCCTTCAGGTTTCTCTGCTTTTTTTAAGTAATGCTTTCTTTTGTCTCATTCACCTGTTTTGTCTAAAGGTCTTAAGTGACACTGTTCACACATATCAATGGACAGATGCACTACATATAAAATAAAATATCTAAAGACATGGTTCTATGTTCCGATGAAGATGATTAATAAATAATAAAAATAAAAGGACGCTATGTTCTGATATCAAAATTATGCCTTTCATTTGGAAGGAGGTGAAGTGCAACTGGCATTTATCTGAATAGAGAGCCAATGAAAAGTAAAAGAAGAATTTTTAAAAAATATATATAAAGGCCAGAAGAAACAAGACTAAGTACACATTTCTACTGATAAATTCAAATATACTCCACATTAAAAGAAGACTGCACAGGGCCGCCTGGGTGGCTCAGTTAGCTGAGCATCTGACTTCAGCTCAGGTCATGATTTCACAGTTTGATTCGTGAGTTCAAGTCCCGCATCTGGCTCACTGCTGCCAGTGCAGAGCCTGCTTAGGATCCTCTATCCCCCCCTCTCTGCCCCTCCCCCCCCTCAAATAAATGAACATTAAAACAAAGAAGACTGCCTATATATATATATATATGTATATATATATATATATATATATATATATATATATATATATTGTAACAAATGAAACTTTTCATTTCTTCATTGTTTCACATGTAGCAACCATAAAGAAGTCATGTTTATGGATGCTAAGATTTTTCAGCAGTCTGAATTCTTAATTTTCCTAAATCCCACTAATTTAATAATATCTGAATCCTCCACAGGGCTAATTTACTGAATAGACCACAGCATTTTTATTGTTGAGCAGTTGTTCCAACATTGTTTCAAATACACAACAATCTTCTAACACAGGTTGCCAAGCTTTTCTCATTTTATCCATCTCAGTAGATTTCTGCAATTTTAACAAATCTCTAAGAATATTAAGTACTCATTGTTTTCAGTAAGACTGTGGAGCTACATCTGTATCATTTTAACCAGACATAATCATAATCATCACATTTATACTCTGCTTTACAATTAATAACGTGATTTCCTATACTTTAATTCACCGAATCGCCAAAATAGCCATGGGAGGCAAGTTTCTTGCTCTATTACATTTTTCCTTACACAGAGAAAGTAAGGCTAAAGAGGTGAAATTAGTTATCCAAATCCACAGTCATTAGGTTCAGCATCGTACACGATTTCCTGCTTAAATGAATCTCATTCCATCCACTTCACTTCTGTGTATTTGTAAAAAAACAAAAACAAAACCAAAAAAACCCCAATATTAAACTGTCACCATTTCTAGTTTACGTAACTAATTATATGTGTGAAATAAACTATTACAATTGTTTTTAGTGTTTTAACATGAGAATTAGCCCCATCATTTTTTCCTGCCATGATTTTTCCTTCTAACATTATCTATAAAGCTGGAATAATTGGGGATGGCATAAGCCATCTAATACGTTCAGCAGTCTTGTCATATTCATTTGACATGAAATTGATCTAGTGAGTTGATGATCACTCCATTCCCAGAGTCACTGTGAATAGAGATTCCATTGTTTCATGGTCAAATATGATTAATGGCATCAATGTGACTCATTGTTTCATCAATATGATGTAAACAATGAGTTGATTCAGTCAATTGAACAAACAAACAAAAAGTGTCAACTTATTTTTTTTTATCAACTAAACCAAGCAACATGTTGACTGCACTATTAACTTTTCAAACCATTGCTCAAAATCATGTTGGACATCCCTTAATTTGAGCTTTTCTTATTTGAAACACCCTTTGTACACATCTAATATAAAGACATTTTTAGTATGTGAATTATAGTACAAAATATTTTATTTATATAAGACTCTAAAACTTATTTTTAATAATTTTGCATCTTATATATTTCATATTTCTAGTGGCATTTCTTAATCTCAACAACTTAATATCCTTGTGCACAAAACTAATATGTAATGTGTATAAGTGAAGGTGGGTGAGAGAGATACATACATTACTTATATTTGAGGCAGAATATAGATCAGATGCCTATAACATACACTATAAAATATAATTATTTTAAAAGTAAGTATAGCTTATTAATCACAAAATATTTTTAGGAAAAAAATAGGAGTCACTGTTTTTGTTAGGGTGCTTCTGAGCACCTGTTAGGTGTTAGGTGTTTCTGAGACTGTGGGCAGTCTCTGAGGGCAAGGAACTTGAAAAGAGAACATATACACACAAATATCTATCACTGAAGAGAAACAGATTGTATACTGAAACCGATCACAGCTTCTCACAAGTATTCCATCTGGAAACACACGTCTGGGTTCTATTTTTTCACCCCCTTCACTTACCTGAGGAATGCAAGATGGCTCAGGTGAATGAAATTGACAAAGAAGATAAAGTGCTATTGCAAACAAGGAACTCTAATCCGGGAAAGGGTCAAGGTGGTATCAAGGACAGGACTATTTTTATCATATAAAAAGCACTCCAATATACATTGAAGGTAACCGGCCATTTTACATGTATTGCCATCTATTTATCTGCATTATCAATATACCTGACTTACACTCATCTCTCTAATGCATTCATTTCCAACTTTATTGCTTTAAGTTACCAGTGTTATCCAGCAAGTCTGATGCTCTATGTGATAAACTTTCTTTTCTGCAGAAAGGTCAAATAATGGCTCACTGGACGTTATCCACCAGCTTACCCCAGTGGCACTAGATTACCTTTTCTTTTGAACTGTTTACAGGAAAGAGTTGCACTAATGTGAACTATATCTTACATATTCTTTAATTGTTTTGCTGTAGACTTCCCTGTTCCTGGAGGGACTGCTAAAAGAGATTTATTAAAAAGGCAACCAAAATGAGGGAGAAATGTGGGAAACGATGCAAATTTCCCACAAAGGTAAATACATGTTATCTCAAACACCTCATTTTGCTACTAGACTATGCCTCTGAAGTCATTTCCATTTTATTGAAAAGTAGCAACTTAACCCTTAGATTATTTTGACATTGTTTAAATATACCCAGCTCTGTCCAGAAAGTTCCTATATTATTTTCAACATATTCTTTAGGTACTAAAAGAACTGGTTTTAACATTTAGACCAATTACTCAAAATACCTATTTGTCTTATTCTTAGTGTCTCTCTCTGACAGAACGTGTTATTGGCAAACGCTACCTACTGTATAACTCACGTTGCTTCACAGTGAGTACAAAGAGATACTAAAAAGTGAATAATTCATCTTAAGCGTTTTTGTATTGCCCTGTTTACTGGAAAACTTGTCTATAGTGAAGAATATCATGTAATCTGTTGAAATTGTACCCAATCAATGGTAATTCCATTACACAGCTGACAACCACGCATAGAATCAACAGTCTTGGTAACATCTATGATTGCATTTTTGTGAGTGCGTGCTAATATTTCTACAAATAGTTCAGAATCATCCAAAATATTTGTCTCTCTAATTTAGAAAAAGCTAATTTTGTGCAGCGGCAAAATAGAAATCATTGAAGTTTCTTTGAGCAATGATTATATTGTGCTGGAAACCTAAAGCAACACTGTAGTTTTTTTTTTTTTTCTTTCTTAAGTAAAATAAATTATAAGAAGTACAAAGACAATAAAGAGTGTAAGGGGTACTTGCCAAAATAGAATTTTCAAGCAACAATACACATAGGATATTACAATGATAATGATCATTATGTATAAGCTTGTAGTTTTACACTAAAATGTGAGTTGCACAAAGCTGAAAAGTAGACAGGGACAGATTCACAGTAGCTCTGTCCCATACCTCCCAATGCAATATCTTCTGTCTGCTTCCTTCCCACTGTCACTCATCATCTGCATGCAGACCTGGAATTCTCTGGTGAGATTCTGAAACCCCACACATAACAAGCAAGGCTAACTTTACATGTAATTTCTGCTTTCTTTGTAGAACCATGCATCACTTTAGATCTGAAATTCTAATCCAAATTTTACTCTGATTCATATGACTAGAATCATGGTATTAGTGTGAAAGACAAAGAGGAAGAATGCTAAATTAAAAAAAATGCAGCAGGGGATTCAGAAAAGCCTTTTCATAAAATTATTATTCAGGGATAACTGATTTGTTCAAGATGTCTTAACAGAAAACTAAAATGAAATGCCCATGAAATGCTAAATTACGGGAATAAATAAAGGAAATGCTAGCTAAATAAAGGAAATGCTGGCTAAATAAAGGAAATTTCAGCAAGATGTACCTAATAAGATATATATTTTTATATATCTAAAATTAGAATGTGTGTGATGACCTCATGCAAATAGCATAATGTGAAAACAATATAAATATTTAGAATAACTCTTGATATAGTTTGTTGGTCTCAGAAATGCTTTCCTAGAAAAAGAAAATGTGAATTTTCCTCGGATTTTTTTTTTCTTTTTTTTGATAGAGGCAGAGAGAGAGAGAGAGAGAGAAACCTAAGGAGGCTCCACACCCAGGGCAGAGCCTGATATGGGGCTCAGTCTCATGCCTAATGAGATCATGACCTGAACCAAAAGCAAGAATTCAATGCTTAACTGACTGAGACCCCCAGTTATCCCATTGGATGATTCTTTTAAATGTATGTCAAAGACTAGAGAATTAAATATTATATTTCAATGTACCGCTGTGATACATCTTGAAGAAAATATATCAATCATTTTAGTTTATTTGGAAATAGACGAGGTTAAGCTTCACAATGATTTCTAATATTATCAGTACATTGATCTTTTTCCTGCCATAACTTTTTAAAAAGAATGTAATTTTATTTAAAAAGCATAACTTTCTTAGCTTACTTTGGTCAATAAAGTAAGGTCTTTAGACAGGTGCTTCAATGCAACACCATGAGAAATCAGAAGAAAAAGTGGCATTTTTTATATTTTAAAGATCATTCTATAAGAATTTGAGCAATGTGATGGATAGTTTCGCTTTTCAGCATATATAGTGAGATAAATAATTCTCCAATAATTCAAAAAAATTCATCCCTGAGAGGACTACCTGATTTTACTTCTTTTCAAATTTCCTCTAGTGATAAAATACACCAAAATATTAACAGTGAAAATGCATTATTATACATCAAAACCTATAGAACATACAACACAAGAGTGAGTGCTCATTGAAACTATGGAATCCAGTTAATAATAGTCAATCAGTATTAATAAATCATAAAAAATAAACTACACTAATGCAAAATATTAATAGTAGTGGAAACTGTAGGCAATGGGAGAGGAGGCATATGGGAACCCTCTGTCCTTACCAAACTTTTATTTGACCTAAAACCTCTCCCAAACCAAAATCTGTTATTTAAAAACATACAGTATTACATTTTGAGAAAATAATATACCTTGAATATTATTTTCCCTATACGTTGCTATATAATATTTTTACAAATCTGTGTTACCACTAATTTTTTACTTATTTTTGTATTTTCTTCACAAGAGCAAAAAACATTAATTTTGAGTTACTAAAACCTCTTAGTTTTAAATGGACTATAAAATTTTAACATAAAAAGTTATGGTCTGATTAAACCTTAAAAGTATTTTGAAAAATTAGGAAGATATTCTCAAAAAAGTTGAATATTTCTTTTTTAAAAGGGCATTTCTTCAAATACATGCCCAGATGCTAATATATAGTTTCCACATTGTTATGCATAGACACACACAGTGTCAAGAGAATTGGTGCTTATGTTTACAGAATGTTTGAAACTATTTGAGCAAACTAGTGAATGAAAGTGGGAAGGCAACACAATCATCATAGACACTATCTGTGTACAGATGTGTGTTGGGTATTGCTTCAGGTCTTCTCATACGTGCTATGGCTCCTGGTTTCTTCCTTGGGGGTCTGATCCTGCAGCCCAGACTGACTTGCTTGGGTCTGATTACTTCCTGATATCTGAAGTGTTCTTAAACAGCACACATTTTGCCTTGGTAGGAATGCAGTAACTGCATTTCTGCTGCTACTGTTATTACTTTTTCCATTTCTCCTCCTAATTCTATTTGGTTTATCTATGAAATGCAGGGATTATTGAATTCAGCAACCCTATCATGCAGCTACACAGAAACTAGTTCTCTAGACTAGAGATATGCAAACTTGGTTGACCATCAAAGTTCAACAGTTTTGAAGAAATATAGATTCTTATATCCTATCCAAGAGAAAATGAATGATTTCTGGAGGTGGTACCCAAAACGTCTATTTTAATAAATATCTATATAAGATTGAAATTAGAAACCATTGCTTGAAAATGTAATCAGTCTCAGTATGAGATGTGAGCTTGTGTGTGTAATGTGTGTGTGCGTGTGAGATTACTACCCTAAAGCTCTATCTAATTAAGCAAGTGTTCTATGTTCTATCATTATTTCTTCTCTCCTAATATACATATTTTCAGAGCAAATAATTGCTGACTTAGCCGACCTAGGCTTCATTCATTTTGCTGTTGCAGAGTACAGTTCATTATTAATTTTTGTTATTGCTACCTGGCCAAATACACATTACAGTGAGAGTACAAAGCATTCCTTTAGACCATGTCTTCAATCTCTATAGAGCCCAGAAGACAAGCAGAGAGGGTCAAATTGAATGGTCTTAGATAGGTCTTTCGACTCCACTCATCCTCTCAAACTCCCTATTAGCTATTTACTTATTTTCAGATATTTTATGCATAAATATTGGTATTTTCTCAGGCAACTTATTCTTCCTCTCTTCTCCAACAAATCCCCTCTGCCCATAATTGTTTTCTCTAACTTAAATCATTAATGACTAATAGTAAAGTAAAAAAGAACAAAAAAGATGAAAAGCAATATTTTTACAAGTTCAAGGACAGAGACATGAAATAATGTATTATGGACTCCCTCTTTTGGCACCCAGAGCACCAATCTAACTCTTTCCCAATGAGCCCAGACACAATCTTATTTTGGGTCACAATCCTACAAAGATTGTCATAAAAGTTGAAATCATCTTGCCATTCATTATCAATCTCACAGAAAAATCAAAGCAGGTCCAATTGAGAAAAACATTAGAAAAAAATTTAGGAGATTATATTATCGTTGACTGACAACAGTATGTGCCAAGTATTGAGCTATTTGTTCACAAGCATTATCAAATCTTTCACATATGTGTGAGAGCCAGGTAAGTTCTCTAGCACAGAAAACACAAGAAGCTGGTTTTACCTGGACATTTAATGTACATCATGCCACATGAAATACATACTGATTTTTACGTTTCAAATAAGTTTTGGTGTTGATAAATTAACTTTTAGTTTTTTGTTTGACCAGCAAATGACACAATGTTTAAAATATTTTTTGCAGTGACTAACTTATCAAATTTTTATAGAGTCTAAATGGACTGAATAGTCATTGAGTTGAAACAACCCAACACATTTGCTTATGTAGTTTTTAAGAAAAGACATGAGCATTTCCATTAACATTTATGAAATCTATTCAAGAAATCTATCAGCCCACCTGATGAAGATCTTAATTTTTTTTTCTTAAAACGCTTCAGTACTTTCCAATTAACAATCATATAATAATGGTGGCTTCCACATTTAAGAAGAATATTCAATAATAAGCAGAAACTAAGCACCAAAGGGAAAAGAGAAAGAAAAAGAAAAAGCAAGTGCAGCAATCCAATACGTAATGGGCCACAAAACACATAGGTGCAATGCATAATGGCCATGGTGTCAGCAGCTCCAAACCCTCTATTCTGATGAATAGAAAAAGCCAATCACACACTGTTTCCCATTGCGATCCCAAGCATCGTACACGAAGCAATAGCTGTAAAATGGAGTCCCAACAGACTTATTCAAACATGCAAATTAACAGCATTGAAAAGCAATGTACAGTAATCAGGTCCCATTTAGTATTGTAACATCAGCTGGGACACAATAGCTGTCTGTGTATCTTGTAGACAGTTTGTATTGGTAATAGCCACCACATGAGTAATTAAGCACTTTAAACAAGTCAACCATTTAAGCTGTCCTACAAGTTAGGAGTGAAAAGCAAAGCTGGAACAAAGAGCAATAACAAGGAGCCATTAGCCTTGATAACACTGGTCCACCCAAAAGCATATGTTCCCCCAAATGAGAGCAGATTGTAGGTCTCACCTGCACTTCAGATGTTGCTTCATTAGCGTTCTACACATTTAAATAACTTAGATCCTAAATATATTTTTATGTAACTAAAAATACTAATCACGGTAATCTTTTTCTAATTCATTTTATATTTTCAAAATATTTTCATACATCTTTAATAACTACTTAAAACTAGTCATCTAGTTAATACTTCCAGACTTGGCCCATTTTTCTAACTGCATAATTAACTGTAAGATTTGTAAATTCATGCACCCTGGCATTTTGTACTCACTTGTGATAGGGCCAACGTTTTGGACTTCTGTGTTTCCCAGCATAACCATACACGTAAGCTTCGGCGAATCAGGCTTAATCTGTTTGAATTTATGGAGGATGTTACTGGGATAGACCAGTGGAGATGATATTTTTATTCAATTTGCCAGATACTACAAAAGATCACATTTAAAGTGTCTGTAGTAGTCAGGTGCTTCTTTCCAAGGGAGGAGATTTTTCCAGATTCTCTAATTTATCCCTGATGTTAAATTACATACTCTTGATGGCAATGGAGCTAAACAAAGAACACTTGTTTCACACTATTTGAAGATTATTATTCTATTTATCCTCAGCCTTCACTCCTCAAGGCTAAATGATTTAAATCCCTTTAGTCTTTCTACATAAGTGTGCTTTAAAGTGGTTCATCATTTTTGTGTCTGTCCTCTGAACCCTTTCTAATTTATTCATATCTTGCAGTTGCATTGGTATTTTAGTATGGCCTTTGCCCCACAGCACTCCTGCCAGGTCACCATGGTCAGTGTTCTCTCTAATTTTTTCCAGCCATGTATACACTGGGTGACAAGGGAGCTGCTGGGAGGCTTGGGTCAGGTCAGGGAGTCAGTGGGGTTACTGACTCACCTGGATCTGATCACTGGGACAAGAACGTGGACCAATAGAACCTTCTGAGGCTTCAGACCTGGCATGAATGATGTATGAGACTTTCTTACAGTCACTTCTGAGTTACCCCCAAGGGAGTGAAACTTCACCAACTGCTATATAGATGTTCAATTTAAAGAATATAGTGACCCATAGGACTTCACAGATGTCAACCATCACAAAAATTCTTTCACTTATCCTTAACCTCACTATTAAACATTCAGCCTCCCGCTAAGCAGCCAGAAATTTAGCTTTGAAGATTTTGTTTGTAATACATAACAGTTGGGGACTTTTCGGGTGCCTTTGTAGGGAAACAAGAAAATGCTCATTAATTTTAATTCTTCTAATACCCTCTTCAGCTGTTTGATGAGTCAGGCTCAAACTAATGACTCATTTTTACATTATTTCACTCAATTGCCTTGAACTTCAAGATCCACAATCTTCTCCCTGTCATATGTAGCCCAAAGCAGTTGAACAAATGATATTAAAACAAAGTCTGGTCTTTATCTGACTGTAGATAGCCTAATGTTATCATAATCAGGCAAGAAAAGGAATAGAGGTGAGCTTATTAAAACATATGTTTTAATAGAGGTAAGCTTATTAAAACAGATGAGTTATAGGGGAAATTGAGGGCAAGATATAGAGTGCCTACAGAAGAAACAGAAAGATTCCAAAGATAAAGAAGACAAGACAGCAGGCAAGAAGTAATCTTTGCCTAATTAAGCTTTGGGAGTTGAGGGGAAGTACTCATACAGAATATAAGTTTTAGGAAAATAATGGCACAGAGAAGCAATAGGGTAGATGTGTGGATTGAAGTATATAAATTGACTGAAAATCAGACTGAATATTATTGCATGAAACACAAGAGGTATTGTGCCACTAACCAAAAATATTAAGAAGCAAGATGTTCAAACTAATTAAGAATATTATGCTACTGTGTCTTTAACATTTCAATGGAATCAACTGGAAATTTTCTGAAGTTTTTCCCTTCATCTGAGATGGAAAAAATTCACTCTTCGTGCATTTGCTACCTGGGACATGGCCAACAAGTTCCCAGGCAACGAATTTAGAATTTTTTGTAACAATCCAATGAAACTGCATGCTGTTGCTAACTTGTAAACATCCATATAGCTGGAGAAAGGCTCACGAATTCCCTTTTATAATATCAGCTAAAATATGATGTGTATTTATTTCTTCCATCTAGACCCCATATGTTCAATATCATCATATTAGCTGAGAATATGATGAATGTAATGGAAAAAGAAAGAAGTAGAATTATATACAAAATGATCCAATAACAAGGGATTGTGTCAGGGTCAGAGATAGTTCCCATCTCTGGGAAATAAAAGTCAAAACAATTGTATAATAGCAACTCTAAAGACCTTGCTCAGCATTAGATTAAAACTTGCCATCCCACTTGACTCATTTTATAAGATAATTAAATTAGACTCTAAACAATTGATCGAAACATTTTTTTGTGTGAGAACTGCATGTTCTCTTTTGTTTCCAATTATTTTTAATGCATAATTTTATTTTTCTACATTATATCTAATTTCATTATGAACATAAAAACCTAATCATACCTGTATCTTTCTACTAATGGGGGGAAGGAAATTTTAGAATGAGAGTTTTTTTTTTTTTTTTAAACAAAGCAATTTCTATTTTCTTACCCAATACAGGACATCTTAATTAGAGTAGATGGCAACATTATTTTTATACTGAAAACTGTGCTAAAAGCTATCATCCTTATTAGTCCACAAAGATTACGGGGCAGCATGTTAGTTCCTAATAAAACCAAAATGATTTGAGAAAATTAAAGCAAAATGTCAATGCACCTCATGCTAATCTACATTCTACACTAAAAATATTAAAATGTTAATGACGAATAAATTGACATATTTATATAGTTTCTTCATGTTGGCACCCATTTTTTCCTTAAGATTTCTCTTACTTATATCTTTGAGTCCTTTAAACATACTACAATAGAACTTTACTAGCATTCATGAGATAAGTAATTTATTTGACTGTGACTCTTTGATTAAAATATGCAGAAGAGCAACTTTTATTTTTCAAAGTAAGTGTTATGAGATCAAAGTAAACTAATAGTCTCCAATATGGAAAAAAAAAATAGTTTCCCTTTAAAAGGATAGAGAGGTATTAGTCTGAAGTCCTGGTCCAGATGAATTACTCTTTAGTTAATCCGAGATTCAAGCAAACTACTCATTGGGGGATTTCGACTAAACTGGGAGCAAAATAACATTTAAAACTCAATATAATTTATCTGCTGAAAAAAGTATTATGGCCACATGAATCAGTTTCACCTGATACTCAATATTTAAATATTTTACCCATTCATTAGATGATTGTTTTAAAAATATGTTCAGAGATTTGAAAAAGTATTCAGCCTATAAAGTGTTCTGAAGTTCTAACTCCTTTTCTTGAACATAGGAGTCTTCACGTTCTCACTACTGCCTGTTCCCAGTCTCATTTACTCCATTTTTAGTACCAATTCAATTCTGATCATGCATGTTCTCTGCATGTATTGGAATGTCTCACAACATTTCTTTATAGATGCTTTTGTACATGTTGTTCTACCTGGTTGAAACACATTTCTTTCTCCCTTATTCACTTAGCAGATATCAGTCATATTGCCCAAATGTCATCTTCTTTCATTATCCTTCCTAGAGTATTAGGTCTCTTGTAAGCTTATCATAGTATCTTCTATAGACCATTTAAGTGTTTATTATTATTATTATTATTATTATTATTATTATTATTATTATTATTTCCTCACTTGAGGGGCATTCTCGAAGATCAGAGGCCTTATATGTCTCCTTGATAGAAAATAACATATTGATTTGTTGAAGAAATAAATGAATAATTAAAGCTATATTCCTTTACTTTCACAAAGGATCAAAAGACAAAATAAGTTGAAAGCATATTGTGAAATACAGTAAAATATTTTCATTATAATTAATATATTTATGCTCAGGGCAGTTATTTGAAATCATCTTGCTAGTTGGCTAAGAAATAATTTTGAGAGCCTGTTGTCCAAACAAACTATTGCCTGCTTTTTACCACAGCCCATAGCGTGTATGGGATTATCAGATATCCCACTAGAATAATGAAGGCTACACGACATTTCAAACTTTGAATGAAGCTGAGATATCTTAAGAATATGAAATGGAGATGTTGAGTTAAGACCTATTCATTGGTAGGGTGGAATAAGAGCATATTCACTTTAAATTCTAAATACCATAGTAGGACACATAGACATATATAACTAAAGTGCAGTAGAAGTTATACAGAGATAACTATGTTACTTATAAAATTTAATATACACAGATATGCTCTTATTTAAGGGAATCATGATTCCTACAATTATCTTTTATCCATGTTGGAATAAAAAAACAATCAGAGAAGTCAAACTGACAGATACTACATTTTCTAGTAAACTAATGCAATGAACACTCACACTGGGCATCTAAAGTAGTTATGAGAATAAACAATATATAAGTGGAAGGGATTTAATGAATATAGGAAACACAGACCAGTCATGCAACTTCCCTAGTGAAAATCTTTATGGCAACTGCACTAACTCACTTTCCAAACACTGCCATCAATGTAGATTTATGTTTTCTCTGGGGTTTTGTATGGAAACAGCATTTTATTTTTTTTCTTATTAAATTTCTTATTAAAATTATTTTCTTGTATATTTTCTTACATTTTCTCCTGCTTTATCATCTACTCCCCTCTGTGTTACCTATCATCTTCCAGGATTACCTCATTAAAAATCTGTAGTGACATTTTATACCTTTCTTTTCTATATGCTTATGTAACCTTACAAAAAGAAATAGGCAGATAGCCTCACAAAGACATGAAATAACGATTTTTGGTTATTTGCTGATTACATATTCATACAAACACATCCATAAAAATCCCAGCTAGGCATGGCTAGATGTGTTTTATTTGTTTCTGGTTAGTAAACATCCTTTCATCAATATTTGTTGACATATTCTGCCTTCCTTGGAATAGCTCTTGTGCAAAATCCCATCCACATTCACATTACTTTTCACTCTATTCCAATTTCTTAATCTTAATCTTTCCTCCCAGAAATAGGAGTTTCAAGAAAGAAAAAGTGAGTAACCCTTTCTACCCACTGCAAGTTCACCTAATTTAATTGTTGATATGAAATACATAAATGTACCTAGAGGTGTACATTTTCATTGGGTGATAATTAGATGAGTGTCAAAATTAATCTTCATATGAAACTCAAGCAGAAGATAAATATCATCAGCATAAAATGAACTCAGAGACCAAAGAATAAATTTGGTGTTACACAAAAGATAACAATTATTAATATTCTCTTATTAACATTGTAGTAGTTGATTACTTTTAAACATTTTAATATAATGGAGATACAATCAATTTTTAGATCAATTGACTATTGGATTGACTCTGTCTTTCCTATACTGAATATTTGCAATGCTAAATAGATGCATTCTTTCACAGGAGGTCAGTTGTGAAACACGTTATGTTTTTGGTTCGTTCAACCCAGACAGAATACAGCTCATGGTAATATTATCATAAAGCGGTAAAATATCCCTTCTCTTTCATAGCATCTGATTTAAGGAAAGGTTATTTTCTTTAATGGTGATAATACTTACATAGCAATTCCCACATTGACAAAATTATATGATCCAATTAATATTCTAGCTTTGACAAGAATCACATGTCCTTCCCAAAGTTATTGAGCTAATGTGTTCATTCCCAATATTTGTATAAACTGTCAGCCTGTTTTTATATTTTCAATTTCTTTTGAGTTCATTACTAACATTTTGGTCCATAGAATCATCTGTGACTGAAGTCACAATTAATTACTGCAACATTTTACTGCTTTATAATAAATATATATCTAGACTTCAATTGAATGATAGAATTTCAATATATAATGTAGACTAGGAGGGTTTTTTTTTACTGTAACCCAAATCCATATTTGAAATGGATATTCAGATATTACAGTAAGTTTGAACAATGGCAGGCTTTGTTTTCATCACTGGCATCATAATGCTAGGATAGATGAGGTGGAGTCTTAACCCTAATATCTCTCTGTGTCGCTGATCCCACACAGGGTCAGTCAAGCAGGGGGTCAAAGGCTGAGATCAAAGTTAAAGAATCATAGTTGCTCATCAGTATCTCTAATGTACCTATTGCACCAGTATCTTCATCCCTAGACAATGAAAACGAAAACAAAAACAAAAACAAAAACAAAAAAACATTCCTCCCATTCAGGCTTTGCTTTGAAGGAAACAGCAGAAGTCGTGCAACTGCCCCTACCCTACTGTTTTCTATTCACCCAAATATATTTCCTCATTTTCATTCTTTATCTCTTCTATTACCATCATTTCTAGTAAAAAGGAATCTCTACCTTTTTACTTATTAAAAGTGTTCCAAAAGCCATTATCTCTTGTGTGTGTGTGTGTGTGTGTGTGTGTGCGCGCGCGCATGTGTGTATAAATCTTGTTTCTTCTACATTTTGTAGTATTACCTTTATCCTTTCTGTCAAATCATTTTATTTCTTTCTAAATAAAAATATAACCTCAAATCACTCCTATAGCATAAATGACATGTTTTGAACTTAATACTCTCTCAATTCACCACTCCTAATCTGTTGCCTTTGTCAAACTTTTTGCTAAAAATAGTTTTCATATGCTATCTCCAGTTCATTACCTATTTATTTCTTAGTAGCTTGAAATTAGCTCTCCTCTGTGAAATATAGCTCCTGTTTAAAACAATATCCCCCAACACAAAAAATACAAGTACGTATTTATAATTTTTAATAAATGTATATATGTGATTATTATCATACTGACTCCTTTGGTTCAATAATTTGATATTTTTTCTCTTTAGCTTGCTTTTCCCATAATTTATGTTGCTATTCACTCCATATATTCATCTCAATTATTTCTCCGTGGTCCTATAATATTCTCTCTCCCCCTCTCTTTCTGTCTCCCTCTCTCTCACACATGTACATATTCACATGAACACATATAACTAAACATATCTACACACATATTTAATGTTTTATTTAGGGACTGCTTCCTTTAAAAACCATTATAACATCCATACACTTCAAGATCTTGCTTTTCTCGGGCAAAATATCCACATGTAAATTTCCCTACATATATATCTATAACTCACTTCTGTTAATGTCAGTGTAGTACACTACATTTTTACATATACCCTGATTCATTAACCGCTCTGCTGTGGATGGGGGTTCACATGATTTCCCTTTTTATTTTCCTGCCACTATCAACTGTGCTGCAATAAACATCTCTGTACATATACCCTTAGGTTTTAGTGTTTTTATTCTGAGTGATATCAAAGTATTTAGCAATTCTTTTGGTGTGAGCCACACCCATAGAAATAGACTCTAAAGATAAAGACCTTACTGTTGTGAAACAACTTCATAAAAATCTATGGAACAGATTTGCATGAATAGGATTCCTGGGTCAGAGGGTAGGTGTATTTGCAACTCTGTTAAATGTTTCCAAATTGGTTTCCATAAAGGCTACAATCATTCATACTTCTTTCAAGAATCAAATATAGTACTGTTTTCTCAACATATCCACTCTCAGAGAATGATATAGTTATTCCTAAACATTTGAGTCAGGTATGTACTGTGTCATTAGATTGTTACTTTAATTTGCATTCTCATTGTAACTAATGTGCTTGAACATTTTTTTTTCCTCTCTCCCTTCTGCCCCACCCCCCTCATTGTGTCTTTTCTCTGTCCTTTTCTGTCTTCTGTTTTTGACAATCTGAACTTGTTTTTCTGAAAATGACTTTTTCATGGTTTCCCCATTATGGTATTAGATTGCTTGATTTATCCCCTTCTTATCATATCAAAAAAGTTTTGAGTAATACCAGTATTATTCTGTGCCTTCAAGCAGTTTTTCCACATCAATTAAGCAGCTATTGTCTCTCTTTAGTATACTTTGACATACAATTTATAAAAATGTTAGAATTGATTCATTTTAAAATTTGTTTTATAAATTTTCAATTCCCTACTATATTATTCTGCTTTGGCTGCTCTAACAAAATGCTATAGATTGGGTGTTTTAGACAACAGCATTTATTTTTCCCAGTTCTGCAGGCTGGGAAGTATAAGATCAAGATGCTGGCAGATTCAGGTACTGGTGAAAGCACTCTCCCTGGCTTGTAGATGCCCATCTTCTCACTGTCTCCATATGGCAGTCCATAGCATTCTGTTCCTGATCTCCCCAAATTTGTGCCTTCTCAAATGCAAAGTACACTCATACCATCCCAATGGCCCCAAAAGTCTTAACTCCTTCCAACATCAACTCTAAAGTCTAAATTCCAAAGTCTCATCTTAACATTTAAATCAGAAACCAGTGAAACTGAAGGTATGACTCATCCTGAGGCAAAACTCTCTAGCTGTGAACCTGTAAAACCAGACAAGTTATGTACTTCCAAAGCACAATGATGGGACAGACATAGGGTAGACATTCCCACTCCCGAAGAGAGAAATTAAAAGACAGAAAAAAAAAGTGATGGGGCTGAAGCAAGTCCAAAAACAAGCAAGGTAAATATCTTTAGCTTTTGAGTCTTGAGAACAATCCTCTTTGGTTTGATGCTTTGCCTTCCTAACTTAGTGAAATGGCAGTCCCACCTTTTCTGGGAAGTGGCCATCCCCCCGCAGCTCTCCCCCCTTAGCCTCTTCACACCCTGAAGATTCCTGGGCAACCCCACCCTTAAGGATTGGGGACTGCTGCTTCCTGGTTGATTGAAAGCAAGGTGATGCCTCCCATTTGAAACCAAAGAGGCAGTTCTGATGATCTCTGGATTACCTTTCCAGGGCATTCTTCCTCTGTCTTGAAGAATAGTGTACATTTACAGCCAAATGGTTCTATGGTTTGATCCTGGGGGATCTAATAAGTCTGACAGCCTTCTTTCATTTTGTCTAGTGTCCATCTCCTCCACTTAAAACCAGCAGTGTTTCTGCTGGTGTGGCTGATTAGGTCCATGATCTGCACACATATGAATCTCCTTATCAAATGATTATTAGCCACATCCTTAGCATCTCTTCTAAAAACACTTTACGGTTTTCACAATGTGGATAGACTGAGAATTCCCCAAACCTTTAAGTTCTACTTCCTTTTTAAATTAATTTCTTCAATTCATTTTTTTTTTCTCATGCTTTGCTATAAGCAGTCAGGAGAAACCAAGCTGCTCCTTCACTACTTTGCTTAGAACCCTCCTCAGTTACATATCCAATTTCATCACTAGCAATTTCTACCTCCCACAAAACACCAGAAGAGCAAAACAATTCAGACAGGTTTGCAGACACTTTATAACAAAGGTCTCTGTTTTCTAATAACAAGTTTTCATTTCCATCTGAGACCTCACCAAAATGACCTTTCCATCCACATTTCTACAAACAACATTTTGCAAAATTATCTCGTATCCATGCGTACTTCAAAACATTCTATTATTTACTGTGGCAATTTCTACTGGTGCCGTTTGTGTTTCTAGGTATATGATCATGATATCTACAATTAAAATCCAAAACAAGTCATTTCATGTCTTCTTTTCCAATGTTTCTACTAAGTCTTTCATTTACTTACCTCATTAAATTTGATTCTGTTTGAAATCAGACTGGAACCTGACTTATATCAAATAAAATTCTAACACTTTCATTGTGACTCCATTAAAATTTCATTAAAGTATAATGACAAAAATGTTTATCTCTGCCCAGCTTTGTATATTTAACTTCCATGACATTAGTGATTTTTCTAATTATAATAATGCTTACTGTATTTTTCTTTAATAGGGTTAATAATATTTAAGGAGTTTCCTTCTCACCTTTTCTTGCATCTAGAAACAACCTGGGGTAACTTGGAGTCTACTAACCAGAAGTATCTTCAAAGAATGAGGTTTAGAAGCAGCTAAAATGAGCAATGGCTTACAATAAAGCTCTAGCTTATATTATTGTAATAATACAGTATATAATACATATAGCATACAAAATATGTGTTAATCAGCTATTTATGTTATTGGTAAGGCTTCTGGTCAATAGTAGGCTATTAGTAAAATTTGGGGGAACTCAAAAGTTATACAGAAGTTTGTGACTGGCAGGGAGTCAGTGCTCCTAACTCCCACGTTAATTCAAGGGCCAACTGTACATATGTATCACATCTCCTTTATCCATTCACCTTTCGATTGACACTTAGGTTGTTTCCATATATTGGTATTGTAAATAAAGTTGTATTGAACAACAGCAACAAAAATGAGTAATGGCTTCTTATAGGGGGACTGGTCTTAAAAGGCTGATGGGGCTCAGTTTTTTTAACCGTGGCAGAAGAGATCCACAATACAATCTCATAATTTCATAGATGCTTAGAGTCAGTGACAGTGTAGTTTTTAGTTTGAAAGACCTCTCAGTAGTTGACATGTTACCTGGTTATGTATCTTTGTACTCTGGCTCCTATCTTTTGTAGAGATGTACTAACTGCTTGGTATTCTTAAACAAATTTATTTCTTATTCAAAACAGCCAGAAGGGGTTTTGTAAGTTCATAGCTCACAATTCTGTGCCATAATGAGAAATGGGTGCAAAGGACCCTGCAAGAAATGGGAATTTGGGATTGATTTTGTCAACTGGTTTGGACTGAAGGCAGTAAGGATATGGTTTATACTTACTATGACCTAGTGAGTGTGTCCACCCAAAATGTATATGTGAAAATCTTAATGCCCACTATAGTGATATTAGAAGGTGAGGCCTTTGGGGGTGATTAGGTCATGAGGGTGGAGCCCTCCTAAATAGGATTACTGCCTTCATAAGGAGGCCCTGGAGAAATATCTACACTCTTCTGCCCTGTGAGGTTACAACAAGGGTGCAGAAATAGGCCTTTACTAGAATATGTTGGCACTCTGATCTCAGACTTCCAGCTTCCAGAACTGTGAGAAATGAATTTCTGTTGTTCATAAGACACCCAGTCTGAAGTATTTTGTTAATGCAGCCCAAAATGATTGAGACAATACTGGAATATGGGAAATTGCTAGTCCTTGACTACAATGGCTACTCAGGGAATTTTCACTTTGCTTATTGAAACCAAGGATCAATGGCTGCTAGCAAAGACCACTGTGAAGGCTACAAGAAATATACATGGACAACTGGGTTGGATCAGATGCTTTAGATAGTACTGAGGCATTTAAAAAACATGTTAAGTTCAGACACAGATTTGTAGTTTCAGCGAACTCAGACTTCCTTAAAATAATATGTTCATATGATTTAATTTAGAGATATTATAACTAAAAATCACATTCATGGTAGGAACCTTTGGCTTGCTGATTTGCAGCACTTGAATTCAGAATTTTATGAGGTCTTTATGTGAACATTAAGGATTTTTGGGTAGGAAACTGAATCATAAGATTGCGGTGTGGAAAATGAGAAAATGTAGGTGACTCAAAGGATTCCCTAATCTTTTGGACCTCCTATCATCCCCTACCTATCAAAGCTGCTTTGTCTTCTTTAAATCCCTGTAATGACTTTCTGTAAGGTGATCGTCTTCCAAGGAAAAGTAAGTTCTCATACACCATCTTCCCTAGTACTCATTTCCATTAGATCCTGGAAGCCAATTACACAATCAAACCCAGAACAAGAATTATATATCAAATAGAATTGTAAGGATTTCTTTCTTTAATATCTGCCTTGAATTTGGAAATATACATAGGAATGAATGCAATTAGAGCAGGACCAGGGAGAGAAAAACAACTGTAGATTGTTCTAAATTTTCCAGTATGTTTTCACTCAAGTCTTTGGATTCAATGAAGGATCTTGAGTAGCTGTGAATGGTTCTAATTCCTGCTGACCTTCATAACTGGCATATATCATCAATGGTGTTCTCAATTAAACAAAGTTGAAATGCTCAGAACTTTGTGTTATAATGTAAAGAAGGACTTTAAACACTTAGAAATATTTAAGTGGATTATTTTTGTATAACATGTTTACTCATCCCTTATCCATGAGCTTGAGAATGCCTGTGGGGCAGTCCCTTCACCAGGACCTGGGTCATACATTCATGAGAACAGCACCCACGATCTTGAAAGGTTCTAAATGACGGTCCTCTGAGGGCCAGGGATACAAGTAGGAAGGCCACCACCTGAGCCTTGTTTTCTCATTATAATGTGGATATTGAAATCTTGGGGCAACAGAGGCCAGAAGCAATACTTAATTGCCAGAAGAAATAAGAATGCTACTAATGGAATAGGTACCATGGTTAAGGACAAAGCCAAAATAGTTTAATCCTTAGGGATGGTTGGCAGTCACTGATCAATGTACAATACCCAGTACAGAAACAGATGGGCAGGTCATTAAGGTCCTACATGAGCTATATTAAAAAATAAATAAATGGGGCAGTTGGGTGGCTCAGTCCGTTAAGTGTCTGACTTCGATTCAGGTCATGATCTCTCTGCTCGTGGGTTTGAGCCCAACATCAGGCTCTATGCTTATGGCGCGGAGCCTGGAGCCTGCTTTGGATTCTGTGTCTCCCCTGCTCTCTGTGCCTCCCCTGCTCATACTCTGTCTCTCTCTGTCTCAAAAAATATTAAAAATAAATAAATAAGGCAAGGTCATATAACTAGAGTTCCAAAATGACTACCATGCCAAACCGGTTTCCCTCACCAAGATGCTAATTCCACTCTGCTTCACCTCTCCCTCCCACTTGCCCCCAGTGAGATGAAATCTTAAAACAGTTTCACTTTTTCAGCATCTTTTCCTTCGCTTCCCCAAACAAATCTGAGATTTTGCTGATATGGTTTATTACTTTCAGTTATAGAACATTATAGAATTTCCCTTCTAATATTTTATTCCCATGTCAAGAGAACTTAGTTCACATTTATACCACATATTCTCAGGTTAGGATAATCAATTTAAAGTCTCTCTCTCCTACTAAACTTCTTGTCACCTTATAGCTTTTAATTTTTGAGACAAGAGTTAAAATTTACTTCAAGGGAGCACTTGGGATTGGAATGATAAGTATTTAGGTGTCTTTCAAATGATATGTTTGAAAAATTGGTGACTTCTCTAAGCCAACAACTTAGTTATTAAGTTAGAAAAATAAATTATTATAAAAATTTTAAGACTGAAATGTATTATAAAAATATGTTATCAATACCCCTCACACCCCTTTCTAAGGAGTAATTCTGTAAGTTATGACTATTTCAGAGTTCCCACTGAGGGAATAAGGATTCCATCCAGAGCTGTTAGAAGTCACAGGAGAGAGGGAAGACTGGACAGAAGAAAAAGTAGCGAGGGTTTTGTATATATGTGTGAAATACTACCAATTCTTGAGTTTCAACCCCTCACCCCTCAAAAACAAAGATAAACAGAAACGATTTTGTGTTATTTATGGAAAATAACAAGCAGACTGGCTCTGTATGTGTTAGTAATGTAGTGCTCACAGATGAGGGCTCATTTTGCATTTGGGGTGTGAATGTATCTCTCTACAAATACGATTGTGTACTGGTAAAACACTGTAATTATTTTTTATTGATATCTGTTCAATGATTTAGGCTCTTTGCCTTCCAGTAAGTCAATTTTCAAATTTTAGTGATATGAAACACATCATCACTAAAATAATTACCAAATATTGGAATTTATTTTTAAGTACTCATTTTTATCATAGAGATAATCCTAAATAGATGGTTTCCACCATTTCAGGGTCTTGTAGAACATTAAAAGTGTTAAAAAAAACTAAAACAAATAATTAAGCAAAAGTATGCATGTAGTCTACATAAGGCTGCCTGACTTACATATTCAGGACCTGACCAAAATAATGTTGTGATTCATCATTATTTAATTACTTAGTTATTTAAGTGTGAGAGAGAGAGAGCAAGATGGGGAGAGGGACAGAGGGAGATAGGGAGGAAGGGAGGGAGGGGGAGAGAGAGGGAGAGAGAAAGACAGAGAGACAGAGAGACAGAGAGAATCTTAAGCAGGCTCCATGCTCAGCCCAGAGCCAGATGTGGGGTTGGACCCCATGACCAGGGGATCATGACCTGAGTTGAAATCAAGAGTAGGACACTCAAACAACTGAGCCACCCAGGTGCCCATCATCATTCTTTAAAAACAGTTTTTGTGTGTGGTCAATTTCCTGTCATACTATAAGTGCTGGGATGGGCTGCACAGTCATAGACTAAAATTTGTTGGGCGAATTTGAATGGTGTCTTATGGACAGAAACACACCGAGACAGGTGTGGGACTCTATGTTAAAAAAATCTAAATGGGAAAGATAGGCTTGAGCAACCTGTAACAACAGATTGAAGAGAAAGAGCTAGAACAGCAGCTATCCATGCTTCTAGGTATGGTGTATCTTCCTGTGAGATGGCTCAACAGGTAGCTGTGTAGATCTGAATGAGTCATGAGTTGCCCAGATTTCTGGTTAAACATTAATTTGGGGGTGTGGCTGTGAGGGTGTTTCCAGAAAACACCAGCATTTGAATTGGTGGACTGAGCAAAGGAGTGTCCACCCTATTGTAGGTGGGCATCACTCGGTCCTCTGAAGGCCTGATGAGAACTAAAAGGTGGAGGAAGGTTGAATTCTCTCTTCCTGCCAGACTGGCTTATTATCTAAAACATTGTTCTTCACATGACTTTGGGCTGGGACTTATACCCCTGGTGCTCCTGGTTCTCAGGATTTTTGATTTGGACTGAAATCTACCACTAGCTTTCCTGGGTCTCTAGATTGTATACAGCAGATCTTGGGACTCTCAGCCTCTATAGTCATATGAGCCGATTCTTTAAAACCAATCCATTTCTCTCTCTCTCTCTCTCTCTCTCTCTCTCTCTCTCTCTCTTCTTTGTCTCCCCCAACCCCTCTCCTATTAGTTCTATGTTCCTGGAACATTCTGACTAATCCAAGTGATCTTGGGCAGACGCTCAGTGAGTCTGGGTAGAGTGTTGGTTAGAACAGAAGCAAGAGGCAGATAGTCCACTTTTGCCCCAAGGGAAGATGTAGAGCGTGTTCCTCAGGATTGGAGGAAAAGGAAATCTCCAAAGAGCCCACAGAATTGCCATATCAAATGAAAAATGGGTGAGCTGGTGATCATTTAATAAACTAGAGCACCAGTCAAAAAGGATCTAATCATCCCTTGCCCCAATCACAGGGAAAATAGAAGCTATCTATGATGGGAAGACAGACTAGCTTCCTTTTTGTACTGCTACCCTGCAGAATATTGTATTGGGCCCTTTTCGGGAATGGGAAATACTTTATACCAGATAAGAAGGTGAAACTTTGAAATTAGTTCAGACTAGTCTTTCTCAACTTGAATCTGAGAGTTTCATACCAAAAAGTGTACTGAAAAGCCATGGAGGTACATGATATACCATCCAGAAACAAGTTTGAACACAGCATTATAGAAAGTTAACTGTCTGAATTCTATTGAATCCTACCCATTCATAGAAGTTCAACAAATGATTTTCCCCCATTTCCTTTCAAAATACTTAGTAGGGAAATATTCACAAATGCAGGGATATGTTTTAATGATCTGTGGGGTCTGAGAAACACGGCTCTGGAGGCCAGGTGTATAAGGGAAAAATGACGCAGGGGCAAAATGGCATAGAGTTGTGGTAGTAGGAATCTTCAAAGTTATAGTCATTTTTAGAGCTCTCTGATTTTGTCCTGCCATCAGGGTAAATAAATTGGAATTTCCTATTTGTGTGTTTCCGCTTAGGGGTAAGGTTTTTAATAATAACATATTTCCTCCAACTGTATCTAAAGATTTAATGGTGATAGAAAAAGGGTGCTACGGGTGAAATTAGAAGAAAGTTAAAAGTCAGTGCTTCTTTTGTCTAGAATGTTATGCCTTTCTGTGCAGCCATCTTTGAATTATCAAGAGGATAATTCAATCTCTGAATATAATATGAAAATTAATATGTTCATAAATGTGAGGAATTTTTAGGAGAATCCTCATATGAAACAGGGATTTTATTGATGAAATTTAGAAAGGAGTTAAACATGGACATACAGTTATAGATACAGGTACACACATGTAAGTGTGCAGTCCTGTGGTGGTGTGTACAATTATAATTTATGTATATAAAATTTAATAACTATTCAAACTTCAAAGTAGTTCTTTACAGGAGTCAAGACTGGTATTCCATTATTTTCCTTTTCTATATTCTTTTGCTTTTGCTTTAGAAAATGCAATAAAATTTTGCTGGGAATCATTGAAAAGTATTTTTAAAGGAATTGAGAGATAACAAAATATAATACAAATGTATATATAGATTTAGAAATTTCTGAAAGTAACATCAATAAATGCATAGTGTTAATTTTCCATTATTACAATGTGTTAAGCATTAAATATATTAAGCTTTAACTTTAAATAGGTAACATTCAACTTCAAATATTGAGTGAGAATTATTTAATTGCATCATTTGGTACATTTTCCTCCATTTGCATTTTTTTCTTTAATTTCTTGAGGAATTCTGTAAAGAAATTACCTATGATTGAATATATCTATAGTTTAGTATTGGGTAAATAAATATGTTAAGTAAACACTAAAACTCTCAAAGAATATCTATTTCACTAATCCCCCCCAAACTGCTTAATTACTTATGAAAGCAGTGGTTAATTAGTGGTTCTCTAACCTGACTGCACATTAAAATTATTTGGGTACTATTTATTTATTTATTTGTTTATTTATTTATTTATTTATTTATAAATGTTTATTTATTTTGAGAGAGAGAGAGAGAGAGAGAGAGGGAGAAGAGAGAGAATCTCAAGCAGGCTCTGTTCTGTCAGTGTGGAGTCTGATGCAGGGCTCAAACCCATCAACAGTGAAATCATGACCTGAGCCAAAATCAAGAGTTGGTTGCTTAACCAACTGAGCCACTCAGGGGTCCCTGGGTACTTTTTAAAGATACAGATGTCCAGAACCTATCTTCATGTAAGTGGTCTGGGATGGGACAAAGGAAATAAGTATGTTCAAAGCTCTCTAGGTGTTCCTGACCCATGATCACTACGTAAAAGTAAATCTGTAAGCTTTGCAGTTACTATTACTAATAGTTCTTGTTCTCTAGAATTCTCTCTTCTGCATTAAAGAACCCCCCTGTAGCTTATTAGGGAATAACTAATTAATTTGTTTTTCTTATGGATTTATCCCTCAAAAAAGGTTTCTAGCATACTTGCAAAAGTCGATTCATGAATATTGAAATGGAGAAAAACTGTGTTACATGAAACGTTCTGATTTAGTTAATATGGAATATGAAGAAGAGATTTTGAAATAAAGTGTTGGAATATAGGATAAAACTGACCTAAGATAAAAAGTATTCAAGATGGGGTATCTGGGTGGCTCAGTCCTTTAAGCATCTGACTTTGGCTCAGGTCATGATCTCACCATTCGTGAGTTTGAGCCCCGTGTTGGGCTCTGTGCTGACAGCTCAGAGCCTGGAGCTTGCTTCGGATTCTGTGTCTCCCTCTCTGCCCCTCCCCTGCTCACACGCTGTTTCTCTCTCTCTTTCTCAAAAAATAAGTAAACATTAAAAACAGTTTAAAAAAAAAGAAAAAGAAAAATATTCAAGATGAATTACCTGAGGTAAGTAAATGAAAGTGGCACTAGTGAAGGAAGATATGAATGAAAAGCAAAAATAGGGTGCAGAAAGAGGAACTCCTTCCAAATACATTTGGGCCCATATCTCAAATCCTGCTTTGTAAAATGTCTTTTAGCTTCGCATTAAGAGTATGTGGGCCCCTGTTTTTCCTTAGTGTGAAGGCTAGGTCTTTCTTTTCTTGTACACTGTCCTTAATAGGAATCTGATTCCAAAATTCAATCAGAATGAATGAACATATAAATAGCATCCACATGGTTTTTTTGTGCTATGTCTTTTACTTACATAATTTTAGCTAACTCTAATCCATTTTGAAGCCAAAAGTGGCTTGTTGGTAATTTAGAGGAAATCATTTGAAAATTACCAAAAAACAAAAAAAAGGCATGCTTGCAGTTTAAAGATTTTAGGAGTCATAAGAATGATGGAGTGAGGAAGACTAGAACATCATGTACAACGTGTGTGAGGCTGTTATTCCTTGTAAGTAAAAAATGCCAAGTACATGGGCAAATTGACTGTAGTATGGTTAAGCTCTGACCTGAATTGGGCCTGATAGCCTTGCTAAAGATTTAAATTGAACATACAGTGAGAAAAATAAGAAATTTCCTGGGTCAGGTAATGGCTGAGGGCATCGGAAGAGACTAAATGAGTGCAAGTTCAACAAATTACTTCCTGAATAAAAGATGCCATATCTGGTAAATGCCTTCCCCGACAGGACAGAAGAAATAGTTTCAACTACTACATAAAGGCTAAGATAGAGATACTAACATAGGATGCAGAAGTTCTCAAGTTAATAAAGTATGGTTTTTCTTTATTTCTAAGTATTTCTAAGTACTTTATTTCTAAGTATTTTCAACGATATCTAGGGTTCAAAGCTTATCTCTTCTTAAAAAGTAAGTTTGGTAGAGGAGGCTGGGTGGCTCAGGTGGTTAAGCATCTGACTACTGAGCTTAGGTCATGATCTCACGGTTTGTGAGTTCAAGCCCCACATCAGGCTCTGTGCTGACATCTCGGAGCCTGCTTCAGAGCTTGTAGCCTGCTTTGGAGCCTAGAGCCTGCTTCGGAGCCTGGAGCCTGCTTTGGGTTCTGTGTCTCCCTGTCTCTCTCTCTCTCTCTGCCCCTTCCCCGCTCACACTCTGTCTCTCTCTCTCCAAAATGAATAAACTTCAAAAAAATTTTAAAAGAAAGGAAGTTTGGTAAATTTGTCCTCATTAAGGAAAAAAACTATATCTGAAAAAATTCCCATGAACATAGTCCACAAGAAAATAATAAACCGGAGGAAAAATAAACTTAAAATATACTGACAGTTGAAAAGTTGTTTTCATATATAAAGTACCCACAAAAATCAGTAAGTAATAGACACCAATAAGAGATTCATAGAAAAGTCCTCGCTTTGGCAGCACACGTACTAAATTGAAACCACATAAAGATAAGACAGTCCCTGCTTAAGGATGATACACAAAGTCCTGAAGCATTCCATATTTTAAAAAAAGATAGATTCATAGCAGAAAGTGTGTAAGTAGCAACATGGAAACAGCAAGAGTTCAATAAATCACTGATAAACAAAGAAATGTCAAATAAAATGACATTTAATATATTTCTAAGTAAACTTGAAAGATTCTTGATTCTTCGAGTTGTATGGTAGAAAAAAATGCATAGATGTAATAATAAAACATTTACATATAGTTTTAAATGGTAGTTTGTGCCATACAGAGAAAAACAGATACCATATGTTTTCACTCTTATGTGGATCCTGAGAAACTTAACAGAAACCCATGGGGGAGGGGAAGGAAAAAAAAAAGAGTGGGAGAGAGCCAAAGCATAAGAGACCCCTAAAAACTGAGAACAAACTGAGGGTTGACGGGGGGTGGGAGGGGGGGAGGGTAGGGGATGGGCATTGAAGAGGGCATCTTTTGGGATGAGCACTGGGTGTTGTATGGAAACTAATCTGACAAATTTCATATATTAAAAAAATAAAATAAATGGTAGTTTGTATTTTTCAATTTAATTAATTTATTTTATTATTTATTAATTTATTTATTATTATTTTTTTTTAGAGAGAGAGAGTGAGCTTGTGCACAAGCAGGGGAGGGAAAGACGGAGACAGAATCCCAAGCAGGGTTCATGCTAAGTTCAGAGCCCGAAGTAGAGCTTCATCTCACGATTGAGAGATCATGACCTGAGTCAAAATTAAGAGTCAGACGCTTAACCGACAGAGTCACTTAGGTGCTCCAAATTATGACATTTTTAATTCGACTAAAAATTTTTACTTTTATCTACTCTTAGTTTTCACAATTATGTCTGTCTTAGAACAATTCATATCAAAGACTCCTCTCACTATCAGTTATTCATCTGTATTTTCTTACAGTATTTTTGTGAACATATGTTTCACATCAGGATTAAGATGTCTTAATTCTCCTGCCCCTCTCAAATAAACAAACTCTTTCACATGTGAATTCAGGAATGAATAATCATCTCATGTAGAGGTATTTGTCAAAATACCTGGCAAAAACAGTGAGCTCCGACCAAGAATAAAGAAATCAGTTGATAGGTGTCAATGGATTCTGACAACAGCATGTAGCTAAGATACAGTTCACCCCTGAATCTCTACTATATGTATATAGTATATGCATGTGTGTGTGTGTATATATATATATATATATATATATATATATACACACACATATATACATATACATATATATACCTATCTCTATACATATATACATATATATTTTATGTATATATATATATACCTATCTCTATCTCTATCTCTATCTCTATCTCTATCTCTATCTCTATCTCCTATGTGTAAGTGGGGCTTGACATGCCATAGTTGATGATGTGAATGACAGATGTGAGAACATAATCTGTCCTCATTCAAAATCATGAGCATAAGCTTGAAATACACACTTTAGAAGCCTCAGTTAATTTGCTAATGACTAACTCCACTTAATTGTTTGAACATAGTGAAGAAGAAAATTTGTGGTATGTAGACCAGAGGGGAAGTCTAAGATAAAGTGTTTTTAATCACACACCATGAAAAGCTGTTAAATTCATGAAAAAAGGTTAATCTTGATGTGTCCAACTTTAAGAAATATGGAAGCTACCTGATTCTAATAGCTTCACTAGAATTAGTTTGGGTTAATATTAAGAAGTGGGTAGGGGCACCGGGTGGCTCAGTCAGTTAAGCGTCCGACTTCAGCTCAAGTCACGATCTCCCAGTGCATGAGTTCAGGCCTCCTGTTAGGCTCTGTGCTGACAGCTCAGAGCCTAGAGCCTACTGCTGACTCTGTGTCTCCCTCTTTCTCTAACCCTCCCCTGCTTGTGCTCTCTCTCTCTCTCTCTCAAAAATAAATAAACAAATTTAATAATTTTAAAAAGGAGTAGGTAGAATTTTTTTCTCTGGCTATCTTCTCTCCACAACCTTGTCTTTTTCTTACTTCTCACAAGCACTCATATCCCGTAGGACAACAATATGATAAATTCATCCATACACTCTGAGATATTAAGTTCACCCTGTGGTGTTTACTTTCCAGAAAGGATCACATTAGAAAAAAATATATGGATTAATTTTAATATATATGAATAATTTTCCAACTGTGGTATTTAGATACCTTAGGCTAGATAAAAATAATAAATAGATAGATAGATACATGCATACATACACACATACTATTCGAAAAAAGAATATATTATCTCTCTTGATGCTGGTCTAGCTCCAACCCTGGTAAGCCTCTTGTTTTCCAACTTAGTAAATGGCCATCATCACCCTTCCTATTGTGTAGCTAAATATCTCAAAGTTGCCCTTGCCCTCTCTTATGTTGAATCAAACTCAAGGCTGTACTGATTTTTATCTCCCAAATATGTCTCACATAATTTCACGTCCACCCATCTCCAGGCACTCCAGCTTTGTCCAGGCTATGTATTTCCCCCTGGATTCACTGAATAAACAAGTTCAGATTATTTTCAAGAGCAAATGGGCATTTTCAGTACTACTGAAGATAATGTTTTGGAAAAAAGCATATTGAAGTAACAAGCACTTCAAGACTAGTAATACAAGGATTTGCCCAGTCTCCTTGGAGGTGTGAAACCTTCAGCACAAAGGTTCTTTTTAAGATATCAAAGGGGAGAAATATTTCAGGCAATAATTTGATAAATCTAATAAAATTGTGCTTTTTATTTTGTGTCCACCTAATTAAAGCATCGACTAATCTTAGCAGAGAAGGTTTTTTAATCTAATTAAGTTTGTCAAAAGCCTTCTAAGAGAATTTATGATCCACAAAATATTAGTCTAGTAGCATGCAATCTGGCAGCACTTCTAATTGTTTTGCAAAGATCTTTTCACCCAAGTGATTAAAATGATGCACTGCCCCCATCCCTATATCCAGGTGTAATAATCTCTGAAAATTTCATGGATTAATCATGTTTTCAGTTAGATCAAAACTCCTAAGAATTAGAATTTTAATTGCCTCAGAGTAATTCTACTGAGCACAATATTATATAGGAATATACTTTTGGAAGTGTGTGTGTGTGTGTGTGTGTGTGTGTGTGTGTATTACTTTCTCTTTTGATTCCCATTGTAACTCTTTAGAACAAGTTGGTAGGTTGGTAGGAATTATTATAGCTCCAAATTTATACATTGAAGGAGTTGAGTCTTTGAGAAGTGTTTTGATTTGCCTTGGATCTTAGAACATGTGAGCAACATAGCACTCAGGAAAATAAAGGACCAAGTGAACACACACGTGCTAATAAAACTCAGTACAGGCAGTTCTTGGAGCTCAATGATTATGTAAGGTTTTAAATAAAGTCTCTTAAATCTAAACCAAAATAAATCTAAGTACTAAGACTACAAGTCAGAGCAACTTCTACTTTGCTCTTCCAAAGGTATTTTGAAATGGTTTTGAACATATGGTAGCCATTTCTCAACTGCAAGGATAAGTTCTAGGACCTCCCCCCAACCCCAGTGGATGCCTGAAATTGTAGATAAAAATGAACCTTATATATATAATTTTTTCTTATATATACATACCTAGGATAAAGTTTAATTTATAAATTAGGCACAGTAAGATATTAACAACAATAACTAATAAAAATAGAAGAATTACAACATACTGTAATAAAAGTTATGTGAATGTGTCTTCTTTCTCTCAAAATATCTTACTGTACTGTACTCACGCTTAATCTTACAATGGTATGAGATGACAAAATGCCTCAGTGATGATGTGAAGTGAGGTGAATGACACGGCACTGTGACATAGCATTAGGCTACTATTGACCTCCTGACAATACACCTTCAGGAGGATCTTCTGCTTCCAGACCACAGTTGACTGTGGGTAACTGAAACCACAGAAAGTGAAATTGCAAATAAGGGTAACTACTGTATAGTTAAATTTGATTAGAGAGAGAGAGAGAGAGAGAGAGAAAGAGAGAGAGAATGTGTGTGTATATTAGAAGTCACAAACTCTATGGAGCAAACTTTACTTTCTAATCTAAAAATCTTCAATATCTCCACTCCTTTCTTACAATTTAATTACATCTATACTTAGTATACCTTGGAGCAACTAATATCTTAGTTTCTCTTTATTTTAAACATTTTTAAAATGTTTATTTAATTTTGAAAGGGGGGGGGATGAGTGGGGGAGGGGCAGAGAGAGGGAGACACAAAATCCGACGCAGGCTCCAGGCTCTGAGTTGTCACCACAGAGCCCAACATGGGGCTGGAACTCACGAACTGTGAGATCATGACCTGACCCGAAGTCAGACGCTTAACCAACTGAGCCACCCAGGTGCCCCAGTTTCTTATATAAGCAGAAAACATAAAATGAGTCAGGACGGGAGTAGAGAAGCACATCTTGTAAGAGGGAGATATTGGGGGAGTTGACTACTACTAAAACCAATTATTTTTTAAGTCAATTTGATTTGCTAAAATCTGTAAATGTTGTAATTGTTTCCTTCAGCACAAGAAAGACAAACATGGAGTGAAATGAGTTCACTTTTCTAATAGCATTTTAAAAATTATTTTAAGTTCAATGAAATCAAAAGAGAAATCAATTCTAACTGAGCAAGTAGTTAGAGGTGGAGTGGCACTTGCACTCCACTGAAGGTTGTGTATAGAAATTTTCCAAGGGGAAAAAAATGACAAATGCATTCTCAATTAGGAGACTGTGAGTCAATAATTATCTGAGGACCTCTAAACATGTTGTTATGGCTTAACTTTAATACATGTGGGGGAGTTTGGTAGAACATAAGACTGGAAAGTTAGTTTGGAGACAGGTGACAAAAGCCTTAAACGTGATGCTAAGGAATTAAGATTTGTTTTTTCCTCAAGGTTAAGGATTGAGAAAGGGTTGTGATTTGCATGTCAACTCTGATTGATAGTGACTCCCCAGACCCTGCTATTGAGAGGCATTTTGGGCACCAGTGTGAGCTTAGCGATCTGTTTAAATCAGCAATGTCTTCCATTAGTAAAGGAAAGGTTGGGAAGGAATGCATGTCATGTCTGATCAGTTGGTTTATTCCACAGTCTGAATTAGGTAGGGGTCAAGCATGACATGATTTTGTTTGCCTCCCATCACTGCCTAAAACCATGCTATACCAGATGTCCCTTCCTTACTCTTACTAATATCTGGATAAATCTTACATTTGTCCATTAACTTTCCAATATAAGAACTGAGAGTCTGTGTTCTCACGCAGAGTTTTAAAAGTAAAATTCAGCCTAATTTGCGTTAATTTTCTATACATTTCAACATATTTTTTCACCTTTCTCCTACCTGATGGCTAGTCCATTGGTTTGAGTCTTGCCAAGATTATTTAAACCAGCTAACTTTCTTGGACCACAGTTTCTGGTCTACAGGAAACTGACTTACCTTTGCCACAATAAATACAGCCTGTGCCATTGTCTCCTCTCTCTCACAGCTCTGCTTTCTCTGAGCAATTTGTTTCCCATTGCTTAAATAAGATGAGGGTAAACCAGTCTTTTGCTGCCTCTTTTTGCAGTTGTAATTACTTTATTAGCAGCCCTCAAACAGGGATTTTGAGAACAAACAGACTGTTAAGAAGGGAAAGTATGGCAATGGGATGTGACACAGTGAAGAGAAAACAGCTAAGAAATGGGGCTTTACAAGCCAGCTGCCACTCTGGGCAATGAGCCTTCTTCCCACTGGGTCAACTCTGAGAGTCCGTGTATAACCCATACCTCAGATCTATTAGACCCAAGAGGCATAGAGTCTGGTATATTCATACACCAACTCCTATCCATCACTGTTGAGTGCTATTCATGGTAAGGGTGTATTAATTACCAGGCACTTTTGCCTGCTGTATAAGTGACAAAGCAATGTCCAGGGGCCAGGAAAAGCTCTCAGGCAAAGTGATTAAGGTTCTGACAACTGGAAATCCAGTGAGTATTCCCTTGAAGTGGAAATATGGGCAAGATCCCAACAACATCTGCTACCCTGCCTGAAAAAGACATCTCAAAGTCTAGGAAGGGCTCCCTTGGAGGCTTTCTTCTGTGACTTGGGGAGTGTTGCTCATGAAGAAAGAGGCAAAGGCCAGAGAGACCTTTTCTGAATCTTGTGACTCCTAAAATGTCTCCAGCTTCAACAATTTTTTTCCTGTGAATTTCTACTCTTCTGCTTCTATCAACTGGTAATGGACATGGGGCACTTTGGACCACATCTTATAAAGCCATAACACTCATTGAAGGTTTGAGTTGTATAATATCAGCGTACCTAGCATCTATAAAAATATGTATTCATGCCACAGCTTTTCGTAATCATCAACCACATTTATATAATTTCTGTTCTCACTGTTTTTTTTTTTTTTTTAAATTTTTTTTTTTTTCAACGTTTTTTTTTTTTTATTTATTTTTGGGACAGAGAGAGACAGAGCATGAACGGGGGAGGGGCAGAGAGAGAGGGAGACACAGAATCGGAAAAAGGCTCCAGGCTCTGAGCCATCAGCCCAGAGCCTGACGCGGGGCTCGAACTCACGGACCGCGAGATCGTGACCTGGCTGAAGTCGCACGCTTAACCGACTGCGCCACCCAGGCGCCCCTGTTCTCACTGTGTTAACAAAATATGCTTTCCATTTATATTCATAGTCAAGTACTGTGGCTTTGTAAAAAGCAATTTCATTCTAATTTCTAATAATTTCTTTTCAGCTTTCAAAATGATAGACAAAATCTTGAGGAGATGAAATATAGATCTAATGAGTGGCAAATCTTTAAAAAATTAATTTTAAAAATTCTGATATTGCTATTTATTTCACCAAAATAAAACTTTATTTCACCAGGAAAAAAATACAAGTGCTATAATAAATTCTAACTTGTGGGTTTTTTTTTTTCTGATTTGCAATAATTGTAATGCTTATGGTATCTTAAGTACAGAATTTAAAAATTGCTCACCCAGAATTATTTTCAACTTAAAAATGAAATGCTCTTCCGAAAAGCTTTAACAACTTTGGTGTTACACTTACCTAGAGAAATTTTAGTTAATGTTTGATTTAAATTCCATCAGCTGGATATTTTTATATATAACTCACACTTTTGTCCAACTCCTCTTCATTCACTCCCTAATGTTATGTCTTATGTGATTATCTCCCACACTAAATTACAAGTTTCTTTAAGGACAGAGATTGTCTTTCTTAATGTTAGATTATCAACCTCCCTACCACCCTCCAAATCCCAGGTCTTATAAGTGCTTTGCCTAAAAGCTCTCTATATATTACTTTTAGCACAAAAATAAAATCTGAAAGTTTGAAATACCATTTGCAGAGGATTTTGTTTTATCATCTTCATTCCTTTTTGCCCTTGAAACATTTGTGGAACATACAAGATAACAAGTGGCTAATCATTATTAAATTGATAGATATTCATTAAAATCATCTTAATGTAGTGCTTAATGTAATGCTATCCTATATGCATGCACTGGTAAGTTAACTTCATTTTGTGCTCTTAAAATGATTAACCGAGAAATACTCTGGTATATACAAGTTTCAGCCCCTTTCCCATCAATAATACCCTTAATTGTGAAGCTCCTAAAGGGAGATAATGGTGGCCAAAAAATATGCACATTCTGGCACCTGTATGTGGCAGCTTAGCCCCATTGGGTCTATATAATCTTGAGGGATTCCTCAAAGAAAAGCAAACCTTTCCTTTAACTTAATATATTTGTGTAAATTTTGCTTGCTAATATGGGTTAATTGTACTGAATTTATTTAATGCTATGGAGTATTTGAAATGATCTCCTACTTTAGAACATTATTATTATTATTATTTATTATTATTTTGCGATCTAATCATTTTGTTTGTAAGCATTAATTTATAACTGCACAAAAGAATTTTGTATGTCAAGTGACCACTATTCACAATCTAAAAAACATAGGATAATTGGCTAAAAGCAGACACCAGTCTGCTTAAATTGAAAAAATATACAGTTATTAATATTAATGGGAGTTCACATTATTCAATGCTTATTTTGTGCTGGGAATTTTTTAAGTGCATGACACGCAGTCTCTCACTAAATCCTCCTAACAAACTTATACTGGAGATTCTATAATTCTTTTCATTTTACAGGTGAAATAAGTCTCTGCAGTTCAGTAACTAATGATTGTCACTCAGCTAGAGAGCAGGAGAGACAAGATGTCAGCATGGGGGTTCTGATGGAAGGGCCTATATTCTAACACAGTCCTCTAAGTAGTTATAGAGAAAAACAGACACGTTTTTGGAAAGCTCTATTATTAGATTTGTGTTATCATTGAAAGAAATTAATCTTACTTTTGTTCATTTTTTAAATTTTTTAACATTTTTATTTATTTTTTAATTATCTTTTTTTTTAATGTTTATTTTTGAGACAGAGGGAGACAGAGCACGAGCAGGGGAGGGGCAGAGAGAGGGGGACACACAGAATCTGAAGCAGGCTCCAGGCTCTGACCTGTCAGCACAGAGACCGACGAGGACCCCAGCTCACCAGCTGTGTCCAAAGTCAGACGCTTAAACTACTGAGCCACCCAGGTGCCCCACATTTGTTCATTTTTAACAAATGTTAAGTTCGTCCTGCAACAAGTATATTATAACTACATGATTAAAAATAACATCGCCCACAACATTTATTCATTAACTCATTGTTGACCTGGGGTGGCTCTAAGTGTCAGAGACAATGGCCTTCTATCTACAGGCTGCATTTAGCTCTTGGATTAATTCCACTAACCCAGGGACTTCAAGCTCTATGGGGCAATGGCACCCAGCCTTGAGAATAATTCTTTCACTGGCAGGGTGCTGTGGCTACCTGCTAAGGAGTCAGTCAGCTGAACATCTGCCATTGCAGAGTTATGGACCCTCGTCCGGTACCTCCAAATTTCTTTTTTTTTTTTTAATTTTTTTAAAATTTTATTTTTTTCAACGTTTTTTATTTATTTTTGGGACAGAGAGAGACAGAGCATGAACGGGGGAGGGGCAGAGAGAGAGGGAGACACAGAATCGGAAACAGGCTCCAGGCTCCGAGCCATCAGCCCAGAGCCCGACGCGGGGCTCGAACTCACGGACCGCGAGATCGTGACCTGGCTGAAGTCGGACGCTTAACCGACTGCGCCACCCAGGCGCCCCCGGTACCTCCAAATTTCAAAGGGCTCTAAAGTCAGGGGGTTGGTGTATTAAGATTCTACATGTGTCTTCCTCTAGCATAACTGTCGTGAAACCTACTGAATCTCTTTTTTCTCTTTCTTTCCTCCACGGTTCTTCTCTTCTTGCTCTTCCATCCTCACCATCTAAAACTCTTAACGTTTTATTTCTCCTCTCTCTAGCATCTAGATATTTTTTCTATTTTTTTCATTCACTTTCCCCCAATTTTTATTGATAAATAATTGACATGCATGGCTGTGTAAGTTTAAGGTGTATAGTAAGATGTTTGATTTACATATGTTGTGAGATGATTACAACAAATAGATTTAGTTAACATCCATCATCTCATAGATACAATAAACAAGAAAAAGAGAAAAATTCTCCTTGTGATGAGAACTCTTAGAATATATTCTCTTAACAACTTTCCTTGATATTGTGCAGCCGTGTGAACTATGGTCATCATATTGTATATTATATCCCTAGTATTTATTTGTCTTATAACTGGAAGCTTATGCCTTTTGGTCACCTTCCTCTTCAACAACACTTAGTACTTTAAGAAGCAGAAGACTGAAAGAAACATAGTTGATTCCATCTCCAGGAAGAACTAAGTATAAATTTTAACATATTTCTTCTCCTTAATTGCTAAAGATCCAAGAAAATTAGTATTTTAAGCAGAAAAGAATCTTACACTCGCCCTCTACATTGTGAAATTTTTCATATTATTTCCAAAAATCCTTGACCCAAAATATTTTACACTTATTCATGGTTGGCCATGCAAAAACTGTGGTCAAAATTTAAAAAGGTTTCTAAAAGAACGCACACAAGAAATGCTAAAATTGGTATGACACTGTATGTGTCAGTTATCTAATGTTGCATAACAAATCACAATGGATTTTCAAAAAATGACAATTTTTAATACTCACGGTTTCTGTAACTCAGCTATTCAGACTGGGCAAGCAGGAACCATTTACCTATCCTCCATGGTATGTAGGGCCCAGTTGGCCGATATGAAGGTTGGGGCTATAATCATCTGAGGGCTCATTTACTCAAATGTCTGAAGGTTTTTACTAACTGAATTATCTGTTTTTCTCCATGCAGCCCCCCTCTAAGAGGCTTCTTTCTGTGGTCTCTCTGACCTCCTCCACATGGTCTCCCCATGGTGGCTGAGTGGGAGGGTGAACATCCTAAGAGGGAGCCAGGAAGAACCGTATCAGGATTTATGACGCAACACCTGAATGCATATGGCATCCATTTCAGCATTTCCTATTGGTGGAGGCATCCTAAATCCTACCTCCTTTCAAGGAGAGGGGAGACAAATTCTGTCTTTTGTTTGGAAGTGGTAGGTTTCTGGAGGGGCATTTGGGACCAGAAATCCTGGTGTGCTATTTTTGGAAAATATAATCTGTCAGAGGAATGTTTTGTGTTCTCCATTTATAAATGAACTATACACTGCAGTATGTTAATGGTGATTTCTTATGTATGTGGGATTTACACTTGAATTTAATTTTCTTGGTATTTTACTATACCTTGCAAACATTCATTCAGAAATAATGAACATGTATTACCTTTGTAATAGAAAAAGAGAGAGACAGAAAAACAAAACAAGAGATGCTTTTGTGTATTTTTTAAGTCATGAGAGAAGAAAAGCTAGAAAACAAAGCTCGGGATCAACCAAGCAGTCCCTGTGACAGCTGCATTTTGCTCTCTCATTACCTTCCCATCCTGCCTTTATCTGGTACAGCTGCTAGACTCGGCCCAGGTTTGTTTAAACTCGTGGCCTGAATGTTTCTAAAGCCTCGAAAGTTCTATTTCACACTTAACCACCTCTGCGCCCATCCTCAGGGAGGAGAAAGAAAGCCAGTAGAGATCCCGGAATAAAGCACAGAGAACAAATCATCCCTTGATACTTTCTACTGAAGGCTTCTCAGAAAAAAAATCTGTAAACGTTACTGAGAATGGATATACGGAAAAAAGATTTTTCAAAGATAAATGTGTAAACTACCTTCCTAATAGTCTTAGTTACCTAATGTCACTCTCAGGCTTGGATTGTTTGTTTGCTTGTTTGTTTGGAAATTTTTATGGCCCCTGAAAGCAATGATCATTTCCCTGACATATAATAAATTCCCATGATACAAGATATCTTGCAATTTCTTTGTAGCTTGAAATTGATAATCTGATAATAAGAATGACTCCAACTGTTAAGTGTCTATACAGTGCTTTCCTATTTGGAAAGGGTTTCCGCATACATACCTAATTGTGTTTTCCCAAACTCCCCTGTAAGGTGAGCTGTGCCGGGTAACGCTCTCTGTCTTCACAGGGCAAAACATTACTTTAAACGATTTGCCCACCTTACAAGTAAGTAAAACCAAAAGAACAACAAAGGCAGTCTATTTTCTTTCTCAGCGCTAAGAAGAAAGGATTATTTTTGGTCTAAAATACCTTTTTCCTTCTTCTTCAAGACATAATAGCCAAGGGTAAAAGTGTAGAAGGTAGCGCATTTGCATATTCTAGACACAGAACTCCAGGAATGAACACTCTTGACAGGGCACCTCAATGCCATTTTTCATGTCATATGTGCCATCAACATTAAAAGGTCTTCGTTTCCAATCTTGTGCCTGACTCAAAGAACTAGGAGTATGGACACATGTTACCACACAAATGTTGCCTCCTCTTCGGTACAAGGCAGGGCACCCTGTGCTAGGAAAGATTAACTCAGGTGATTACTGCTGGTGAAGGGTTGTTCTTTGACTACTTGCTGAGAGGGTGGACCCTCGGATCACTAATTAACCAGAAGCATTATTAGGGTAGCTACTGCTTTAAAACTATTTCTAAGCTTCCCAGTTATTTTCAGGTTCCAGTGTTCCCCTTCTCCTGCCCACTTGATTGGTTTTAAATTGCAACTGTCGACTACAGCTTTCTATAGCACTTACTCATGACTGCTCCAGCTTTCAACTTTCTCTTTCCATTCAAACAGCTAAATTGGAAGTGTATAGTGCTTGATTTATATTTAGATGTATTTTTTAAATGAAGAGTTAAAAGTTAAAAGTCTGCACAGCTGCAGGAAACATTATTGAAAGTCCTTTAAAACCATTATGTAGACTCACTCAAATGGCTGCTACAAATGCACATTATAAAATCGGCCTTTTAGCTGTTCGTATTTCATTGGAGTTTGTACTATTTTCCCTCGCCATTGTCAGTATTTAATGGTAATCATTTAGTATCATAAAGCTAGACATGTTTCTCTACATAAGAATAATAACAGCAAGTATGGAAAAATAAGTGGGCAAGGAAAGAAATTTTAAAATGTCGTGGAGGATTGAGGTTAAAGCGTGCATCAAAATTAGTTCGCAGCAATATTGAAACAAACTCGCTTAAACTCTAAGTACCTTTATCATTTGAAGAAAGTAGAAGTCCGTATGGAGTGTGGGATTCAGAGTTAGACTATGCAATGTCTCAGGGATGACATCACAGACCCAGATTCTTTCCATTTCTCCCCTCTGTCACCTTCAACATCAATTCAGGTAGCACTGGTTCTCTTTGTGAGGGTAAGGAGGTTATTGGTATTTGCAAAACTGCTGGGCTGTTTGCTTCCTTTCACATATTCAGAGGGAAGGGGGGAAATAAAGGGTGAAAACAGGGCAATGCGGCAGAGGGAGAAGAAGGAGGCTGGAGGATGACAGGAAAAGGGAGAGTGGAAGAAGGGAGGGAGAGAGGGAGAGAGAGAAAGAAAATGAAAGTGAGGAAGGAGGAGAGAAGAAGGGAATATAGATAAAATGAGGAGCAAGAGAAGACAGAGATTCTCTCAAAAATCTCTCTGATGGACAATAACTCTCAGGGAGGACACTGGTAATTATGCACTGACTAGCTGAATAAGATTCTAACCAACCACAGGTGAGAATAATGGCGAACCATGATGGAATTAGACCATTCAGGACCTTTCCCTGGAGCTGTGTGTTAAGTCAGCTTCTTTGGAGTTTCTTGTGGGGCATGCGGGCAAGGTGAATTCTGAAATAGGGTTAGGATTCCTGTGAAAAGAAAGATGAGTAAATAGATATTGCCTACGTAGCAACCAGTGACTGCTATGTGTAGGCAAGGTTGAAAATCATGTAGTAAAACTTAGCCACATATAAAAAGATTTGACCTTTTCTTTAATCTTTATTTGTTTTTGAGAGAGAGAAAGAGTGACAGACAAAATATGAGCAGGGGAGGGGCAGAGAGAGAGAGGGAGACAGAGAATCTGAAGCAGGCTCTGGGCTCTGAGCTGACAGCACAGAGCCTGATGCAGAACCTGAACTCAGGGACAGTGAGATCATGACCTGAGCTGAAGTCAGAGGTTTAGCCGACTGAGCCACCCAGGCGCCCCTGACTTTTTTTTAATACTCGGTTCATATACAATTTATGAAAATCTCATTGGAAATAATTCAAGTACATTATAGACATGTAACATAGGTATATTAAGCTGAGGATATGTGAAACCACTATCACAAACACTCATTTCATTTTATTTTGAGAGCTTTGAATGGATGATTATAATTTACCACTTTTATTGAATAGAATATGAGAACATCTCCTTTAAGAATTGCAGCTATTTTATGATTAATTCCCCCTACCATTATATGAAATATAATTTCAATATTGTCATAACATAAATGTAGTAATGCATTTAACCTGTACCTGGTAAATACCTACTTTAGAGTGTAATAGGTTAGGTGTTTAGAAATTATAAAAATATGGCAGAAAGGGGTTTGGTCCCCAAGCTCTTAATGGTATGATCAAAGAGATAAGATGTGTATAAATAACTCCAGTGCAAGGGAGAAAATAAGCTCCATTAGAGAAGCATAGATAGACGGTAAGGGGAAACGAGGCTCTTTCTGTACAAGATTATCTATGTGAATTTTCCAAAGCAAATCTCAATTTCCAGTTCTTGTCGAAATCATTACCAGCTTTTCTTACTTTATCATTACTTATGTCATTATCAGCAGCTGCTTGCTCTTATCATATGCTAGTTTTACCTGCTTATGAGTCACAATAGAAGGACTTTTACAACAAAGCATTTAATTACTTTTTTGCCTCTAGGGAAGTTATAAGCTAAGATATTAAGCTAAAATGGCACCTATGTGCTCAGCCTCAAAAGCAGTCTTCATCCCTGCTCTCCCTGTAACACCTGAAGTAAATAATGCTATCTGTTATAGGTCTTAGCCAGTAATTTTTTTTTTAATCCACAACTGTCCTAAATAGTACAAAGTTTAGACCAACGTAATTCAATATTTTGACTGGAATTATTCATGAAGTATATCCTCATATGCTGCTTTGGACACGTATAAGTAATTAATGATGCATACCCCCAGAATTAAATTGTCAGATAGAAAATAATAAATAGCATGGTAGTTAGTGAAAATGGGCATTTTTTTCAGCTACTTCAAACTGAGATCTGCATTTTGAACATTAGTTTGATCATTTTATTTGAAGGTACTATGAATTCACAGAACAGGAAGAAAAAAAGAAGATGTGATCTTCAGTCCCAATTCTAGCACTAACTAGCTGGATTACATTTATAATTGTATTTGTTATCTCTGTCTGAATGTTTTCATCTATCAAATGATAAAGTTAAACCACTCAACTCTCAATATCCTCTCTTTCATGTCTAAATTCTAGAGTGAAATATTAGACGCAAAATATCAAACTAGATCACAAAACTTTGTGAAATTATGTTTAACATTATTTTTATTTATCTGCATAGAGATTTCCATATATTAACATAGGTAACTTAGAGCTGCTTTCAATTGGGGAAATAATAATCTATTTTTGTAGGAGGAAATTAATCGTTTTCACCCTTTTGAATATATCCGATCATGGGAATGTTGCTTGTACTATCTCTTTTAATTTTCAAGCAATCCTTCAAAGTAGACATTAGACTATCATAGACACTGATGAAGAAAATAAAGCAGAGTTAAAATTACTTGTCCAAGAAGATCATGCAACTAGTAAATACTAGAGGTGGAATATAAAGCCATGCCTCTCTAGGCTTTTTTTATTATAGTCAAATGAATCTGCATAATCTGTTGAGAGGCCCTGTTGAACATGTAACACTTATCAGTGGGGATGATAGTTCAGAAAAAACATATTTCTTTTCTTAGAATCATATATTTATAAACCACAGAAAATAGGTATTTCACTAAGGGTTCAGTAAAGGTTGAACAGTTTAGTTTGCCAAAACAATTTAAGTAGGGGAGGCCTGGACAGTGTGGAACAATCAGCTTTTCCTTCCTTTGTACAAGTGATAGAAAGAACTTCTCTCTAAGGATCCAGAGAACGTTTTGAAATACTCTACAGGGTATAATGTGGGAGAATCTGGCCATAGTTTCCATTTATATAAAGAGAGTTTTTATTTTAAAAGCACTTTCACATGCATTATGTAAATATTCAGTAATGAATATTTAATCCAAAGGCAACTGAGCCTCATCTATATTTTTATGGAGCATAATTTAAGCAACTTTTAGTCTCCCGATATCTCTGCCCTCTGAAGAACCCCACTTATGACAGCCTGTTAAAAACTAGATTTAATAAATGCCCAATATCAATTCACCTTGCATATAAATAAACCACTTCATTCCAAAATACAACTTATTACAGATAGCTTTGTTCTTCTAGAGTCCGTGGGCTGCACCGTAGTACAATGGAAATAGTACACTGCAGGACACTTAGGCAACCTACTCTGTAGGGCTGAAATTGCTCAAGATTAAAATTAAAACAATAAACTTCAGCCTAGATGTGTCTTCATTACTAAGGCTTTGGGTCATTTACTTTAACAATGTCAACTTACTTTCGGTCTCACATTCCGTTTAATTAGCAAAGGAAGTAATATGCAAGAGCACACCTCATGGTGTCCCATTACCTTGGAGAAATGTTTTATCTGCTCCTAAAAATAACAAGTCCAATTCTTACACCCTCTGTGGAATGAAAAGATATCTCAATGGGAAGACACCATACAAACACTAGAATAAAATTGGCTCTCAATGTCTAAAAAAGAATGTACTTAGAATGATGATAAAACAGGTACTGTGTATATTTTATACCTAACATTGTGTAAAAAAAAAAAAAAAAAAAAAAAGCGTTGTCTCAAACCATTACATAAAAGTAAGGTTCTAACCAGAAAAGAAATTCTAACCAAATAGTGAAGGGAAGCTGAAACTAATAGAAACAGTACATATCCATTCTGGTAAAATATCAGTTTAGTTACTAACAGTGGATATGAAAATACAACATATGTTTTACTTCCAAGTATTTTGAAATTGTAGAAGAAAGGAAATCTAGCTGTATTTATCCAACCCCTGGCATGACAATGCAGCCTGGCAGTCATAATATATAATTTTTAAAATAAATAATCCAAAGAGTAGTACATGGTTTATTTTGGTTAACACAATGGAAGGCTTAAACAGTACGTTGTATAAGCAAGACTCATTACACATGATCATAAAGCAAATTATTTTATTTCTCTTATGTTTATTCCGGGGTGAAGTCCTCCTCCTGCGTCTGGATAAGACAGACTGGCCCCTAACTTCTCTATTCACAATTATGTAATGAAGAGTTCTATTATCATGTAAGTCAATAAACAAGGTGTGCTCTATGGAAATGGTACTTTCTGTCCAATTTACTATAATTTTTTCACTCTCCCTCACTAGAGTCTGTTCTATGTAGTTTGTTTTAGGCCAAGGATGAGAGTTTGTAGACATCTTTCCCTATGGTTGCTCCTTCACATTGCTACCTCAACTTCTTGGTCCCTTTGGTTTTGGAATGGGAAGCAGGTAAGACAAATAAAGGGAGCAGGAAAGCACCAGACTTCTACTTTTATAAGATGGCTTCTATAATTACCGCAGATTTCCTCCTCCTGTAATTGCAAGGTCAGGTATACATTTTTCACCCATGACTTTCAGTCTCCACTCAGATCAGGCTGGCAGCAGCAGAAGTCACTATTAACTGAGGGCTTATTATATGCTGGATGTTATGCAAATCATTTAATGTACATTTTCTGATAAAGACCCACTTAGCACATTTAGGAGTAGGCTTGTTAATTTCATTAGTATGTCGAGAATGTCAAAATCAGAGAGGTTAAATGTATTCTTCAAATTATTATAGCTCATAAGGGAAGGAGGCAACAGGTAAACAAAGGACATGCTGACTCAAATGCTCTTATGTAATGTGTGATACTACCTCCCTGAATGACCTTGAATAAATGAGATACTGTGTGGAAGGTGATACAGATACTAACAACCACAGAGCCCACAAACAGAAGTTCTGCTTCATACAGTGCGTGAGTGGCTCAGTCTGTTGAGCATCCAACTCTTGACTTCAGCTCAGGTCATAATCTTGCGATTCGTGGGTTCAAGCCCCACATAGGGCTCTGCGCTAACTGTGCAGAGCCTGCTTGGGATTCTCTCTCTTTCCCTCTCTCTCTGCCTCTCCCCTGCTCATGCTCGCTCTCTCTTTCTCCCTTTCTCTCAAAATAAATAAGTAAACTTAGAAGAAAAAAAAAACTCAGCTTCTGATTCTTGGAACTAGATTTCTGTTTTTGTGATATGGTCAGGCAGGTGAGAAGTAGACTCCGTGTCTTGCTATGTTGTATTTACAAAATAGGTTTGGTCTGATTACTGCTCCCTATCTAAATAAATATGTGTACATATACACCTACACACATGCACAAGGACACATATACAACTGACCGTCTATTCAGGAAGCACTAAAACAGGCACTGAAAATATAAATATGAATGAAATAGGATCCCTGCCTCTAAGAGCCTTGTGGTTTCACTTTGAAGACAAGATGGATTATAACACAATCAGATAAGTGTTATTAATAGATGAAAAGAAAATATTTGAAGAACATTGGGATAGCACAATTTCCTCCTTTGTCTATAAGGATTGGAGAATGAAGAGGCATTTCTGCACTGCAGGCTTTTTCTCCATTTTGCAGCTTATGTCACATTTAATTACACTCATTAGTCCATTTTTATTACTTATCTAAGTAACCCATTTATTTACACAGCATTCAACAGTAAGCATTCTTGCCTTCTTGCAGGCAGCTAAAAAATATGTCCCTGGGAGCCTGGGGGGCTCAGTCGGTTAAGCATCCCACTCTTGATTTCAGCTTAGGTCATGATCTTGGGGTTTGTGAGATCAAGCCCTGCATCATGCTCTGTGCTGATAGCACAGAGCCTGCTTGGGATTCTCTCTCTTCTTCTTTCTCTGTCCCTTCCCTGCTCATGCTCTCGCTCTCTCAAAATAAATAAACTTTAAAGACGATGTCTCAAATGGCTAAACAAATGGATGATTTAGGGATTGGACTTGTCAGAGGTGAGGAAGCCTGAGATGATCTGGTTACTAACCATAAGAAGCTTACTTTTTAATAAGAGAAAAATATAAGTAAACAAATAAAAACAATTAAATGCAGAAAGTGATAAATGCTGTAAGTTTTGTGGTAAGTGGTATAAGAAATGGCCGTGGGTGTCCTGTTTTAAGTCATAATAGATTTCACTGAGCTGGCATAGCTGTATTAAAATAAGCATCCCCTTCTTTTTCTGTCTTGATTCTTCTCCACTGCATAATCAATGAGATAGCAAGCTTATTGTTATTCAGATAGGTACCAAAAATTAATGTTTGGAATCAGAGTCATTTCTCAAATGAGATTGAAAGAGGTTTCTAACGGCTATTACCTCATCAGCATTTAGCGTCTCTTTTGAAGGACAGGAGAGTATGGAAAAGAAGAATCCGAATTAGGAAGAGTGGAGATAAAAGAAAAGCCAAAGGAAAGGAATTTTTTTCATTATGCTGTAGACTTTAATGGATCTCTGTTGTCAGTCTAATTTGTAAAGATCAATGACTTCTGTTAAACGGCAGTCTGGGCTTCCCTATCTCCTTTTAATTCATCTACTCAGCACATGCTTTTCCTTTTGAAAGATAAGAACACGAGGGAGTTTTCAGATATTTTTGCTAGTCCTTTTTTTTTCTTTCAGCTATCAAATAACCTAAAATGTATATGATAATGAAAACTTCTTATCAAGGACTAGGACATGAAAGCCACCATTCGAAATACTGTCAAGATACAGGCAAACTCCAGTTTATCAGAGTGCATTTAGGTTGTATTTACAAGTTGCCAAATATAAGAAGGAAAATGAGAAATTGAGTTCAATTTTCAGAAATTTCTTAATATCTGGCTGTAAAAAACGACAATATAACTGGTTCAATTGTCACAAATTATCCTGATAGTCCTTATGTCTAAAAGGAACCTTAAAATTCTTCGTGCAAACATATTTTAGATATTCCATGGAATGTTTTCCTCATACCATGTGGAATAGAAGATATGACCCTTGTTTTTAGTTGATCGTTATCTATTTACCTAATATTTATAAGACTTTTGTCTGACACTCAACACTGACGGATCCAGCTTTTTGTTACTTCAGTGTCTTGTTTTATTAGTTTAAAATACAAGAGGAGAAAAAAATAAAAACATAAAACACAAGAGGAGAAGAAAATATACTACATTAAAACACTGATAATGGTAATTTAAATAACATTGTAAATATGTAATACTAGATGATAAATGTAATTTTATATGTAATACATATTATATATAAGTATATAAATATATATGTTATATAAAGATATACTATATACATTTATAAATAGTATATGATATTTTACTATATAAAATTTCTACTTTTATGGATTCATATATATATGAATATTTTGCTCCTCGGTTTCCACAGAAGACAGCTCATTTCCAAAAGTAAGATATTACAAATTAATGGTATTTTATTGCAAACTTTTAGAATGCAGAATATATTCTAATATTTAGTCACAGTTACCCACATCCACTGTATAAATGTTGAAAGTCCCACCATATAATATTAACATTGAGATCCTAAACAACCTTCAATCATCTAGAGAAGAATCAATTACCTTTTGCATAATGTACTATAAAGGTCAAGGAAGTTGACTAATACATTTTAAAAGAGTTTTCAATAATACATTTTGAAATCAAAGGGTTTCCTGTTTGTCTCGCTTAAAATGAAAGATAATTTACCACAATATTCCATTTTATTTGCTATGTGATTTACTTTCAAAGAATTTTGGAGTCTATGGTAAAAAGACGGTCTAAGAAAATGAAAGAGCACTGTGACAAGAGTCAAACTGACTTGGGTGTGAATCTCATCTCTGATGATCAAGCAGATTTGTAATGGCAAAGCAGAAAAAGAGAACCTAAAAGAAAGGTGTATGCTCAATTTGTTTTTCTTTCATTCAGCCTTGCAGCTGAAAGAACCCAGCAGAGTTCAACACCTAGGGCGTAGGCTCAAAGAGTGGTACTGGGAGCCACGTTTATACCCTCATCACAAAAACTAATTGTACTCATGTCCCTGGGGCAAAAAGCAAAGGAAACAGAATTTGTTAGAAAGTCTCTAAGAAACCCAAATCAGTGCTACTGACTGGCACAGACCCATTCATTCTGTCTTTCATTTCCCATTCCATTCTTCTTCAATTCTTTGTTTCCTTTAAAAACAAATCACGAATAAGACATATACTTACATTGAAAAATGAGAAAAGGATCTTAAGAAAAAGGCCCTTGAAGAACAGCAATAAATTGTTAGAAAGTACGAGATGAGTTATAATGGGAGAGTTCAAACAAATACTACTCCTTAGTCTCAAAAACTTACAAAAATACGACCTTTCAAAACAAGCTCACTGCTCAGATAAGAGAAATGGAAGTTCAAGGAAGTGATTATAAGACAAAGGAAGGAGATAAAATTAATCTGGAAGTGCTAAGAGGAAAAGTAGAAGTTAGAACTAAAGGCTCTACAGGGAGGAAAGCAGTATTCAATGCCACAAAAATAGAGCAAATGTGACTGACAAAAGCAGCTGGGAGACAGTGGTTAGGTGAGGATAACATAGGCGTGGAGGGACACCGTGATTACGCAGGGTGTGAAGGAGGACAGAGGCAGAAATTGAGGAAACACAACATCAGTGATCCTGACTGAGCAAACTTAAAGTAAATCATGTGTAAAAAGCATATATATTATCTGAAATTTTGTTTTAAAAGTTTGTTTTCTAATTAAAAGGAAAACTCATTCCCTGAGAAAGAAAAATATAATAAAATAACTAAGACTATTCTGGTCAAGCTACAGAATTTCCATGGTTTAAAAAAAAAAAAAGAAGTCAGGTTACATGGGGTAGAAATTCAGAATAACATCATATTCTTTCATAAAAATAGTCAGTAATGGGACTTACTGAAGATACATCTCCACAATTTGGAGGGGAAAAAATATTTGTCGCTTGTGCTCAAAAACAAACAAACAAACAAAACAAAGAAAAGAAAAAAAATTAAGATTCATATACAGAAGGAATAAAAAAGGGGGGGGGATGTTGAATGAAGGAAGGTTTTAGGTAAGTGAAATGAAAAATAACCAAATAGTGCAGCCACCGGTGAGATTATCTAAATAAAAGAACTCAGGAATGAAGAAGCTGTGTTTCAGACTCATAAAATGACCTCCCGAAGCAAATTCATTATAAAATACACCTCAAAATGACTGGAGTTATATTTAATAGAATTTAATATAAATTTAAAAAGAAGAAAGAGTAGGTTGTGACGATTTCCCTGTTTTTAAAGGACGGTGTCAATAGCTATAGTCCAATTTAAAATTTAAAATAGACAATTAAAGAACACATGATGATTTCACTCTAATGTGGAATTTAAGAAACAAAACAAATGAACAAAGGGGGGACAAAGAGAGGCAAACCAATAAACAGACTCTTGGCTGTAGAGAACAAGTTGGTGGTTACCAGAAGGGAGATGGGGGGGGGAGGGAGGGAATGGGGGAAATAGGTGATGTAGATTAAGGAGTGCACTTGTGATGAGAGGAATTTAAGTAAAAACTTAAAAAAAAAAAACATGATGATCTTGGAACTATTTTCACTTTTCTCAACTTTAAAGGGACCTTTTTTAAGCACTACATTTTTGAGTGTATGTGTTCGTGTGTGAATATTTATCTTACATTCAACCATTCCTTCTCTTATACTTCTGTGGTGTTAGTTGTTAAATTTCACTAAAATAGCATAATACTTTTTATTAAATAACAATCATAGCATACTTCATTTTTCATAAAATATTATCAATCTCTCCTGCTATACACATGTGTTTATAAGAAATATCATAAATTATGGTTGGCAGATATTGATAAAGCATATTTCTGGGAGATTGGATATTCTATGATATTTTTACTAGTCTATTTCCCTGTATTTGTCCTGTATTTTCCTGTCTTCTTATAATGATCATATATAATTTAAAGAAAAATGCTTTTATTTTAGCCTTCAAAAATATCAGCATATTTCTTCCATCTCTGTATTCTATCATACTGTTTTATATTAAAATAGTGTTTAGCCATTTTCCAAAATGCTCTAATTATCAGTTGCCCAAAAATGATTTATATTCAGATTACAAATTATTCATATCCACACATTCATAAAAGTTTTTAAAGGTATACCTCCCCAAAGTCTGTTCTGGAAAAAAAAAAAAATAGCAGGTTACTCTTCATTTTAACTCAGTTTTCTACAGATGTTGGGGCCCAAACTAAATTTAAAATAGTTCACTACTTGGAGCACCTGGGTGGTTCAGTTGGTTAAGCCTATGAGTCTTGATTTTGGCTCAGGTCATGATCTCATGATTTGTGAGTTCAAGCCCCACGTAGAGCCTGCTTGGGATTCTCCCTCTCTCTCCCATGCTCTCTGCCCCTCCCACATGCTCTCTCTCTCTTAAAATAAATAAATAAACAAACAAACTTTAAAAAAAACCAGGTCACTATGGTATGTGTATGAGTGCCTAAAATCTCTTCCTAAGCATATTCTCCCACCCACCACCACCTCGACCCCACCACCTACTCACCACTGCCAAGTAAAAGCTTTCATCTACCCGTCTGTTTCTACATCCTTCAGATGACCAGAGTTGCACAATTCAAGCATGAAACCATAGTCAGCATGGGCTCCATGCATTCTACACCTAGATTGAGCATAAGTTAAAATTTTGGGGGTCCACAAGTCTGAGTCACTGTCGTGACTGAAGGTCTTTTGGGTACTTTAAACCAAGAAAGGTTAATAGTGTTCCCATACAAACAATAATGTATAGACAAACTCTGGTTGAATTGTTAGGGTGGGGGTCAGCTCTCTTCCTCCCTCCCTTGTTCCCTTTCAGGTAGATGTGTGTCCATTAGTGAAACACTCTTGGTTCCTCTTCATCCCTCCACTAACTTCTCTATTCCAGTCAGTCTATCATTACTGGTGTGTCTAACAAGTCTGTCTAACTCTGAGGATGAATGAATATGTGGAAGACCATTCAATTCCTACATATTAGCACTTTCTATAATAATTAGTTCCTTTTTTATTTTATTTTATTTTTTTTACATTTATTTATTTTTGAGAGAGAGAAAGAGCACCAGTGGGGGAGGGGAAGAGAGAGAGGGAGACACAGAATCTGAAGCAGGCTCCTGGCTCTGAGCTGTCAGCACAGAACCCGACGTGGGGTTGGAATGCACGAACAGTGAGATCATGACCTGAGCCGAAGTCAGACACTGACTGAGCCACCCAGGCGCCCCATTTAATAATCAGTTGCTTAATAAATATTATACTTTGACTTTCATTCGTCTGATCCTGTATAATATTTCTCAATTGATGTATAGCCTTGGAAGAGATATAACACTGAACTTATGATTGGACCCCACCAAAGTATATTGTAAATAGTAGGAAAACATCATGAAATGGTATAATCTCCAACCCATAGGCTGTAGGATTCTGTAAAACACTGTCTCAAAACATTAATGCACCTTCTAAACCTTTCTCAGTGTAGTATTCTGGATGCTGTAAATACTGATTCTGTTACCTATTTGGTTGGTAAATATCATAATAAGAGTACATAGCATATTGTTACCCTTATTACTATTATCATATTATAATGGACTATAGGGAAAAGGCTTTCATTTTTTGAAATTACTTCTTAAAGATATACTTTTTTTTCCCTTCAATTCAATGATCCAGTTTTTTAGGTTAACATCTCTGATATCAAGATACCATATAGCATACCATAGTTTGTCAGTATTACTCTTGGTTTCTTAGTAGTATTAAAATAATTACATGTCCTTACACTTAATAGCATATTAGATTTGCTTAAATGTGGTATATGGACTGTCTTCATCTGGATTGAACTTGAAGTTTGAAAAGTGACTTTTAAAATCTTTTTTTTAATACTTACACTGCTGTTGAAATAAGCCATTGCAAATGTGAATTGTTAAAATAAAATCAAAAGAAAATGCCAGAAATATTTTGCCTCTCTCTTTGAGATGTCAGTTTGAATCAAATATCTGGAAGTCAATGACTTCTCTGAAAGTGGATATGGATGTCCTGAAGCTTAGGGGAAACCTGGGAAGTCAGAGTTTAGGGATGCCTAGAAATATCATGTGGTACAAAATTATTCCATTTGCTTGGCAATTCATGGTTCCTGGCCTGCCACCTGATAAATTGATAATACATGGGTGTGCATAGTCTGAGAAAAATGCTCCTGTCCCCATACAGAACATTCATGCTTCGCTCCTGGCTGAACTACAGAAAAGGCCACGAGATAACTAAAAAGACTGCATCCTTCGTGAGAGGGTTAACAATAGCCACAGAAGAATAAAGGTCTCACTACTTGTCCAAGAAGTTTAAAAATGAGAGGTATGATCGTCCATATCCTCACCTTTGACAGACAGCATCATTGGAGATGTCCCACCTCTGTTGGGACTTGAAACAACTAAAGGAGAAAACTACTCTGTTTCCAACTTTGTACAATTGTCTTTATATAGTTTTGATCTTGCGTATTTTATGAAGATTGAAGATATTTATCTTTTTTGCCTTGGTCTGTTTAGCTATTTCCATCAATCACAATAACAACTTGTAGCAAGAAATTAAACTTTGCTCTTCCCTATAGTAAAAAATAGGGCAGTTACTTCCTTAGGAATAATTGTTTAAGAAGCATTTAAGGAAGATTATAGATCCCTGGAAAATATAGTGGCTTCATCTTCCTTCTCCTCTGTATTAAATTAACAGTACAGTGGAGAATAACTGGGGAAAAACTAACTTCAGCAAACTTGTAGTGATTTTACACTACTTGCAGAAACTGAGATGTAGTTCTCTTCAGAAGCACTGAGAGATGAGATAAACCAATAAATCATTTACGGTCATTAATACTGTAGTTCTTTAGAAAGCCAAAGTCACACTTTCACACACCCACAACAATTACATTAACTATCAATACAAAGTCTGATATATCAGTTATGAAGATGTGAATTTGTTTCCTGGTTCAAAATGCATTATCTGAAAAAACTTTTTATAAAAACACAGTTTTTGTTCCTATTTTTAACAATTAGGTGGACATACTCATGTTTTTTAAGTTAAAGTAACTAAAGTGGTTTAACCTAAGAAAAAAATAAATAAATAACTTGAGGATTGCAAAATGTTGGAAGTAGATGGCCACTTACTTATTTCCGAGCATTAAATTACTTTTAAAATGTCAATATAGCTATAATATCTTTAAGTACTTTCAAAATTTGTATAAGAAAAATGTGCTATTCATGCTGGGTTATTCAGCATAAACTTCTATGTGGCTTTTCATATGTAGATAAATTTACTCTTCCAATAGAAACTAAGGAAATAAAAAAGGCCAATCAATTTCCTTTATGGGTGAAAACTGGCCCTGCTGCTTGGTGATATTCACCTTTTGAAGAGTTAGATAACAATTCTTCTTGGCAATGACTATCACAGAGCGTATTATTTACCCCTTCTGAAAGCCATCACCATAGAAGATGATTAGGTTTTGTGTAAGAAATTCATTTGACCATAAAAATGTTAGTTGAAAAATAAATAAATAAATAAAGGCAAAATCCCTTCCTGTGAAATACAACATTAAATTTGCTCTCTACTGCTTTCTCTCCTCTACCCTTTACTCTCTGAGGTAAAATTTTTAAATACATCACAATAAATACCAGTAAGTATGTATCACAGATTTAGATACCTCTTACCTTCAAATCTCATGTTGTTCCTTGTTATCACCAATGCATTTTTTTAAGAAAAGAGCATAAATGACATTTGGTGATATCCTATCTTTAAAACTTCCTGGCAAAGAATTGTAGTTTCCACACTCTCAATATTTTGGGGAATTTCTTATCTTCTGCACTCTAATCCATCCTTTGGAAACATGTAAAATATGTACAAAGTACTGTAAAAATATAAGCCCTATGAAGGTACCCATGTGAAATTTTGCCCTTTCTCACTCCTGATTTTGAAATCAATAGTAGTATTTGGTGTAGGAAACAAAGGCAAAAGAAAAAAAATAAATTTCCTTGCTACTTTCAGCCCATTGACAAGTCCTTGAGACAGGCAGAGCGACCTTCCTCTGGGAGCTCAGCTGCCTGGATGACGACACTTTGCTAAGGGCAAGAGGCAATCTTAGCTAAACATTATCCAGACCTTCAAGATCCTGTTTAAGTCTACTTTAACTTACAAAAATTCTTTGGAAACTTCCTTTATCTCTACCTTTCAAGATATATGCTGGCAATCATACCCCAAGCATATGGCCCCACTGATACACACCTGAAGGGTCTCATGACTGAGTTTTTACTAAACAACAATAAATTACCCTTTCCTAACAATGGCTAGCCCCCTCAGGATCCTGGAAACCTTGCTTCTAAAATACCATAGAGACGTATGCCATGCCTAACCCTCCCCAACGTGAAGGTATATAATCAGTCATCTGTCACAACCCCAGTGTAGCTTTTTCTGCCCACAGGTCCTGTCCTCGTGCTTTAATAAAACCACCTTTTAGCACTGAAGACATTTCAAGAATTCTTTCTTGGCCATTGGCTCTGAAACTCAACACTTCAAACCACAACAGTATTCAAGTATCTTTTCCTTCATAGTTACATAAACTATTATAAATATTCAACCCCTCCAAATATAATTATCAATCCTAAAACTTAACGTGTTGGAGTGCACTAACTTCAATTCTGGAACTTCTGATATTCATGTTTTATATTATTATTTTAGATGATCTCATGTAAGGAAAGCTATTTTTAAGAATGGAACACGAAATGAGATTTTAGTTTAAGTGATAGTCACCATCCACAGACTCATGGATTTTTAATTTTTATTTTTTCTGATTAGACTATATTTAGGCAACAGTGAAAGTTCATGGCATGTACCAATTTATAATTTTGTCAGGTGTACATTTGAATTGCCTGTTGTGGGGCTTGAACTCACCAACCGTGAGACCATGACCTGAGCTGAAATCAAGAGTTGGACACTTAACCAACTGAGCCACTCAGGTGCCCCAGGATTGCTTTGATTCTATGGAGATCAATTTGGGAGACTTGACATGATAACAATATTAAGTACTTTAATGCAAAATATGGTTGTTCTATTTATTTACATTTTTAAAAAGTTCCCTCAACAGTATTAGTTTTTCACTCTACAGAACTTATACATATTTCATTAATCAATTTCAAATATTTTATATATTTAATGCATTTAACATTTTTATTTTTCAAATTTTGTTGGAGGAATGAAGGAATATAATATGAATATAATGAATAGATTTTTATATAAAACTTGTATAATGTGATATTCAAAAAAATTAATTCTGTGTCTTCTGATTTTTAAAGATTTTCTAATTATACAATATTGTCATCATAAAGAAAAGAAAATGTTAAGTTTTACTTTCAAGTAATTATTGTTGCTATTGTTCTTTTTCTTATCTTATTAAACTGACCAGGAAAAATGTTGACAGAAGTAGTGAAAATAGACACTCTTGCCATGTTCTCAATTTTAAGGAGAAAACATTCAGTATTTCACCATTAGATATTTGTTACTGAGATGTATTCATAAATGCTCTTCATCAGATTGAAGTAAATCCTGTCATTTCCTAATTTGCCAAGACTTTTGTGAATAGCTTTTGAAGTTTGTCAGATGATTTTTCTACATCTACTGAGATTTTTTTTTTTCATTTTTCTTGTTTGTGTGGTGAATTACATCGATCTTCAAATCCTTGAATACCTGGGATAAAGTCTACTAGATGCTGATATACTATCATTTTTAGAAAACACTCAGATGGATTTGATTTGCTAACATTTTATTAAGGACTTTTCCATCTATATTCATGACAGATATTTTTCTATAATTTCCACAGATATCAGGCAGGCCAAATTGACTGACGGTACTTTTTTAGTGCCTTATGTCATACTCATTTTCTGACTATTTTTAAAATCAGTTCCTCAGACAGAAGTTTGAAATCACTAATTATAGGTATGGATGTGTCCATGTCTCACCTTAGTCCTTAATTTTTGCATGAAGTATTTTAAAGCTGTGTTATTAGTTACCTACACATAGAGGACTGTGTGTCTTTAAAGGAAATGACTCTTTTATAATTATGGAATGTCTCTCATAACTTTTTCCTGTTAGAAAAAATAGACAGAAAATTTTTTTCTATTAGAAAAAATGTTTTTTTCTAATAGAGAAAAAGTATAAAATACCAATAATAGGTGTAGTTTTCTACACCATCTAAACACTTTGTCTATTTCTCAGTGTTTAAGGCTAATTTTTTTTCTTCAGGTTGAAATATAACTGACATAACATTATATTAGTTTCAGGTGTACAGCAGATTGATTTGATATTTGTATATATTGCAAAATGATGGCCACAATAAGGCCAATTAACATCTATAACATTTGTACATAGTTACAAAAGGTTAATTTCTTTATTTTTTAAAGTTTATTTAGTTTGAGAGAGACAGAGACAGAGACAGAGAGACAGAGAAAGAGAGGGCAAGGGACGGAGAGAGAGGAAGAGAGAGAATCCCTACCAGGCTCCACGCTGTCAGCCTGACTCAGAGCTCAATCTCACAAACCGTGAGATCATGACTTGAGCCAAAATCAACAGTCGGATGAGACACGGTTAATTTCCTTAAAAGAGCATATAATTGTCTTATTAAAAAAAAAATCTAGTCTGACAACTTTGGTCCTTAGTTGATGTGTCTCTTCTATTTAAGTGGAAAGGTAAACAGAAAGGTCATTTTTCCATCAACTATCTGTTTTTGTTTTCTCCATTTGATTCAACTCATCTTTGTTTCTTTTTTTTCTTCTTTCCTGAATTTAACTGGATTATTTTAATATTCCATTTTATTTCATCTACTTGTTTAGTCAATACTCGTTTCTGTTTAGTGGTTTCTCTAAGGTTTCTAATTAATGCATTTTTATTTATCAGTCTATCTTCAAAATGTATTATATATATTTGTATAAGATCGTCAAAACAATGTACTCCCAACTTCCCCATCCATTCTTTGTGCTATTATTTTAAATATACTTATGCAGTAGACATCTCAGTGCTTTGCTATTGTTTTTACATTAAAAACTCAGTTATTCTTAAAAAAAGATACCCGCATATACGCCATCTTCACACTTTTTTTACTTGTATAGATCAGAGTTTCCTTTTGGTATAGATTTGTTTGTTTGTTTGTTTGTTTTTGGCTTGAAGAACTTCCTTTTATATTTTTTGTGAAAAATTTTTTGTGAATTTTCTTCAACCTCTATCTGTGTGAAGATCTCTAATTTGCTTTCATTTTTTATTTTTATGTAAATTACGTTTTTCTTAATATAGATATTTTCTTGATATAAAACTCTCAGTTGTTTTTCTTTCAGCATTTTAAAGTGTCATTTCATTGTCTTCTGACACACATTATTGCTGATGATAAACCAGTGATAATTTTTTTCTTTGTTCCCCTGTACACAATGTATCCTTTTCTGGATGCCTTTACTATTTTCTCATCACTTTTGGTTGGAAGAGATTGCTTTGTCATATGCTTTCAAGTGGTTTCCTTTGTATTTATTTATTCTCCTTGGATATTGTTCAGACTCTTTGATCTAGGCAGCACTACCTTTCATCAAATCTGGAATATTTTCTTATTATATTGAAGATTTTTTTGCACACAACCTCTATTCCCTTTTGGGATCCAATTTCTTGATAAAATTTACAGACCACTAAGTCTTTGTTCATTTGTTTTCAGTTTTTTTTTCTCTCTATGCTTCACTTTGAAGAGTTTCTATTACCATGGTTTCAAGTCTACTAATCTTTTCTCTGCAATGTTTATTTTGTTCACAAGACCATTAATATAAAATAATTTACTTTAAAAATCTCTAGATATTCAAGTTCTTTTCTGTGTTTTGTTTTGTTTTGTTTTGTTTTGTTTTGAGAGAGAGAAAAGGTGTGAGCGGGAAAGTGGCAGAAGGAGAGGGAGAAAGAGAATTTTAAGCAGGCTCCATGCCCAACATGGAGCCCTAGGAGGGTATCGATTTCACGACTGTGAGATCATGACCTGAACTGAAATCAAGAGTCAGGCTCTTAACCTACTGAGCCACCCAGGTATTTCCCCCTTTTTGTTTTAGTTACTTTTTTATATTTCAATTTTCCAATTCATTATGTCTATGTTTTCTTTATATTCTTAAATATATTTATTGTAGCTCTACCAACATGCTTGCCTGATAATTCCAACATTTCTAACACTTTTAGGTATGTTTTTATTAACAGATTTTTCTCTTGGTTGGAAGTCTTATTTTCTTATTTCTTTACATATCTATTAATTATTGTTTGGGTGGTGGACATTGTTTTCGTGGTTTTAATTCTCTGTTTTCTGTTGTATTCCTTGAAAAATATTGAGCTTTTCTCTGGGTAGCAATTAGTTATCTGTGAATTAGCTTGATTATTTTGAGGCTGTTCTTTAAATCTTTGTTAGGGTGGCTCTAGAGTAGCCTCTTATTTAATTATAGTTTATCCTGCATATGAGATATGGTCTTTCTAGTGTCCTTACTGAATTATTTTTCCTCTTGGGCTGGTCAGAACTCCTGTCTTCCTGTCTGGGGGGAGCTCCAGAAATTATATGGTTTATAGATACTCTGTTGTTCCATTACCTTAAAGTTGTTCTTCAGCTGACCCAAGAAGTCTCCGTCTATATAAATCAAATTTACCAGTGAGTCAAAGACTCAAGGGAACCTTTATGTGCTTTTCTGCAGCTCTTTCTCTGCATAGCTCCATTATCTAAGTACTTAGCCCCCCAAATTGTAAACATCTCACCTTCTCCAAATCTAAACTTGAACCTCATAAAATTATTTGAATCTACTTGGGTTTCTCTTCTCTGAACTGTGCTCTGGAAAGTTCATCTAAAAAGAAAGCAAAAGCTTTCATGTCATTTATCTCTTTCTCTCAGAGATTACATTTTAATATCGTCTTTTTCCAAGAAAAGAAATAGAAGTTTCTTACATTTTATGCAGTTTTGTAGTTGTTTATGCCTAGAAGGCTAATCTGAGATAGTTAAACCATATGGTAAAAGAGAAATACATCAGGTATATTGTATCATCATATGGATGTGTTATTAAATCATGTACTTTACCTTGTTTATCACTGTGTTAGCTCCCTTAAAGATGAAAGCAAATGTCAATCACCTTTGGAGTCTATTATCAGTTAGCTGCACCAGTTCCTATGTAATGCAAAGAGCTTAGAACACTATCATGGTTTTATGTTTATCCACATTTGGTGTGATTATTATCACATATTTTGATTTTGCAGATAATAGAAACCCCACTATATATTACTATTTTTCATATATTTTTTTTTCTCTCTGGGCTTCATTTTAAGAGTTTCTATAATGTTTTAACAATAGGTTTCTATATTTAAGCAGATATTAATTCTTTCATGTGCTCTTCGTTGTTTTTCCTGCTTCATTATGCCTCCATCTTATATTATTTTCCTTATGCATAAAGCAATCTCTATGAATCTTGTTTGTGAAAGTCACATAATATGGAGTTAGCTTAGTTTTTGCTTTCCTGGCATTGTTTATCACCTATACATTTTAGAGATATACTTCTTCTGGGTATTGGGTTTTCTGTTTTCTTTCTTTTTTTTTCTATTTCTTTCTTTCTTTCTTTTTTTTACATTGGCATTCTAAATATGTCATTTAGTTTTCTTCTGCTTCATACTATCTCTGTGGAGAAGTCAGTTGCCAATTTTATTGTTGCTCCTTTAAAGGTACCATGTTTTCTTTTTTCTTCTGGCTACTTTCAAGATTTTCTATCTTTGGTTTACTTTGTACGCAAATGTTTTGACGTTTCTCAAGCACCTAGATGTATGGATTGACTGGATTGATATCTTTCCATTAATTTTGGAAAATTATTGTCTGATATCTCCTGAAAATCCCCCCCACCCTTTCTTCTCTAGTGACCATTCCCATTAGATAAATTATAAGATACTCTCGTCATGTCCTCTTTATACCTGGTGCATATGCTGCACATTCTCTAGTACTTTATCTTTCCCTTCAATAATACTTCCCTCTAATACATTTTATTCTCACATAATTTAAAATCCATTTAGTTCTTAATTTTAGTTATAATATCTTTTCAATTTTAGAATTTGCATTTAATCATTTTTCATAGATTTCAAATCTTTAGAAAAATTCTTTGGCAAAATTCTCTCTTTCACTTATTCTCCTGAACTTATTATACATTGAACATTATACATTATATATTTCAAAATCTATCCTTGATAACTTCAATATCATGATCATCTCTGTCAGTTTTCATTGTCACTTTTTCTCTGAATTGTCAATTATTTGTTCCTGTCTCCTGCATGCCTGTTAATGTTTGTTTGAAATTCAGATACTAGTTATTAAAAATCTGTGGTTTTTTTTTGAAGCACTCAGTGATGTTTTTTTGCTTCATAGAGATTTTGATTTCTGAGAGGCAGTTAGGGAAAATCAAGCAATGAGATTACAGCTAAGTTTGAGTTTGTGTGGATATTCTTCTATTTCTAGGTCCACTTCCAGGACATAGCATTTCAGAGATTACAATGGAAAAACTGAGACAGTTACCAGGATCTTTTTCCTGGTAAACCCTGAATTTCAGAGTCCACTTCTGAGGGACTCTGGAGAGCTGGGCTCATCTCTTTAGTCTCTTAGCTATTGTTCTCTGCCTACTGTCTTATCCTCTCATACAAGTTAGCATAGTGATCAACAAATACCTTTCAGAGAAAAGCAATGAATAATGCACAATGGACTTCAACATGCTTCCTTTCTCTCTGGGATCTTTAATTCCTTGGCTCCTTAATTCCTGGCAATTTTGGCCGCTTTCCAATGCTGTCTGAAGAATAACTTTATGAAAGATCTGGCATTTACAGTTGTTTTTCTTAGGGTGATTATTCTGATAAAATGCTATCTCATATCCGGAAGCGGAAGTGAACTGTTTACCTTTTAACTGTATTAATTGGTTACATATTATCCAAATGTAAATCCATTATCATTGTTCTTAATGTATGCCTCATTTAAAGGATGAATTATTAAAATGTTGGTCTCTAAATTGATGAAACTAAAATTTAATCTATACTGAATTGGAGACAGAAGAATGACCCGCAAATTGGGAGGCTGAAGGTTGTTATAAGAAAACACCAAAATTGTGATCATGAAATTACCTCTATCTTTCAAAGATTACAGCTTCTAAATCTTAATAGATCCAGTTTTAAATTTGCATTTTAGCAACAAATTTTATGAAGAATCCATTTCAATCTTTAATGTTGTATATGTATTATAATGTATCAACTTTATTTGTAAAGGAGTATGTTTATATTATTTATGAATAAAAAGGAAAAAAAACATATTTAGCGTGTGTGTAGTCATTTTTTAAAAACTGGTTGAAGTTTGAACAGAAAAGCATTCAGAAAATGCTATGATAGAAAATGCATATCTAAAAATTTTTGTGAATTTGACTTTATCTTCAGGAACTTTCTGGAAGCAAGCCCAAACCTCTAGTATTATTTAGGAAAATGTTAAATTAAAATAGTGATATATCGTACAAATCACAGTCTTTTTATTCTATGCTGACAAGAAACATGCACATGTATCTTTCATTCTTGATTAACTTTAACTAAACATTAGATCCATATAAGTGGGAATTCGTATTCTTTCAGAAACCTTGACGGCCACAAAAGAATATTTTAATTAGGTAGTTCTATTGATCAGTTGGAGAAATATTTTAAGTACTAAGACACTAAATTTATTTTCTGAACTGGTACATGCTCTCATTTTTTATTTACTTGAATTGTCAGAACTATTGAGAAAATGAAGGTTTGTTAAAGGATTTCTATTAATTCAGTCTGATTACCATTGAATCTTATAATCAGCTTCATATTTTAGCATGAATAACATGTAATTTTGCAGCCTGGGAAACAACATTTGGTTTTTACATCTTTATCAACATCAATCCAAGGCTGCAAGTTACTTATTAAATAGCACAATTTGGTTTAAATTCAGCTCATCAAATATGAGTTTCTCATCTCTCTGTTTAAGATCATTTAACTTTCTGGGGGTGGGGGGGAAGCTATCGTGTTGATGTTGCACAATTCATTAATAAAAACACAAGCAGCTATATTTCAGTGTAGGTTTTGCAACCATAGATTGCCAAAAACTTCTGCAATTTCTACTTTGAAAACTGGAGTCCACCTGTACTCATATTAGGTAGGCAATATTTATATATTTCCTCTATGGCAGATAAGAGATTTAATATTTCTATACATCTTTAGGAAGAAGTGAGAGAGCCTGGTTTTCCATACATGGCAATCATCTTTAACTGGCAGCATTTGTGACAGAATAAACTCCATTAACTTGTTCTATTAGTGCTCTGTGCAGTCAGCAAGATCAATGCTGCATAAAATGATGAAATGACTAACAGACTTCCTCAGAGTCCTGCCGAGTGCTTTATGCCACCCAGAATATATAATTACTGCTCACATAAACAGGTAGAATTTGGTATTCTATTGCTCAGGCAATCCCTGGAAATTCAAGTTCTTAATGAGAAGAATAAAAATAAAGTCTTTCCTGTCTGTGCATACAAAATCATTTATTATACTTTTATTATGGACCTGTTATATGAAAAATAAAACTGTAGAGTAAAACCTAATCTTTTTTTTTTTTATTGGCTAATATGATGACCAAACAACTTGGCACAACCTAAAGAGCTTCAGACAGAAGAGATTTTCTGACCAGATGTCTCCCCAAAGCCCATTAGTTACTTGTGGACAGCAGAAACAAGGTGAGCCAAAAACAGAGGAAATAGGAGCTAATGAAGCCAGCAGACCTGAGGATACTTTACCGAACATAAGTAAACAAGAGACAGATATCACACCATTAAAAATAATCCAAGCTGCGTGTTTTGAAACAGGTATCTTGCTCTGCAGATGTCACAGCTGCTGGTACTTATCTGAAGAGAGGTGTTCTCTACTAGGAAACCTCATGCAACAAGGAACATTAGCCACTTCAGAAATATAAATGGGATTTTTCTTTCCTTCTGCCTCCATTTTCTGCTGCCTGCCTTTCCTCTCTACCACCCTCCCCTGCTTACCCATTTGAGATGAAAGCTAGCTTCAGAGCTGACTAGCTGCATGGCCCTGCCAATACAAACCTTGAGTATATTACATTTTAGTCTAACAAAATATAGGAAGCATGAAGCTAAGCAATCACAAAGAAAATGATTGAAAGGAAGAGGCAGAACAGATGTAGAATGAGGAGAAGCATGAAAAAAAAAATCAACATTAAAATCAAATCCAAGCCATTTTTTGCTAGCAAGAATGAGTCTATGATTTGCAGATTGAATATAACTAAGAAGAAAGGTATTTTTCATAACAATGATTTATATATTCAGCCTTTTGTTGGAAAAGGATTCTTTTTGTACTATAGCAGTATCTCTTCTTGCTCTTATATTTAAAGGTCTTTTTGCATTTCCATTATAAACCCTTAGAATGAGTGTTTTGTAACTTGGCCACAAAAATGCACTGCAGATAGAAATTTTAAATTCAAGATATTATTCTTGCGGTGGATTTTCTAGGCTATTAACATTTTCATCTGTCCATTTGCGAGTTAATAAGACTATATGACTTGTTTAAATGTTCTAGTTATAGACAATTGTTAATGCTTCCCTACATAAGTTTTTTTTCCTGAAATAAAATTAAAACTAAATGATGTAACAGTCTCTTCTGAATCAGTAGTTTCATGTTTATAACATCCATGTTATCAGGAAGTGAAAGCAAATGATTTGGATTTATTAAAGAGGCTGTATAAATCATGCAATCAGAACAAAGTGACAGAAGTTATTTTTGATCCACAGAATCACTGAAAATTAGAGTGGTAAAGAAATTAAAAGTCACTTAATGTGGTTAGGGTATAATAACCAAAGCAATACTCCAATTACCAAAGCAATATTACTCCAAGCAATAACCAAAGTTTGTGTGTCTGCTATGCAATATAGTCATAGAAATTTCCTTAAATTTTGCTCAGGATCAAATTAAGGTTTTGTCCATAAACAATTGAATGAAGGGCATCACTTCCCTCAGAGTAAGTTCAAACTCATAGTGTGTCTATTCTGACTTCCATTTGACCTCAGAGAAACGTCAATAGAGAGAGCATATTGTATTTATATAACTCTATTCAATATCAAGGTTTATCACATTTTCCAAATTGTTGTCCCAGATGGTACTTAGAAATTTGTTAGGAGGAATCGTAAGAACTATGGCCTAGAATAAGGTATATTTGAGTAAGTATATATGTCTAGACTCATTTGTGTTATAAGAATATTAAGGAAGGTGTCAAAGATTGTCCACTTCTTTAATTCAAGTAAAAACAAAATACTCATTTGTCATATATACAAAGTGCTATTCCAGATCCTAGGGAATCAATAAAACATTATCCTATCTTTATATAATTCACACTCTAACAGAGGAAAAATATAAATATTGATCAACTAGATAGATTGTGATATATCCTATGACGGGTTTATGCATGCAGTGCTATGTAAATAGAAAATAGAACTGTCTTTTCCAGTCTGGGGAGTCAGAAAATCTTCTTCATACACACAAAATTTTCTCCAAGTATTCCAGATAAGAAAAGTGTTAACATATTCAACAAATAAAAAGCCAGAACAAAACAAAAGAAAAAACAGTGGAGAAAAGGACATTTTCAACACAAAAATTATGAGTATATATAAATACACACAGGAGGGAAAAGACAAAGAACAATAAATAAAAGACTAAAGAAGAATGAAGAGGCAAGGAGTAGTGAGAGTTAAAATTATAAAGATGTGCATAGTTTAGAAGGTTAGGCAATGCAGGGCTTTTCTATCATACTAAAAGTCTGTTACTTACAATAGAAGTCATGTGTAACTGTTGAAAACTTAATACCCTGATGTGATCAAATATGAGTTTCAGCTAAGATGTTCTGTTGACAAAGCTAGACCAATGAGGAAACAATCCAAATAAACCTTTGTCTAGGCTATTCATACTAAGCGTGGAGAGGATGCAACACAAAAATCATAATAAAAAATAAAAATAAACAAAGTTTGATAAACAGGAAAGAGGTAACACCAAGTGTCATCAAGAATATGAGAAAATATAATGAGTTTATTTGAAGGTATTTGGAATTGGAGGTGATCCAGAGATAACCAAGAGTATCTTTGCCTATCACATTTTCAATACTGGATTCTTAGTTAATATTGAAGCTGTAAAATAATGACAAAGAGATAGGGTGAGAATATTACCAGAAACCTGAGGAATGCCATGTTTATAAGTTAGGAACTGAAAAACAGGAGCCCATAAAAGACACTGAGAGGCAAGAGTCAAAGTAGAACAGGATAAGTTTGGGGTTATATGAAGTGCAGGAAGTTAAAAGAACTTAGTATCATAAAATGCAGAAGAAACCGATAAGAAGACAAATACTGGAATTACTGGGGTGCCTGGGTGGCTCAGTGGGTTGAGTGTCTGACTTTGACTCAGGTCACGATCTCACAGTTCACGAGTTCGAGCCCTGCGTCGGGCTTTGTGCTGACAGCATGGGGCCTGAAGCCCGCTTCCAGCTCTGTATCTCCCTCTCTCTCTGTCCCTCCCCTGTGATGCTCTCTCTCTCTCTCTCTCTCTCTCTCTCTCAAAACCAAATAAACATTAATTTTTTTTTTGGAAGACAAATACTGAAAGTCTACTTGCTTTGAACAAAGAGGTGAAGAACTGAGTTGATTCAGTGCAATTGGAGTAGAAGCATGATTACAGTAGGTTGAAGACTGGATGGGAGGTAACCGAATAGAGCTTAAAACACCATGAAAGCAGAATAAGTTCTATCTCGTTTTTCATAGAATATCCAGGCATAGCATAGAGCCTGACATCAGAAAAGTTTTCAATAATAGTGTGTTAGTGGATAGACCCAAATGAACTGATTCATCACTTTTCTTTCCAGAAATGGAACTGAAAGAGAAGAAAATAAATTGGGCCTATAGTTACTGGGGAATGTAGTATTTAGAAATTTCATTTTCATGTATTTCTGTGCAGAAATCTAAAAGCAATTCTTGGCATTAGAAAATCAAAATTTGAACAGAAAAGACATTGATGAAGAGGTAAATTATGAAACAAGTTCTAAGAGGATCAAGGGTAAAAGTGTGACAGTCTTATTCTCCCAGCTTGGAGGGAAAGAATTCTGGTTGGGTACGATATAGATAAGTGTGGGGGGGTGGAGGGTAGGGTTTTGAATGTCTGACATGATTACAACATAAATTTTACACTTTTTCGTATAGAAGAAGGCAAAGCAAATTTCAGAAAAGAGAATTATAGATAATAAGCAAGAAAAACAATTGATAAGCAGCATTAGGTTAGAAACATCAATTTATAATATCATCCATTTATAAAGCTAAGCAATTTGGGAGTAAAACAGAAAGGAAAACAAGAGTTTAAAGGAATTGAACAGTTCTACAACCATCTTCTTTGATGCTCAAAGTAGGGAAATAAAGCCAGAGGGTGCTTGGCCTTACGAAAAGGAAAAGAGAAAAAAAATTGGAGATTTTTAGGAGGTTGAAGAGCAAGGGTTAATGAACTGAGGGTATGAGATAGAAGGGATAAGTGATTTGATCAGGAAGTGAGATATTAGCATTTAATATGCCTGAGATGGAGAAAGATGTTAACCCATAGGATATGGCTATGGAAAGTCAGTGGCTCACTATACAAGGGAGAGAATTACTAGAATTATACGGATCAAACTACTTTTTAAGCTAAGATGTAAGAAAGGTTCTTCACATAGGTATTACAATGACTCAAAATGGTAGCACAGCTGGACATAGAAAAGAAATCAATAAGCCCGGTGCAAAGTATTCATGATAGGTCAGACCAGTCATTGATAGTGATAACATCATTCAGGATGCATAGCTGGTGGGGTAATCTAGTGGCATGAGATTTAAAGAATGGTCTTTCTATTAGAATAGAATCCAAGGGCTAGGACAAATGACATAAAATACACATATAATTTCGACATTACAATTAAAACTTCAATTTACATTAGATTGCTTTTAGTTCAAAATTTTTATTGTGTGCATTTTGTATCATTTCATGGGTTATTTACTGTGGATGTATAGATGATTAAGAAAATGTGTGTGTAATTGAAGTGCTCGAAAACTACTAGGAGCTCACAGTTTATCAGATCTTATAACTGGAAAAGGTTTTACATGTAAATGAGTTCATAAACATCAAACCTATCGTTATTTTTATCCATAATTTGCAGCTAATTGTTTACTTAGAATCTGCTAAGGATAGTGATTGGTTTATGAAGTCAGGTCAAACCTATTCCTGCCTTGAAAAGAATAATCTATTTGTAAGTAAAATGAAAGAGTAATATGACATATCACATAAGTGATAAAGGCACTACGTGTTTCAGGAATTTGGAAAGGGAAACCAGGCCGTGTTAGCTTATTTTCTTGTAAGCCTCAAAGAGTGCTTCCTCAATAATCACCACACTGTTATTGTTTTGATTTAAAAAATGAATGGAGTGAAAGATATTCTAGAGGGCATTTATAGAACGTCCTCAGACATTCTAGAGGGCATTTATAGAAAACAGAGCATCCTCTGAATTGGCTCATTCCCTGCTGGATCTGCCTAGGGGAATAAAGATAATTATGGTGATGAGTTGTATCATTATTATTTTAATTTATTGAGTGCTAATGGTACACTCAGCAATGTGGTAAATAACAAAGAGGAAATGATCACTCCAGCCTCAGGACAGAGGCAGAACACAATAACACACAGTGATATGGAAGGGGAGGGCAAGTCCAATGCTCAGTGGCTTTTTAGAACAACTAAACATGGAACAGATGATTCAAGCTGATCTAACAAATATTGATCAATTTGTTGTTGCAACTGATATAAAAAAGTCACTGACCCTTATTCTTGAGGATAAAAATGGGAAGTAAAACCATAGTCAGAATGATGAGACTATAATATAATAGGGAATGGTGGATAGAATGTTTACCTTGGGCTTATGAATCTTTTTTCTGAATCATATGAGGTAGAGAATATGCCCATGATTGCCAAAAATCTAAATGTCTCCAAGGATATAGGAGACTACGATGTCTCAGGAGAAATAGAATTATGTATCCTCAAGTCGGATTCAGGTGAGAGTCTTACTTATGTCTTCCATCTTGGAAGGGGTAGGGTACAAAAGACCCAAATGGAATTGAAGATAATTTTGGAAACTTAAAAATTAAGTAGTGAGAAAGTAGAAAGATTATTACTAAAAGAGTGTTCTCCATCTTTCATTATTTTTCATACTTCCCCGCTTATGAGCCTTTTCTTAATAAATGAGAGAATCCACATTGAATCTAGGAAAATCGAAATTGTTATAATTTCAGGAGAAAGACAGATAGTGCTCAGCTTTTGGACATTCACGGTGTTCACAGTGGTCTTTGGGGAATTGAAAGGAATTCACTGAAAGGAGCTGAAATGAAGAATCATGTTATAGAAAGAACTTGGTAGATAATTCAAGGAAAGCCAGATTACCCTGCTGCAGGCTAAAAAGAGAAGAGGGGAAGATTGCCCCTAGAGGAGGGTGAAATGGGGTCACCAATCCTGGGGGAGTGGTGAGCTTGAGGAGAGAAGAATCAACAGTGAGAGGTCCATAATATTTCTTTGCCCAAAGCCAGGGAGATCTGAGGATCCCAACCAGTATTTTCATACCATCATCTGACATTTTAGTGAGCATGTCACATAACCCATGCTGAGCAAGCATGTTATTTCTTCTTATCACTCTTGGGAAATAGCTTTCCATCTGCAGCTGTCTGAAATGGCTTTTGGATCTAAATAAGAAGGTAGCCTGTCCCTGCCTCAAAGATGCCAGATCTTAACTTATATTGCTTTATGTTGACCATCTTGATTCCCAATGTCCTAGGGCACTCATTTATGCCTATGTAACAGAGGTTAGAGATCTCGACAACAAGATGTCCTGCGGAAAAATATAGAGTGCTTAAGAATGAGGGATTCAAAGTCAGACGGACCTATATTCAAATCCTACCTTCCTAATCTTGTTCCTAATTATACATCATCAAAAGAATTATTTCTTCATATTAACTATATGATAACTGAACGGATTAAGGGTCTTCAAGGATAGAAAACACTTCATTTAGTTCCATCAACATGATCGGACAATGATTAAATATCTGCAATCCAGATTCTAGACTTTGTCACAAGAACACCACAGCTGTTTCACTATAGCCCCTCTGTTTGGCCAGCTCTGGATTGTCTGGATATACTGCAGATAGACCAAGATTGTGCCATAAGAAAATTCTCATCACATTATGCTACTTTCATTTTTTAAATAAGAAAAAATTTCATTAATACATTGTCAAACAAGAATTCAGGTGTGGAGAAGGAATTCACATTATTCTATTCAAACGGGAAATTTTATTGTAAGATTACATGTTTGAGTTAAAGTCAGTAAGGCTGTCAATACCCCAGAAGACATGGGGATCAATGAAAAGGGGCAACAGTTATAGCGGGGACTTAACATTAGGGGAATTATTCAGGGGTAAGAGTTTGATGGCATGTGTAGGAGTAATCATTGGTTAGGGGGATGTGATCATGGGAAAGAAACTGTCATGCTTTGAACATCTCCATAAGTCTCATAGTCTTAAGGTGGCACTGCTTCCTGCAATTTACTTTTATCATTATCTTCAAGATAATCATGTGAAGATGATAGTTTTTTAAAAGTTATGATTAGAAATCTCCTTCTGTTATGAATCTCTTCAGACAATTTCCCTTGCCATCTTCTTCCTCTCTCCCTATTATTCCACACATGTTGCATAAATAAACAGTTCCTTGATAACTCCAGGCAGCAAATAGAAAATAATAATATGTATTGGCTCCAAGACACATATTTTTACATGTTAATATTAATGGAAACTGACTCTATCTCACAACTGACGGTGTACAAAAATTAAATGACAGGGCATTTTCTTTCTTGAGGGCACATGACAAACTATATATTACAGTGGATGGCATCTTAGAGTTGATAAAATACAGTATACTCTTTGGCTAGTATAGGGAGTAGAGTTCTAAGATCATTTATAGAAGATCATGACAGAATTGGAGGAAAGAAAAGTACGATTATCAACAAAGGGGATTCTGAATTTTAAGATGTAACACACAAGGATGAATAATGAAAGGAACACAAATTCTAGCATTTGAGAGACCTAGGCTTAAAACCACAGGGCCTACATGAAACATTTCGTATCATTGTGATATGGAAAACTTATTTTAACTTTTCTGAGTTTTAGTTCTCAGCTATGAGATGAGATGATGATATCTTTAGGGCTTTAGACATATGACCAAAACTTCAACATCTATTACATATTTTTAAAAAATAAAAAATGGATTATAATGCTACTATTAGAAAAGTAATGTGGTATGTGCTTCTATTTATCTGTTTATAGGGTAAAAAATGGCTGTTGTTCCATTTCCGATCTTCCTCTTTACCATATCATTAGTGATGCTTCACAGAGATGCCCCTCTGCCGCAATGTTTATTTGTTCTTGAAATCGCTTGAATACACATAATTGCCCTTTTTGTTGTTTTAATTTAAGTATTACCACTTAACCTCATGATTTTCTGACAAATAACTTTTGTTGAAAATAATGTTACCTGAACTGAACTTGGTTTAATTGATTTATTCAATGGAGACATTAAGAATAGCATTTGAAAAGCTCAAATTAGTCTAAAACTAGTTACAGGAGCTGAGGGATGAAATAATGCCATGATCAAGGTCCTACCTGTCAAAGCATTTCCACTAAAGAATTCTTTTAAATAAATTCCATTTTTAGTTCCTGGGACTACAAAGCCTCTAAATGACAATTGTTCATTGCATCACAAGTGACAAGGTATTTATGTCATATTCTGTAAGCATCAAAATATTAAAGAAAATAACCAACCTCCATGAATGGCAAATAAAATAAATGATTTAGACAATTATAAAAAGAACACTGAGCTATTAAAATTAGTCTGATCTTTAAGAAATTTCAGCCCAGCAGCACTAATGTTATTAAAAATAGCAAGATCATAACAAGTAGTCATTAGTATTTGCATATGTGAGTGAGAATGTTCTTAATTACAAATTACATTCTCTAAATTATTTAGAAGCTATAAATCAGCTCAACAAAGAATAACAAGTTTAAGGAGTAAAGTGTTTCAGAAGATTTTCAAATGCAAATGATGGCAAAAAAAAAAAAAATGATGGCACCACCAGAAAAAAAAAAAACAGAGAGAATTTTTGCTCCTTTTTCTTATTTTTGTAAGTTTATTTATTTTGAAGGGGGAGAGATGTCAGGGAGAAAGGGAGAGAGAGAGAATCCCAAGCAGGCTCAGCACTGTCAGCACAGAGCCTGACGTGGTGCTCGAACCCACAAACCATGAGATTATGACCTGAGCTGAAATCAAGAGTTGGATGTTCAATGGACTGAGCCACCCAGGCAACCCTGCTCCTTTTTGAAATCAAGCATTTTAGTTGAATATAATGACGGAAATTATAAAACTTTTATAATTTTAGTAATACTACCTTTGAACTGGAATGTTGTGCTTTGAAAACCTCAAATGTTCATGAAACAGAAGTGAATCAAATGGAGCCCCGGGTTCCCAAAATAGTAGACGTGAAGTTTTACCATTAAGTCATTTGGTTAACAACTATTCATCAAATATTTACTATCTGAGAGGCAAAATATTAGGAAAATACTGATAGATCTTGAGACAACTTCCCCATCCACAAAGATGGAGTAGACATATTTTCCTCTATTCCTCCTACTAAGTAAAACTAAAAAGCCATACTAGATTTTATACAGAAAGCAAATGTAAGATGACCTTAAAAGCTGGAGAGAATAAGTCAGAGCAGCTAAGGAGCTTGGGACCTAAGGCATGATGATGGTGAGTTCCTTAGACTTTCTTTTCACTTCATATATCTCAGACTGAATCCTGGAGAAACAGGCAACCTGGAAATGTCAACAGATGTCAATAAAGGTTCACAACAAAAGCCTACTTTCTGTGCCATAAGGCCAGGAAAGATGTAGCCTAGCTAGACAAAAAAAATCTTTGATGATAACTTTATTCCAGTTAAATAGTGCAGAACAAATTGCAGCCTCATCCCAATAAAGGCCAGTGGCAGGCCTAGACTTCCATCTTTGCCAGGCTGTAGCCAGATGACCTAATTCATCTACCAGGGTGGTACCAGAGAAGAGTGAGTAGGAAGCTAGAACGTTCCTTCCAGCTTGGGAGGAAACCTTCCACCCTCACTATCAGTGGAGCAGAGGGAGGAGTAGTGCAAATGTGACTCCAACTCAGCCAGTGTTTTATCATCAGATGCTTAGTCAGGAATCTGAATTTCCATCCAGTCCAATAGTAAGGAAGAGCTTTTCACTCCTGGGTGTCAAAAGAGGCTGAGTGGAGTACCTACACTTCCACCCCACTTGGAAGTAATAAGATAGCACACTTGCCCCCTTCATCCACCACAGCAGTACCAGAGGAAGCCAGTTAAAACACGATACTTAAGTGAGATCCAGTTTTATAATACTAAAAAAGTGCATGTTTCAAATGAATATAACTGATTGTACCATTGACCAGGAAAATCTCAAACTGAATGAAAAAAAGACAACCAACAGACACCAATACCAAGATGATGTAGACGTGAGAAATCTATGACAAGAATTTTAAAGCACTCATTTAACGATGCTTCAATGAACATTTCAAACATGCTTGAAACAAATGAAAAAAGAGAAAACCTCAGTGAAAATTAAAATATGTGAAAATGAATCAAACTTCCATTTTAGAACCAAAATTTACAATATCTGAAATTAAACTAACTCAATGGATGGGCTCAACAACAGGATGGAGAGGACAGAGTGAAAGAATCAGTGAACTTGAAGAGCACAGTAGAAATTATCCAATTTAAATAAAATGAAAGAAAATAGAAAGAAAAAAATAATAAACAGAGCCTCAGAGACCTAGTGGAATATAATAAAAGATTTATCATTTGTGTTATCAGAGTCCCAGAATGAGAGGATTGTGGATTGTGTGTGTGTGTGTGTGTGTGTGTGTGTGTGTGTGTGTGTACTGGGGGTAAGGAGAAAGTATGTACAAAATCAACGGCTGAAAATTTCACAAATTGGGGCAGAAATGCGTATACAATTTGCCTGTTCCTTGAAAGACTGAATATTCTAATTGTAGAATGAGAATCCGAGTATGTGGAGAAGGGAATAGATGTCAACAAACACAGTATAATGGCATAAGTATTACAGTAGATATTTGAACAAAATGCTGATAGAGAGAGATTAACTCTGATCAGAAGAAAGACCTTTCAGAAAGATGAATAAATGTGAATCTAATCTTAAAGGAAGTATAGAGTTCAGCAAAGCAAAATGCAAGAGAAATATATAGTGAGCTGTGAAAATCTTTGGCTTCTATTTGTTACTTGGGTTCAGAGAGTATTCTTGACTTATATTTTATATATGCTTTTAGTGTGAGATGATGTAGACTCTGGGCCTGAAGTAAAGTGGTAGCAGCACATTAGACAAAAGGAGAGGTGTGGGTGGGTTTTAGCAATTCTAGAGAATGTTAGCAACAAGTATAACATAGAGAAAGGTTCATATAGGATATTGACCTCCAAAATGGCAGATCAAGACCATGGTAAAGTCACTTTTCCTCTAAAACAATGATAATGTGGGAAACACAGCTAAAATCAACACTTCAGAACTCTAGAAATTAACCAGGCACACAGAACAAACTTAAAATTGTCTCTCTAAGAGAAAGGACTGAACCTCAGTAAGACAGAGAATCAGTACACTTTATCATCAGGCAAGACATGTAGGGAGATATTCTGAATAATCATTGATTGTGCATTAAATTACATCTGACATAAAACCAGGTGGAGACATCCAAACAAAGGAAAACTATGGAATGTCCCTTATGAGTACAGATACAAAATTCCTCAACAAAGTATTAACAAACCAAATACAAAAATATATGAGAAATATTATAAATTATGACCAAATGGGACTAATTCACAAATGCAGCACTTTTTTGTATAGTTCAAGAGATTAAAAATAATTATTGTAGTTTACCATATAAATAAAAAACAGATGATCATTTCAATATGGGCAGGAGAAGAGTTTGACAAAACTAACCTCTATGTGTTATTAAAACACTTAACAACCAGAAAGGAGAAAGAAACATCCTCAATCTGATAAAGGATATCTACAGAAAGCCCACAGCCAATGTCATACTTAAAGGAGAAAGAATGCATGCTTTCCTCTTAAGATCAGGAATAAGAATACCTACTGTAGCCATTTTTATCCAACAATGTACTAGAGGTTCTAATCACAATAAATTGGCAATTGTCTGAAAGCTTTCTTTTTCTTTTTCTTTTTCTTTTTTTTTTTTTTTTGATATCTCTTCCAGCACCTTGATATAGAACATTCCTACTTTGTAAAAGTAAAACATCTACATTTATAACTTATTTCCCTTCTATTAATTCAAAGTAATGAGAGCAGAGTACTCGCCTTAGATATAACTTCAATGATTTTATATTCCTACTTGTAATTACTAGAGAGGATTCTGGAGTCACTTACATACTTATATTCTAGGTTTGGGCAAATGAGGTGCTGTACTTGTTACTATATATAAGATAACTGGATGGAAAATTTATTTGCTCAGGTATCTCCCTATTTCTAAGCCCAAAGGTATCAGACTTAGTCTGTTGTGATTGATAACAGTGTTTCAAAATGTTATTCTTATATTCACAGAAATGTCATGCTCTTTTTATTTCTCTATATTTACCCTTCATCACTCATTTTATGATAGAACTTGTTCTTCCTTTTGGTTTTACTCATTTCCATCTTCCATGATAATATAACAATATCTTATCTGTGATTCAAAATACCTCTCGTGCAGTTCAAGTACAGCATTCCTTTCATTTTACCTCCATCATACAGCTTTAATAAATTGGTCAACTGGGTTCTAAATAAAAGCCTTCAGGGAGGCAAACTATAAAGACTCTTAAAAACAGAATAAACTGAGGGTTGATGGTGGGTGGGAGGGAGGGGAAAGTGGGTGATGGGCATTGAGGATGGCACCTGTTGGGATGAGCACTGGGTGTTGTATGGAAATGAACTTGACAATAAATTTCATATTAAAACAAACAAAAAAAAAGCCTTCAGTGAAAAATACTTTTATTCTATTTCTGTCTTGAACATCTTAACACAAATTAGTTATTGCAAATCAAAAATAGAAAGGTTTTGGTTATTATGATACTTGTGCTTATTTTAGTTTGGAATTTATTATGTCTAAAGGCAAAGGACACCCACCTATCTGTGTCTACAATATAATGCTGTAACATGTAGTCCCCAGACACCTTGACAAGCATGTTATATGAGAAAAGTACAGAGAAAAAGAAGAGAGCAATTCTCTCCAAAGAACCAGTATGATATGATATTGAAAGTTATCTGTGCACTTAAGAGTGATTTTTAGAATTTTCATTGAAAGGAAATGTCATAACCTATAGTCCATTTTTATCTGCTCTAATAAAAAAGGCAATGAATGTCACAACTCTTTGATATCTCTTATAAATTTTGAACACGTCAAAACTGCATACTATTATTTCCATAAAATTTCCATGAGGTAAAAAAAAAACCCAGAAATATCAGTCTGGGCAACCATATAATATATTCCAAGACTTTTAAAATCTCATTTTATATGATATTATGCAAAATATAATTTTCCTTTTCTTGTGGACTTCTCTTTTGGACTTATCTATCTTCTGTCTTTTTTCCCCAGATTGCTTCATTGCTCCATTAATTGCTTGCTTGGTATGGTGTTATATAATCAATTGTGATATTATTATTATAGAGTAATGGTTATACCTTTCAAGTTCAGAAAACAGACAGCTATCCATATCTATCCATATAATGTTTCCCACATGCAGTGTCTAGACACTTGGACAAGAGGCTATTTAATAAAACAATACAAAGAAGGAAGAAAAATAGCTTCTTAAACCTCAGCATATTTTATTAAAGTTATCTATGAACTTAGGAATGAGTTTGAGAGGTTTTATTGAATAGGAATATTATAACCTGTAGGTCAGATAGGAGGAAGTGGGGGCTAAGAAAAGGTAAATAGAATGTAAATTAGTGAACAAAATAGAATTGTGTTTTTGGAAGTTTTGGGCTGAGTTTCAACATAAAATATGTTTTATTGCATTTTAAATTAAACTATCCAAGTAAGTGTTATTTAAAATAAAAATTCCTGCTGTGATCTATATAGAATGACAATGCAAATAACAAAACAAATGTTTATTATATAAAAAATATATAATTTTAGTGCGGACACCTTGCTTTATGCAATGGATATATTGATGGAAAACTACGTATATTGCATTTGGTAAATTAAGTTTTACTTTTGAATGTATTAGATTAAAAACTGAATATTTTTATTTCCAAATAAATTTTAATGAAAGATTTATCAGAATCAGACCTTTAAAGTTTAGGGGCTATTTATTTATTTAGTTAGTTAGTTAGTTTAGTTTAGTTTATTCATTTATTTATTTTCAGAGAGACAGAGAGCACGTCTAGGGGAGGGGCAGAGAGAGAGAATACTAAGCAGGTTCCACAGTGTCAGCACAGAGCCCAAAGTGGGGCTTGAACTCACAAAACTCTGTCTGAGCCAAAATCAAGAGTTGGATGCTTAACCACCAGGCGCCCCTCTTATATTTTATATATGTTTGCATAAAGCAGATTACCCTAAATAGTTCAGGCACATGAAAATATTGCCATGGAAGGTAATTAATCAATATTATAGAAAGAGGCAAAAATGCATCATTTATTTATCCACCAACAAATATTTATTACTCTTTGGCAGCCTATGTGTCAGTAAGCAGGCAAAATTCCCAGATAAAATAATAAATGAAACTGAAGCAATCCTCAAGAAGTTTGAAGTTCAGGAAAAAAAAATCATCCTCATCATCACATTATGTGTATTTGAGAACCATATGTTACTATTAATTTATTTTTATGATAGTCATTGATCAGAAAGAGAATGGAAGTCATGATTTTTTTTTAACTTTCTGTTCTATATTGACAGGGACCCTGAACCTCACACAAATTACTGCAGGTTTAGAAGGTAAATGCACTTTTCCTATTTGCATTACTAAATCTCATTAAACCTGGGCCCAGTGATTTCATTTTGACTTGACATCTGGAATGGATATATCAGATTTTGTGGCTGTTACTTGGATGACAACCCAAGAATAAATGTTTAAGAAAATTGGGTTCAGGGCTCATAATAGTAGAATGGGGGTTGAGATTAGTTTAAGAATATGATCATTATACACCAATCCTATCTTGTCCATGAGTTCACATGATTTACATGGTGACAGATTTATCTTTAATCCAAATTCCTATAGTTTGTAATTGTTCATTTAACCTCGTGTCTGTTTTTGTTTTATCAATCAGTTTGTAGTGCCTTGCAGGCTAAGTAATTTCCTGTGTCTCCCATTATTCACTTTAACTTATGAGCAGCCCTTGATCTTATGTGAAAACTCACCCATTCAGGATATCAGTGTCTTCATGGAAATTACATTAAGTGAGAAAGGACTGGAAATTTGTAGGATTTTACATAGTTTTGAAATTATGATAGAAGATGTGACATGTTGATGAAGAGAGAAGAAAGGCAGTTGTACTAATTTTCATGCCTCCCACATAACACTCAATGCCTTGTACATAGTAACAAACACAAAGTTGAATTGTTTACTCTGATAAGAATATATACATATATATATATATATATATATATATATATATATATATATAACCTGTCTTTAGTACTTTAGTAGAAAAACAAAACCCACAAACTTCTTCTTCCCTATAAGCCCAGGGCATAGGAACTCAACATACTTAGAATTCTGCCTAATTTACAGGTAGAACATGGGGAGGGGAAGTAGGTTGGTGCAAGAAATCATGTTAAACTTCTTTTAGTCCCCAGACATCAAAGGTTTTAACATTCCCTCCAAGGTCATTTTACTTCAGTGAATTGTGGCTTGCACATTATGCTTCCTATCTTCTTCCCAGGGTATCATGAGAATTAATGAGATGCTCAGCCCAATTCACATATTTCTCCACACCTCTGTGGATCTCCTCCATACCCCAAGGAGTACTTTATAGGCATCCTTTACTGGAATTTCAGTATGCTCAATTAAGGAAAATTTAATTAAAAATTTATTTCAAAAATAACATCAAACTCCCCAATGCTTTCAAACTTACAAGCGTTCCTCTCTGTAAAACACATATTAATTAGGGATCCCAACTACATTTGGTGTTCATTGGATGTCTTGAACTATTTAACCACACACTCCCCCCCTTTAATTTAAAAAAAATCACAACTGTAACTGGGGGAAATACTCTACAAAATTAATATGCATCTTGCACCCTATTCATGCTTCTGTACATGGAGTTCTCATTGCAATTAGTTGGAACTCTGCACACTGATGAAATGAGGTGTTTGCAGAGAATGCCAATCTGGCCCTCCACCTCTACTTTTCTGAATAATTGAAAGTTAAATTATCAAGATGGAAGTCATAAAGATCAAGACGACTCTTTGGTGCTTTATAGATACTCAAAGTTCCTCCCCATCCAACAGTCTCCTGTATACTTGAGAAAAATAAAAAGCTAAATATTTAAAGAAAGGAGTGTGTGTAAGCGGGGCAGGGCAGGAAAGTGAAGAAACGAAGGGTTCATCTGAACCGTGAAGGGTCGAATTAATTTGCCAACTTCTGAGTCAAATGGTTGTGTGTTATAGGAGAGAGTATGCTGATTCTGTGTCAAAAAAATTGTTCTACTATCAACAACTGGCTGTTACAAACACCCTATATGGCTTTGGGCAAATCACCTACTTCTGTGCTCTTCAGATTTCTCATTTACAAAGAGGAAACTAGATCATATCTAGAGTCTCTTCCAGCCTTAATTTCTGTATGTCTGTGTTTAACTCCCATTGTTCATACCAGGGATTGGCCCTGTATCTCAGGAATCATATTTTACTTGTCCACATTCCCTCTTAAATGCTCAGTGGGAGCACTTGGGAGACATCCACTTTTTATATCCATAGTTCCTGGCACAAGGTAGATCCTGAATACAAGTTTGCTGAACTCTCATAGTGAAAAGGCAAAAATAAATAAATAGCATTACACTGAAAACCTGCATAATCTTGTTTTTTCCAAAAGTAGACATCTGTATAACTAATGTTTTTATCTTCTCTTTTAAAATTTTATATTCTGAGGAAGGTGAAAATAAATGACAGTGAGAAACACAAGACATTAATAAATAACAGGCGAGTTTTATTGAAATGTGAAATCAAGAAAAGTAGAATGACCCATAGCACAAAGGCTGTGAGAAAAAAGAGGCAATTTTATAAAAGAAAACTAGCCCACAATGGCCTTGCTGCTGTCCTAAACTGCAGAATACATGTATAGTCTGTGTTTAATGGTCCACAAGTGGCAAATTATCATTTTTCATTTGTTTTTATTTCTTCTTGGTAATTGGAAAGATAATATAACAGCATCAAAAATAGCATTTATTACTTCTAACAATAAGGACCCAAAAGAAAGCAACTATTTTGAGACTAATGAAATATCCACGTGCAGTCCTAAGAAGAGTGAGTTAATCACTAAACAGAGCTGATGAAATATCCAATTTAGTTGTTTTGCATAGATGTTATCTCCTGCCATGTTAAGAGGAGATTTTCATACAAAACAATTAATCGGCATTAATCTTGGCTGCCACATTAGTCTGCCTTTCCAGCTTCTTGCTGCTAATTTTAGAAATGGCAATTAGTGCAAAGTAACATACCTAAAACTTGGGACTATGTCACATTTTTGCCCTAACTCTCCAACACCTGCGTTTTTTCCTGATCCTTTTACTCTTATCTGGTTACTCTATTTCCTGTATTCAAAGTAGCTTCATTTTTTTTCCTATTTTCCTCTTACTTCTATTTACCTTCTCTCTCCCACTAAACCAATTTATTTTTCCATCTTACTCTTCTTATCTGGCATCCAATGCTCATGGATTTGATCTTAACAAATAATAGACAGCCAGCTTTTCAGGACTGGTTAAAGACTCATTCTCAATCTGTTATTGGCTCTTACTGAATGCTATTTGGAAAAAGAAATATGTCTTAAAAATATCATTTAAAGGACAGAATAAATCCTATTATTGTATGAAGTCAAATAGCCACAATCTATATACATGATTATATCATACCAACATAGCCTCTTATATATTACTTTCTTTGAGTTCACCTGCAATGTTTTGTCTTTGAATTTTATCTTAGGATGTTACAAGAAAGGCTGTTGATCAAAATCCTCTAAACACATACCATTCTGGGAAAGAGGAAAAAAGGGAAAATAATCGGTTTCCTTCACAAATTGGTATTCTTCCTCTTTTTTTTTTTTTCTTTGTTCTTTTTTCTCTTTGACAGCTAGGAAACTCAACATCAAATTTCATATTCACTTGTAGCAACTGGTAACAAAACAGCATAATCCTCTTAAGCCTGAAAATAAAATGCAGTCTCAAGTATTTGTTTTCTACAATTGACCTTTATTATCATGGCTTCTAGTTTCAGAAATGTATGCCATGTGTGCTCTATCCAAAGTCTGATGAAATATCTAATATAGTTGTTTGCAGAGATGTTATTTCCTGTCATGTCAGAAGGAGATTCTTATACAAAATGATTAATCAGCATTAGTGGATATAAAACTTCCATGTGTTAATATATACAAAGTGTGGGGTGCCTGAATGACTCAGTTGGTTAAGGGTCTGAGTCTTGATTTTGACTCAGGTTGTGATCTCAGTTGTGAGATGGAGACCAGAGTGGGGCTCTGCACTGTGCAGGAAGTCTGCTTAAGATTCTCTCCTTCTCTCTCTGACCCTCCCCTGCTCACACATCTCTCTCTAAAATTATATATATATATATATATATATATATATATATATATATATGTAAAAATATATCTCTAAAATATATCTATATATCTATATAATATATCTATATCTAATCTATCATATATATATAGAAAAGTGAGATGTCACTGAACATTATAGAATGGATTGTGCGGCATCTGGTTGGCTCAGTTGGTGGAGCAACTCTTAATCTCGGGGTCATGAGTTTGAGTCCCATATTGGGTGTAGAGATTACTTAAAAAATAAAAAGAATTGATTCTGTTTGAAGATATATGAACTGTCGTCTTACATGTTACTACAGTGCAGAATTCTATTCCATCTTAAGAAAATATGAAATTGAGTTTTCAATGGTGAAAAATAGTTTTTATTTGAAATAAAATAAGAAAAATCCAATATGTAGAATTCCCAAATTGAATCTCAAAATTAAGCTCTCTTTATGAATAAGTTCAACCACATTAAATTGCATTGGAAAATGTTCCAACAAGGAATTTTATAGGGAGGTTATGGAGGAGAATCTCAAGAGATTCTCTGTGGCAAATATCCTGATGATGGTTACAAAGAGATTAATGTAGACTTCTTTTTTCTACTTCTATAGAGTCAATATGTTTACATCTTAGGCAACTTTCTTCCTAATGTCTATGCAATGGTAATCTAATGCCTTCAAAGTTGGCAAAAAAAGAAAAAAAAATAGTCTTCAGAAGAGAAACCTGAAGATATTCTTTACTCATCTTTTTAAGTCTCTATGAGTGATGTAAGAAGAAATGATTGGTGCTGGGAACTGTTATTCTATTACTGTTAACTGTTATTAATATTGTTACAACCAGGAGCTCCATGGATTATACACAGCTTCTTTCTCTAAGTGCAGTAGATTGGATTGCCAGAAAATGAATGGTCAGGGGACTCTCATTTTCTCTTTTACAATGATTCATACATCAATCTCATCCTGATTTCTTTAGACCTATTTCAAAAATCTTGAAAGTACAGGCAGAGAGTCCACACTCAATTACCAGCCTGTTGGTTTCAAAGATAAAGAACTGAGTTGTGGGGAAAGTAAATGAGGGTAGGAGGTTACTATGATAGTTTCGGTCATCATATCAGTTTAGGAATCTGTAAGTGAGGCCACTTGCTGCTATGGCCAACATCAGAAGATTATTTGACACAGTTCTAATTTTTATGCAAGCCAAATCCCACAAGCCTTTACATGTGTAAAAAAACATTCATTTCAAATATTCAGGAATGACATAAAATAGAATATACAAGAATTTTTTAAAAAGCTACTGAAACCAAGTTTCTCTGTTCCCTCTGGAGCTAGAGTATCTAAGAGCAAGTAAGTGAAAATACTATAGGGACATTCATAAACTGGCTGTCATTTTAGTTAAATTAAGCATTCTCACACTTCAGGTGTTTATTATTTATAATATAGTCCCTGTGATACTTCTCACAAACACTCCTGACACAGTAGTGAGTACCTCTGCTCTAGATGCAGTTCAGAGAAAATGACTAGCATTCTCTTGAGGGTCTTTCTCAACTTTCAAAGGTACAAATGTTTATTAAACATCGCTTACTCCATATCCTTCCCAGCTAAATATCTGTTATTACCCAAAAGCCTCAGGACATGAAGGCAGTCTATTAAGTTATGGGTATTTAGCTGAAAGTTTCCCCCACTGAATATTCTTTCTCATTCAGGTTACTACAATAGCATAAAAAGGAAATTTTTATATATATATATTATGAAGAATACAGATGCCTAGATAAGAAAAAAAAGGACTCAATTTAGCATTCTCTGCACCCACAATTTCTATTTTTTATAAATATTAAGCATATGTTTTTCTGGAATTATTTCCAGTTACCTCTGAATCAAATTCTGGCCTCAGAATTATATAGTACAACTACTGATTTTTCTTGTGCCTTGTGGTCAGTGGCAAATATATAGATTTGAATTTAACCAAGGTATATTAGTTCATACAGAATGCTAACTCATAAATTTGGAGGAAAAAAAAAGAAAGAAGAAAGAATTTTGCTCTATGCTACATAAAGTCAATCTGTTGAATTCACTATCATGGGAGGTCACTGAGCCCAATACCATGGCTATATAGTTTTATGACTCTTAATAACATTTGTTGTATGCAAAGCATAGATAATGACAGAGGAAACCAAACCTTATGCTTCATTGCATGTACTACTTTTCTTGTGGTTCATGAAGAATAAAACAATACATTGAAAGTCACAACTAACTACTGAAGGAAGAAATTAAGAAATAATACTCATGGATTGAAGTTCTAGTTGATTTTCTAACATGATATAATCTATTTTGCTGTATTCTAATGCCTTTCTCTATTTTGAAAATGAAATGTAAATGCTGGTTTAGTTAAGGAATGTGGTAATTTGTGCCAAAATTATATAAGAAGAGAAGCTTGTTTTTGATATCCTCAGTCCTATACTTTTTTCCTTTTACTTTCTTCACTTAGCAAAGTCCTCTCCAAGGTTAAAAACATCTTCTCCAAGATATTAATAAAATACAAAAAGAAACTCATATTAGATATAAATGATTTGATACTTTTAAAAATTTATTGTAAGACAAACTCCATTTATAAGATAATCAGGATTAAACAAGATTTCAAGGAAATTTGAGACTGTTTATAGGAGATAGTTCTTTAGGGAATTTGTCAAGATTTTTTGTATGCCTTGGGGACCACTCTCTATTTATTCAGAATATATTTGCATTAGAATGATTATATATTATTAAATACTTCTGAGGTAGAATAAGGCTTAATTGAAAATTCTCATTTTATCAATGATTGAAAGACTCTTCCTTCATCTGAGAACTTGTATGTGACAAAGCTGAACCTAGAAATTAGTTCCTATGAGGGTTAAGAAGAATGTTTGGAAAACAGAAGCTTCTTCAAAAAAATAAAATATTACCTTCTTTGTGCATGTCATAGGTGAGACAAACTGTAAATTTATTTTCCACTTACTTGTGAGCTCAGACAATGTAGCTCGAAGAAGAAAGCTAACCTTGATTGGAAAAACCATTGACCTAAGGCACAATGTCCATCCTCTTGATGCTTAAGGTTAAAATTGAAAAGAAGTGAAAAAAATAGTCGACAGAGAGCGCTCATTTATGACATAAAAAAGACTATTTGAATGCTGCAGAAACTGATGGGAGATTTTTGATGTGTTGAATGGAGCTTATTAATTGCCTACTTGAGATAATTAAAGCATGTGGTAGTCAAAATAATTGGAATCATTGAAAATAAAAGATTTAACCTTGACAGTAGTTTCAGTATGACTGCTGAAATTCATCACAATATGGAAAAATATTCTCTTAAAGTTTATAATGTTACTTATGGTACTTTCTAGATGTGCAATATATTTTTATTTAAATAAATCAGGTATGTCATTCAGTATGATTCTTGGTTTGAGATTAGTAACAGCAACACAGAGCGGCCATGTCCTTCCTTGTTTCAAAGTTTAGGCAATGAATCAACCACAAAAAGTGAGGGAAAGGATATTGTTTTAAGGCCATGTGTTGGTATATTTTGCTTTGGCAGTGGGGTTAGGGTTAAGGACATGGATTTAATGTTCAATCAATACTTAACATTTGTATTTCTTTTTCAAAATAAAATATTTCTTTTCTTTTTGAAAATAACAAATTTTTAAAAATGTGAAAATCTGTGGAATTCTATTTGTAGTAGTAATTTGTAGAATTCTGAGGGTACTGCGAACTTGAACATTTATTAAATAAAATTTTTTTCTTGTATATATTCAATACCTAGAAAAATAAAGATGTTTTTTTCTGGATAAAACACCTGATGCCTTAAAATTTCAGTCATTCAGTGGTAGATCTTGATATGCTTTATATTAGAAACAATTGAGGGCTTCTGTGTAAAACAATTATTTCATTTTTAAAAAAAATATTCAGTTATATTTCATTGAAAGTCACAGTTTAATTTGTTCTCAGACCATTTTGTTACCAATCATGTAAGTTAATCATTAGATTCTATTTGTGAAATCAAAATAGAAGGGTACTGTTTGTGAAGGTAATGTTCTAATTATGACACAAAACAAAACAAAATTACTGGACTTAAAGTCCTGGGTTCTTAAGACCTGGTTTTACAGTTTAACTTCACAAATTGCCAGCTCTGTGACATTCTCACATATATTACCTCTCTGGTGTGTGTGTGTGTGTGTGTGTGTGTGTGTGTGTGTGTGTGAACAGAAAATGAGAATAATTATATCTGCCCACTTACATCACATCGAGTTGTGACGATCAGGCCAAATTAATGTCCCTAAGAGTGCTTTATGAATCCACAGTAGAAATTTTATTTGTTATTTTTTGAATGAGAGAGAAAGGTAAGAATGAACTTGAATAGGAGAACAGAGGAACATGGATATAAATAACTATACAGTGTAGTAGAAACTACACAAAGAAAACGAAAAACTGCAAAAACAACAGAAAACCATATAACAGACACTAAAATATTGAGTGCCTATTATAACTGCATTTATTTTGTATTGTTTTCAATTTAGTCCTCTTTCTTCTGTTATTCAGCTTCCATATAGGTAGTTGCTTTGAATCATTATTCTGTGGCTTTTCAAAGACAATCCTTGGTTAAAAATAAATATATAAAGAAAGAAAGTACTTTGATCCTCTGTATCTGGTTTCTTCATCTTCTATTCCTACCTGCTTTTTTCCCTCCTGGATCTCTATCATGAGATGATCTGAAGCAAGACAGGTAAATGGTGCTTATATCCCCAAAGACACATGTTCTTAGAATTTCTGGCCATGTTTAAGACTTAGAGTGTATACTACAGAACTTTGCCATCCAAAAGGAAAGTTTCAAAGAAAGTTTAAATTTGGTACTTTATTTACAGTGCATCGAGTAGCCTTTCTGTAAAATAATCATGTGCTATAATTTCTTTTCACACTAATGTAAAAGAAGAGCTGCTGCTTCAGTTTTTAATAATGTAGAAGTTCATTTTAATAAAGCTTTTTTTTTTGTTTCAATACACAAGTTTTACTAAAAAGTGTTTAATGATTTATAGTTTATCTTAAAATACATGAAAAGCAAAGTTAAATATTTTAGTACATTATAATGATTTACTAGTTCAGTTTCATGTTCTCTGGAACTAACTACCCAATGGGTTAGCAAGACTGATTTGCTGGACTGTCCTTTTTTAGTATCCTTGGGCAAATCAACTAACCCTTTGATAAATCTATATTGCAAAGGTAAAATCAATCATGTTTATAGCAATCAGCCCAAAAGGGGTAATACTAACTAAATTTTTGGTCTATCTATTTTTAATAGCTTTATTGAGGTATAATTTCCATACCATAAAATTAATTCATTTAAAGTGTAATTCAATGATTTTTAGCAAATTTATAGAGTTGTGCAACCACCAATAGACTGTAATTTTAGAACATTTCCAAGACCTCAAAGAAAGGTGCATCATCCTCATTTGCAGTTACAATTCTCATATCCAGTCCCAGGCTAATTTACTTTCTGCTTTTATAGGTTTGCTTTTTGTGGTCATTTCATATAAATGTCATCATATGATATATGGTTTCTGGCATCTGGCCTCTTTCACTTGGCATGATGCTTTTAAGTTCATCCATGTTGTAGTACGTACCAATGCTTCATACTTTTTTATTGATTACTAGTATTCCATTGTGTGAATATGGGACATATTGTTTGCTCCAGTCAATTATTGATGGAAATTTGGATTGGTCACACTTTTTTTTTAATGCTTTTATTTTATTTTTGAGACAGAGAGATAGAGTGCGAGCGGTAGAGGGGCAGAGAGAGAAGGAGACACAAAATCCGAAGCAGGCTCCAGACTCTGAGCTGTTGGTGCCGAGCCTGACATGGGACTCAAACCCACAGACTACGAGATGAAGTCAGATGCTCAACCAACTGAGCCACCCAGGCGTGGCTTTTTTGGCCGTTGTGAATAATGTTGCTATGAAGATCATATCAATGTCTTGGGTGGACATGTCTTCATTTCTTTTAATTTTTTTAAGAAATTGTCAAATCTTTTTCTAAAGTGAGTGCATTATATTGCATTTCTGCCATCACTGTATGAGATTCTAATGTCCCCACATTCTCAACATTTATTATTGTTTATCTGTTTGAATGTAGCAGTTCTAGTGGGTGTGGGGCAGTAACTCTCATTTTGGTTTAAATTTATCTTTGCCTAATATCCAATAACGTCAAGCATCATATAATGTCTTGATTGATCAAATATCTTCTGTTAATTTTTTTTAGTGAAAATGGTTGTTGTTTTTTATTATTGTGTGCTAAGATTTCTTTAAATGTTTATTTATTTATTTTAAAGAGAGAGAGAGTGCATGCACGCCAGTGGTGGGGGGTGGGGGGTCAGACAGAGGGAGAGACAGAATCCCAAGCAGCTTCTGCACTGTCAGTGCAGAGCCCAATGCAGGGTTCCATCTCATGAACCATGAGATCATGACCTGAGCTGATATCAAGAGTTGGATGCTTACTTAGCCAACTGAGCCACCTAGGCACCCTGAGTGCTAAAATTTAAAAATATATATATTCTGGCTACAAGTTCTTTGTCAGATATGTGATTTCCAAAAATTCTTTCCTAATCTGTGACTTGTATTTCATTTTGTCACTGGTACTCTGTGAGGTGCAAAGGGTTTTTATGTATACCATTTTTCTATTTGTTTTATTATTTTTTTCATTTTTTAATGTTTATTTATTTTTGAGAGGCAGAGAGAGATACAGCACCAGTGGGGGAGGGGCAGAGAGGGAGGGAGAAACAGAATCCGGAGCAGGCTCCAGGCTCTGAGCTGTCAGCACAGAGCTTGACGTGGGGCTCAAACCCACAAACCCTGAGATCATGACCTGAGTCAAAGTCGGCACTTAACCAAGTGAGCCACCTAGGCACCTGTTTTCTATATATTTAATATAAAACAATAAAGAAATTTATAAAATGAAGTGACAAATATTTAGCATATATAATCATCAAATCAAAAAGAAAATTAAATAAGTCAAACACTGGCTACAATGTATGAACCAACATTTAAATCACACTCCAAATAGTAAATAAACAAATTAAGACAATATCATTAATATTTAAATAAATCTAAAAGTCATGGTACTTGCTTTTGCTCATTAAATCAGTAAAATGAAAGAAGAATCATAGTACCTCTTGAGGTAGTTTTAAAAGGGGCTGGTTGATAGCACCTATGTTCTCACCTACCTTTTTTACAAATTGACAGGATTTAAAAGTCCACAGATAGAGAACAAACATAAAGAATTAGCTGATGAACATACATTAAAATGAGAACCAAAATGGTCTTGCTAACTCCATGGTCAACCCCTTCCCCTAACTGTCTGTGGGACAGTCCATGGGAGGATAAGTCTGAGTTTATAAACCACCAACACTTACCTAAGTTACTATGTCTCACTGGTCAGGAAAGGAAAAAAGAAGCATGCAGGGTTTACAAAGGGGAGAGAATTTTCAAATGAACTATCAGATAAAGGATTTATTATAGGAACTAAAGATTACTTAATTGTGGAAACAGCTAGCTGAAGAGACGAATATGCCAAAAGGGAGAGTTAGATTATCAGAGAAGTCACAATCAGTTGATCTGAGAAATCTAACATGTCTAGCCAACAAAGGGCGGGGGGCATTAAGGGATGTGGGCAAAGAAGTCTATGCAAGTTCTTTCTTCCGTGGTTCTGCAGTCAAGTGAAGGGTAAAGGGTTTGCTGATTCTCTTGGTCAGCAGAGCTGGGGTTTGGAAAAATAGTTGGTCATGGAATAGAGGAAGGTAAGAGCAAGCTGAGCCCTGTCAGCACATCTGTGATCACTGTCATTGCCTTTAAATGAATGATCTTAAAAAAAAAAAAAACACACAAGGATTTTTGATAGTAGCTTTCAAATCTCACATAGATTCTCTGTTGAAAAACTCTAACCTGGAATCATAAAGACAAGGGAATTCGGGGAACTGTAGACAGGCTAACTGTAGTTAGTGTCGCTAGTGTAACCAGTTGACAATACAAATCCCCATTTCCCTCTACGTTAGCTTCTCTCCATAAGGAAAGATGGACAATGATTTTTAGCATCAAACTATTAATTTGCTTCTATGTAGGATGGAGTAAAGGGTTGGTCAAGGGGTCCAAAATGTTTATGTAAAATTCTTTTAAATGGACACGAAGAATGGGCACAGGCGCTTTCCCTTGGTTATTTCCAGTATTGATAAGGTTATTTGTAAAAGGATGTTCATATATATAGCTGGGGGGAATGTATGTTAACATTATTGGAATTCAATTTGAAAATATGTATTAAAAAGTCTAGACATGAATTTCTTTGATACGTTATTTATGTTATTAAACCATTTACAAGCATGTATCCAAAAGAAGAAATTGGAAAGTGTGAAAATATATATTTATATTATTTGTAGCTTTGTTTGTAATAGGAGAAACTTGAAAAGTGGTTCAATATGAAATTGCTTTAAAAAATTGTGGCACTAACATCATTGTCATTATATATTATCAAGCCTAAAATATCTAATTACATCTGTATTAGAAGAATATGATTTTATAATGACAAGTAATGACAGACAATGCATAGTATGTGAATATGTTAGTAGGCTTTACTTATGAGTGACACGAATTCATCTAATATTATTTCTTCATATTGCCAAATGCTATTTGAATTTTTACAATGGACATGCATTACACATAAAAGAAAAATACAGTGATATTTTAAAATTTGGAGAGTAAACAATTATGTGAAAGCTGGCCATTCAAGTAAATATTTTGAACAAGTTTTGTTTGTTTGTTTGTTTGTAAGAAAATTGAATTTATTTTGGGTAACTGCAGCAAAACAGACCAGAGAGAAGACTCTTATCAATATTAAACTTGTTTGTGAAATTTTGAATATAAAGTTGAAAAATGTGAACACCTTTAAACCTACTGAAGTTTTAATGAAATTGAGAATAGTATTATTTTTTTAAGTCTGTTTAAATGGTTTCAATATAATCCTTTTACTAAAACAGTTTACTGCGTTTAATGGAAGCATCAGAGACACTCTCACTTCCTTTTCATACAACACTAAAAGAAGATAGAAATTATTGTTGCTATTCTATTCTTCATTCTTCCTTTGGCTTTGATTCTAAGGACAGAGCACCGTTTTCTTTTTGCTAGAGATATGACTCTGCATAAATCTCTTAGGAAAGCTCTCTATGCAGGAAATGATATGGGGAAAAAAAGTTCTTCCTCCTTTCTATATAATTTTTCCCTCTGTGAGCCTGTAGTCTGACCCTGAGTTTATTATGAATTCCAGTTGCCAACCAACTTTCTTTTGTGAATTATAATCGCTGGCTTCTTGCTTTGTTAGAAGCATAGACATTTAAGCTATAAGGGCTTCCTTGTGTAAGCATCCCTGTCATACTCCCATGTTTTCACTCTTTTCCCGTGAATAGAAGACCTTTCAGAGTGAAGTTAAAAGTCAGATTTGTGAACAAATATTTTCTTTGAGTTAACTGAAGGTCAAACTATCTGATTTACATTGGTTAAATACCATAAAGACACAGCACATTAGCTATTAAGAGAGAAGAATGTAAGTATGGAATTAAACTTTACATAAACCTCTACATAAAATGAATGAACAACAAAATACATGCCATAGCAATCCACAAAGTAACGTACATTTTAATGACAGGAGTATGGCTTCAAGTTTTGACCACAGTTTCTGAAGTGAGACTTCCTTAGAATCAACAATCAGCACTGCTGTGTATCCTGAGGCAAGGTTCAAAACTCTCTGTGCCTCAGTTTCACATTTACAAAACAGGTATAGTAATCGTGGCTATAAGGATTCAATGAGTTAACATGTCAAATATTTTTTAAAGTGCCTGCTGTTATTACTACATATTATAATGGTAGTTAATTTTGTTATTTTCATAATGGGAACATGAAAATCATGACAGCAGGTCAGTATCTTGTCCCAAACTTAGAGGATGTAATGATTTGGTGTTCTATATAGCTCTCTTTTGTCATAAGTACAAACCATTTTAAGGGCTTAGTAGGAGATAGGCTTTGTAACCTAACACTTTTTATGTATTATCATTTTTCTACACAAATTCTATGAGACAGATTAAATATACATTTGAACAAACTGAAGTTGAGAAAGTCTGCTTGAGGTCAGTTAATGAGTGATTGGAGGCAATCTGCCTATGCTGAAGTCTTTGCTCTTTAACACTATGTTTTGTGCTTTCAGGACCAAAGTTGAAGATAGGAGAAAAACATGTGCTCGTATTTAGTTTCTCTAAACCTTTGTATATAAATTATGTTAGACCTTATTTAAAAATCCAACGATAAACATTACCTCTCTTAAGAAATAAATCACCTAGGGGCGCCTGGGTGGCTCAGTTGGTTAAGCAACCGTCTCTCGGTTTTGGCTCAGGTGGAGATTCCACGGTTCGTGAGTTTGAGCTCCGCATTGGGCTGACAGTGCAGAGCCTGCTTGGAATTGTCTCTCTCTCCCTCTCTCTCTCTCTCTCTGCCCCTTCCCCACTCGCTCTCTCTGTCTCTCTCTCAAAATAAATAAACTTAAAAAAAAACAAATAATTCATTTATGTGCTATTTATAACCCACTGGTTTATGTTTTCAATATATTTCCTTAATTGCCTCAGAGTACCCTTATCTTTCACCCAAGTAAAGTTAATAGAAGATTCGTAAGTTTCATAAGGTGTATTTTGTATAGATTTTGATCAAAATGAACAGGATCTAAAATACTCAGTGTTAACATGGCAAGGAGATGAACGACATTTAATTCACCAACATTACTACAAAGTCCATAATGCTATATGGTATTCACACTTTCCCAATAAGATAGGATCCAGACACTATATCTTGTTTTAGGGATTTGTACTTTTAAACGAGTACATGTTTTCTTTATCTTGTAGCTTGGAGCTCATGATGTTGTCTTATTTTTTTCTTTTATAGTTCTTTGAATTAAAGCAATGTACATTTCATTCATATTTTTTCCTTCACACCCTGAGGGATCTATGGAGGATCAAAACTTAGACAAATTTTCAATGTGTTTAAGTCAAAGAAAATAGCTGAACAATGGCTGATGGAAGTGAGTTGATTTTATAAAATCTTTACTTTTATAAAATTTACTTTTTAGGCTCTGCTTTGCCTGTCTTTTGTTTCCAGTATCACCTAAGGTCTAAATCAAAACCTAAAACCATCTCGGCTCTGCTGAGCTATTAGTAATATCTTTACATAAATTAGAAAGAGACATATTTTTCTCCAGGAACTTCACTGCCCTTTGGCCACAAAAGTGTTGTAATACATATACAAATCTAAAATTTCCCTGGCATAAGTGGACCTTATCCAGAGTCCAACCAGACATGTCTTCCTTTCCCCCTCTCACCTTCACTGCACCCAGTCACTCACAGATAAGGGTGGAGAAGGACTCAAGAGGTACAAATAAAGAAGAATCAGTGCTACAAATGAAGAAATAATGATATTTTAAAGTAATAGGGTTGAATTTTAGTATTTTTATTTTCCAGATTGTCTTGAAACTGACAGTAAAGTCGTTTAACCCTGTTTGACCTCACACATTAATTTCATTCATCAGTCTCAAAATTACAAAGGGTTCTAATATTACTGCCATATTCATGTTACGGTTCTATTCTGAAAGTCCACAGTTAATAAGATTAAAATAAGGTTAAATATTGTTGGATGATTTGCAAACTTCACAATAGCCTTCAATTTTAATGAAACGGATATTTAAAATGTAGGTGTGTTTGTCTCCTAGGGCTGCCATAGCACAGTATCACAGATGTGTGGCTTAAATCTACAGAAATGTAGTGTCTCACAGATTTGGAGGCTAGCAGTCCAAAATCAGGGAATCTGTAAGATCCTGCTCCTTCTGAAGCCTGTAGGGGAGGATCCTTCCTTCCCTTTCCCTAGCTTCTGGTGGTTTATTGATGATCTTTGGTGTTCTTGGGCTTATAAACTCTGCTTCTGCAACACTTCAGTTGTCTGCTTCTATTGTCACATGGCGTCCCCCACCCCCACCCCCTTCCCCATGTGTGTCTGTGTTTCAGACTCTCCTCTTCTTGTAAGGACACCAGATATATTGGATTAGAACCCATACTACTCCAATATGACCTCACCTTAACTTAATTACATCTGCAAAGACCCTATTTCCAAATAAAGTCATATACTAAGATACTGGGGTTTAGGAATTCAGTATCTTTTTGGAGAACACAGTTTCACCCCTAAGAGAAGGAAAAAAGCCACTATAATACAGGGCCTGTCCTAGAGCTGGCATATTGAGGCAGGGTAACATTTTAGACAAAATACCTATCTTTTCTGGGTATCTATTCCCTTCTCCATAAAATGAGGACTTAGAAGGAAATTTAAAGGTTATTTCTGTCTCTGATCGGCTTGCTGCCTGTGATTCTCATTTTTGGTGTATCTCTCCATTCATCCCTGCCTCAGTTCAAAAGGCTTCTTAGGCCTGAGACATACTTTGACAATTATGTTGTGTTTTCCTCACTTACCATTGTTTTCTGCACAGTTGTTTAGATGTCAAGCAAAGTTATGCAAAATTAAAAGCACACAAATTGGAAACAATTTTATAGGTATTATGGCTTCAGAGATGGACCATACTTCAACAGATTAACTGATCAGTTTGGCCAGCCCTGGCTTTTATGTGGTATATTATCTCTATTCCTATTATAGATTCAGGTACTATGCAATTAATTATTTTAGTCAGTTACATAGCTATGAATGCATCAAAAATTCTGTGCCAGTTCAGTAAAAGAAACCTTTACTTATATTGCCTTTAAGAGGTACATCTAAAATCTTGAGATTGATTTTTTTAATGTTTATTTACTTTTGAGAGGGAGAGAGAGAGAGAGTGGCAGAGAGAGAGGGAGACACACAGAATCCAAAGCAGGCTCCAGGCTCCAAGCTGTCAGCACAGAGCCCAACATGGGGTTTGAACCCACGAACCGGGAGATCATGACTGAAGTCAGACTAAGTGCTTAACCAACTAAGCCACCCAGGTGTCCCTTGTGATTGACTTTTAAGGTTAAAACCTAAGTGTAAGTATTTGAAATTAACAAAAAAATCATTAGGACAGTGAATTTTGTCCTAGAAAAGTACTTAAAGATGCACAGAGAAAACTCAGGTTTCTTTTGAAAGTCTGAAAATACTGCTAATCAGTCATTTTGTAATAAACTCACTTGTTAGCAATACTTTATGTTCTCTCTATGTTAGATCTTCTTATGTACCTGAACTTTAAGCTAACTTTATGGGTTTTAGTCTCAGTCACATTCACTACTTCAGGAAGTTCCTTGCTGGATATTTCTTACTTGTTTGATGAAGCTTGATCCTTCTGCCTGACCTTGTTTTAGAAGTAGTTGCTTAAAAGCTGTGAGTTCTTTCTCCATTTATCACTAAAAAGTTTTTCCCTGACAAAACTGAGCTAAATTCTCTTCTGGGGCTGCACTCTTTGTGGTAAGTAAGGCAAACCCTCAAGCAAAGTTGTGTTCATTCTCCAGGATGGTCTATTGGGGAAATAACACTGGCCTTTCTGCAGCATGGCGATGGGCCACTCTCAGGCATTGTCCAGCTCCCTGGGCACGCCTTTCAGCCTCGCCTCAGGCCACAGGGTTGCATAAGGCACCCTCTCCTATATAAAGTTACTGCTGCCCACTGTGCCTGGCAGCTATGTCCTCAACATCTGGATGAAGCCTAGAATGCTGTCTTCCTATAGTAACATGTCATTCTGGTTCCCAATACACATAGTCGGATACTTTTTAGTTGTAAGCATTTTGTTGTTAATACAGCACTGGCAAAGGTTTAAATATATGCATAAAATACAACAGAGATTAATGAAAGAAAGAAAGAAAGAAAGAAAGAAAGAAAGAAAGAAAGAAAGAAAGAAAACTGCTGCCATACTACCACAGCTGGTTTTGGTGGGAAGCCACTAATGCACTTTCTGCTAAATTCTGCAGTAGGGGTGGAACAGTCCTCTCTGATTCTTCCTTTATAGTACAACATTCTGGGACACAAGGGTGTGAGATTTCAATTAAGGCGAAGTGACAGTTACATTTTAATAGGCTATAACACTGACATAATTAATATAGGAAAAGACCAACCCAACACCGTCAACATTTGGGGACAGGCAAGCAGAGAGTGAAAATATTTTTCAGATAAAAGATCATTATTTCTGTATTGAAAAAGTTAACAAATGTATTAAATATTCTAGTAACTGCTGTTTGAAACAGTATCTCACACGGAATAGCACGTTGCCCTTCCCCCTTCTTCCCAGAATTCTACACACCATCTTCTGTGAAGAAGATAAAAATACCACTGAGATGTACTTTCCATATTCAAATGACCGCTAGGTTATACAGCATCCATCTTGAAGTAGCTGAGGTAACTACCAGACAGAGTAAAGCAATGGTTTTCTTCCTTTCTTTTCCTTCTTTTCTGTTTTTCTCACGTAATTTCAAATATTGTAAGAAATTCTGCACCATTTATGCACTGGTGCACACATTATTTGGGACATCTCGGGAACGCCACTTAAAACTTTTAGTCCTGGTTTCCTTATTTGTAAAAGTAAGTCAATGAGCAATTGGATAGATAATATCAAATGAATCTTATAGTTTTAAAGTAGTATATCATGTATTCTAACTCACATGAGAATTAAGCTTCACGGTGTTCACTCACAGAAAATTTCCTCCATTATACAATTGAGCCAGAGAGAAGCTAAGCTAAGACTCTGGTAAATTTAGAGTAACTTTCCCAACACTTTTGCTTTTTTATCTAAAGTTCATACCTCAACTACTCACTTGGAATTTTGTCAGTTGCTAAATGCTACCCACTGTGCCAGAACCTACCTCTTAATTTTGAAAGCAGATAACAGCAAGTCTTGTTCTAAGGCTTACTAACTGTGTGATTTTGACAAGCTACTGAACTTTTTTGAACTGCAGATTCCCCAACAAGACGAAAATTGCAGGTAATATATAGTGGGGTACAGGAATGGAAGAACAGTCACAAAGAGTATGTAAGTTAGAAAGTGTACAAAAATGTACTATTTGGCATATCACTAGCCCCCTTTTTAGCGGGTGAAAAAACTAGACAATGTATTATGATTTGGGTTACGTAAATTACCTATTCAATGAAATACTCTGAAGTCCTTAAGTAACAATGAAGTACCATACACCATTCAACTTGCAATAATGTGAAGAATGTGTTTTTGAAGTAAAAACAATCAAGTTAAAAATACAATGTATGGTGTAGTCCCACTAACATATCTATTATCTATATTGATATCAGTAACAGTACAGATATATACATACACAGATAGCAAAAACTCTAGATGGATGTACTACAAAAATTTAATGATGGTAATATATAGTATATTTATTTATTCTGAATTTTAACATTATTGCTTTTTCCTAAATTAACTGCACTAATTTCATTAAAAAATCAATTCAAGTTTAGAACACAAAACTATGTCTGGAAAATGAAACATAACATAATATACCACCTTGAAAATAGCAGTCAAATGATGGTTCTGAGGAATTAATCCAATAAGGAAAAAGCCAACCTAAACAACCAAAATATTTTAAAGAAAAAAACATTTTTTAATTATATATATACTTGACAACAGCTCCCTTTCATTTTGGCTTTACAGCTGAGGAATGGGAAAAATGAATTCAGTTACAGGTGATTCATAATTCATATAAATTCATTTTTTAAGGAACTGCACTCTAGCAGTTATTAATTATTAGGAGATTTACAGTATATTTAAGAATGATGCATAGCCATGTCTGCTAGAAAAGAATGGATCCTATCCAAATAGCATGGAAATAAGTGTTGCATTTATACATAAGGAAAGAGAATTTAATTCCATCATTATTATTGCCATTTTTAACAGCAATACAACTCTGCAGCAGCCATCATAATTATTGTCATAGGCTGGGAGGTTGTGGGAGGGCAAGAACATTTTTATAGATTAATAATCTCTTGAGGTCGTGGAGTACCAAATGTGTTTCTTCTCTACTGGGTGAAGGGGAGGAGAGGGAGCTGCATCTGATTAAATCTGAGAAGCCTGGGTTTCAGTATGAAGATCTTAACAAGGAAATGAGATTGAGCCGCTATAAAACTCATCCAGTTCAACTACAGTAAATATTGCTTGGCGGCAGTGAAATCTTAATTAGTATTTCCCTCCTATTAAACAATTCCAGTGGTCTAAAGACATGGAAATAGTGGCATTTACTTCTCCTAAAATGTTCTTTTTTAACTCTTTTTTTTCCTTCTCATATTTTCAGAGGAAGAACAGTCAATAACCTTCGCGTGTCTTTTTACGATTATTTGCCATTGTCTTATATCCACCTGCTTATTTTTTAATTTCCTATTTAAAATTTATTTTGATAAATACAGCATAAATACCTACCTCTCTCAGATCGGGTCAATCACCTCTGTTTTTATTACAACAAAGATGTTCCTACAAAAAAGGCTAACCCAAAAAGTGAATCATGTCAGTATTTAGTCTATTTTTAGAGACATAAATAATTTCAGATGTGACTTTGTGAAGATGTTTCTAGAGTAATGTCATGACTCTGATATTTAATTATGATGCAATGTAATTTAAAACCATGGACACCTCTTCTGAAGCTGAGGCTTATTTTTCTCCAGATTTACTCATAAATTTCTAACAGAATTTGGACTCACTCTTCATTCATCTTCATTCATTCATTTAATATTTATTCAGAAAATATAAGTCTGTTGAGAGAGATACTAAAGAGGCTTAGACATGGATCTCACCCTCAGGGGATTTGCACACTATTTGAAGATACATTATGCACAAAAGAAACAAATGTCTGTCTACCCTCCAAAAGATTAACTGATTTATATGATGAAACTTTAAAAAGCACCAACCAAAGTTAAAAAAGACATCTCATTAAACTAATTTTTTTGTACATAAATTTTTGCAACTGGTTTAAATGTTCTGTTTTGTTTCCCTTCTTTCTATAAATTGATCAGGAAACATACTCTTTGAGTACCTTAGCCACAAGTCAGTATACTTTTGTGAGTGAAAAAGGACAGTAAGGGGACAGGATGTTGGAACAATGCTGTAAACCAAGACTATCTCTAATAAAATGGGACATATAGTTATCTCTTACATGTATTTTTTAGTAGATTCAGGAATATTTCTGACTACTCTTTTCTGCCTGCTTTTGTTTCCACCCATTGACAACAGAAGTACTTAATTCCTTATACGTAGCTTTAGCACAGTCGAAAAGAGTCTCTTTGAAGGAGGACTTTGGCTGCCTCCATTTTGACCTCAAACTTTCTCATTGGGTTCTTCTTTCCAGCTTGTCTTCTGGCTCAGGTAGAAGACCCTGAAGGGACGCACCCTCTGAGGGAAACTGACACTATCCTCTCAAGCAATAAGGACTGCTCTGAGCCAGCAAGACTGAGCCCAGGACTGACTCCAAAACAATGATCTATTTGACCTTCACTGCCTACCTGCAGGTGCCCACCCACCTTCACCTCGTATTTTCCTTATATAAACCTGGAGGTATTTTCAGCACTTGGGAGAAAGTCTTTGAGACATTAATCTGCTGTCTTCTTGGTGTTGGCCTCACTGAAATAAATTCCTTTTTTGTTTCACCACCACTAGTCTCTCTGCCTTTGGCTTTTCTCAGTGGCAAGTGGCCAAACCTGATCTGTTCGGGACCCTCGGAGCCAGGTGCTCTTGTACCCCTAAGCCCAGTTCCATCTTCAGGATGGGTTGCTGGGCTCCAATAGCCCCACAAGAGTTCATGCATCCTTGCTTCAACATCCTTTCTTTTATCTTCCTAAAGCATTCCTTTCTTGTGCTCTGACCAGACTCCTGCGCTCAGACTTCTGGTAAAGAGCAGGCATCAGTCTCAATGCCCACGTGTGTGCCAATCCCTATCAAGACCATTGATCTGTTCTAAAGATTGGTGCAAAACCCCACAGCTGCTGCAGTGCCACAGGGTAGTCAAAATCCTGACAGGCAGTGGAGGTCAGGCTTACTCTCCTGGAGGAAATCCCCATTCTTACCCTAAAAATTCACTTGAAAGAATCTTTCACTTTTCTTGTCATCTATCATGTAACTTACTTGGAATGGGTTTGGTTGACCACTTTTGCTGCCTTTTAGTAAATGAATGTATGGATTTATTTAAAAAACATTCTTTGGAATGGGTAGGTATTTAATACCTATTGTCTTCAGCTTTAGACTTTAGCTAGAATTCTGAGGAAAAAATGCATTTAACCTTTTGACGCATTAGCCTTATCTTTACAAAACATGGGGAAGGAATCAAAACTATTAACTTTAATCTATGTATAAATAGTGGGCAAAATAGAGTTGTAGTAAGTGATGCTGAAACAGTCCTTGGTACCCCAGTGCCCTACTGTTATGGAAAATACTTAACAGCATGAAAACAACTTAGTAGTCATAGAGTCACTGGTCCTATCATTTCAACCTCTGGATGCATCCATCCTAAATATGTTTATATAATCCTTGTTTCTATAGGAGTCGCAGTAAGGAAAAGAAATCAAAATGCATGACTAACATAGTGCTGTCAATATTTATGACACCATGTAAATCTAATCCACATTGTTGGGGGGAAAAAGAAAACTGCTCCTTTATAGTCCAATAGTTCTTAAATAATAAAGTTTACTTAGGATGATTAACCTTAGGAATCTTGCTTACACATCTTCACCCTGATTTTTTAAATCATATCATATCTTCTTTTCATTTAGTAAGAATCTAGATGATTTGTAGACCCTTCTTTGATTGATGGTTTTGGAGCAGAGCTTTCACTGGGCTCCGTTAACACAAAAGGCACTAACACTGATGCTGAAAGGGATCTGTGTAGCTGTTTCCTTCTTTCCCCACAATGCTATCAAAGCATACTTTCCAAAGAGTCCCTCCAAATATGTTATTTGAGCATTACTATGGGATCGGGGACCAAGAGTTGCTCATTTGAAAATCTAAATTGACCTTTAGTATTTAAACACAATGATTAACAAATATTTCTTTCCTATAAATTATCTTAAAACCTAGCCTAAAGAAATCAAGAACTTTAGAATTGCAAATGGAAATTTAAAATACATGGATTCTATTGGTTCCTTTTAATACTACTCTGTTCCTGGGTGCTCTGCACGAGTTAATACACTTAAGATACTGCTTACTGTCCCAGCAGAGAATTGAGATGTCTTATAAAAACATATAATATAGCAACCTAACATTTATGGTTTTATAAGTAAAACAGTAAGTATATTTAGCTAATTGAAGGTAGTTAATTAATGAAGGGAGAATTAAGGTTATAAAGTATCATTTCAGAGAGGATGTCTGGTGATACAGTAGGCCTACTACCCTGTTTTGGGAAGAATTATATCTATACCAACAAGAAGAAAATGTATATGAATCCTGAATATTTTTTTAATGGGACATGACACCACTTTTCAAAATAAGTCACGTACAAATGTTTTAAAACCCTCACTGGGAAGAAATTGTTTTAAAGAATTAGTAAGTTAATTATAATGCATATTATATCGATGCCTTCCTTTTCATTTTCCTTAAGAGAAGTAGACTATTACTTGTTACTGTAGACTGTAAGAGAAGCCTCAAACATTTGAAGGCTGTAATCACCCTTGACACTTCTTTAAAAAAAAACAAAAAAATCTTCCTGTTTCTACCTTGACTTTTTTATATGTTCTATATTTTGATGTATTGACCATTTTGAATGTATTCATAGTTTTTTCTGAGTTTTCAATAAAAATAAACTGTGGGTCCAAGATCTGACTTCTGGAGTACCTCTGAAGAGGCTGATATGCTTATTACTGAATTTTCTCCTGGGATATTGAATCATTCATGATCATTTATCTTTCCCTAGAGGATCTTTTTTTGGCGGTGAATAAATGGCCAATCCGTGCTTAATTCCGCTATTTAGAGACTTCTATAGTCAAGATTTTTCTTAAATTGCCCACCCTTGCCTTCATGTGTGAAGATGCCTTCGCTAATGCTGAAGGAGTATGAAAAGAGGGATGGGAGTTGCGCTTTTTTTTTTTTTTTTGGAATAGACATTAAGGGACTTCTCTGAAAGAAACTACTCATATAAAATCTAGCACTTCTTGAAATTCCATTTCCTTCCTCCTAATATTCAACATCTTGCATCTGGGTTACCTTATTTTTAATACTGCTGAACAAAAATTTGATTTGCTCTTCGATAATAGCTGTAAACTTTAAAATGACATACAACAGTGATTTTGAATATCTGTAGGCTGTACCCACTGCATTGGAAATACTTTAAGGACATGGACTACACACATCTATTCATTTTTATGCTAGCACTTGGGTTTCATTCATTCACTTAACACATATATATCAAATACCTACTATGTGTCAGACCCTGTTCTAAGGTTACGAAACAAAAATACTTGCCCTCAGGAAGCTTACATTTTGCTGCCTAATACATGGAGATATACAATAAACATTAGGTTGCTTTATTGAATGAGTGAATAAGTAAGTGAATTAGTGGCTCCAGAAATAATTCCTATGTTTGTAAAATGGTTTGAAAATAGCTAGTTTTTCACCTCTGAAGACAAATCACTAATAAGTGGTATAAGTTCTCCATGAGCATTTTATACAGCATTTTTATTTTTTGTGTGTGTGTTTCCCTTTCTTTACTCATTTTCATCTCTTTGTGCAGCCATTAAAAGAAGTGATTATTTATTATTAATTATGAATTTTTCCCCAGAGGACAGCTATATTGAATGCCAGTCATTGCCATCCCCAAATCTAAAAAGTGATGCCATTAAATAGACTCCATGCTTGTGCTGCTGCTCTAGAAAAAGTAGTGATGATATAAAAAATGTCTTGATTGCAGATATCTTATATAGAGAGGTGATATATAGATATATAAATGAATCCAATGTAATTGTCTTTAACATTTTGATCTGGCATGAAGATACAACTGAACTGCTAATTATGCACCCTCTGCAAAACAACCACAGATCAAATTTTCCTTATTTGCTTCATAAATTCCAATCACATGCAGCAAAGTGCTCATGTATTTTACTAAACTGTCATTTATTTTGGTTTGGTTATGTAGTCATTTTTATTCATTCACTTGCTCTTCCACTTTTTCAGTGTATTTTAATGTTCCAACTAATCTGTTACACTGATCTCTGTCCTCACCATGCTTTCACAGATGAAGGAGAGGACTCCATAGGTCATCATTGCTATTATATATCCTTTAAAATCATCATTATTGCTAATTGGGTCAGATATAGTTCCCACTGTGGTGAATGTGTTAAACTTAACACAAATTATTCATTTTTAGTATTTATTTAGTATATACACATATTTTAGTCTGTGGTATCCATTTTTAACAATTATTGGGGTACTTTTGTATTATTATAAATTATTTAGTGTTACTATAAAACATTTACTTTTAATATTATTGTTAGGGTTATTAATGCAAAAATAATTTTGAGTTGATAGGATTCCTTTTTTTTAGATTTATTTATTTTTGAGAGAGAGAGAGAGAGAGCGTGCTAGAGCAAGTTGGGGAGGGGCAGAGAGAAAGCGAGAGAGGGCGAGATAGAGTCTCAAGCAGGCTCTGTACTGGCAGCATGGAGCCCGACACAGGCTCAGACTTACAAACCATAAGATCATGACCTGAGCCAAAATCAAGAGTCAGTCAGTCGCTTAAAAAGCTTACTAACCAACTGATCCGAACAGGTGACCCAAGCTGGGAAGATTCCTAAAGACCACAGAGTCCAGTTCTTTTATTTTCAGGTGATATCTAACTTACTAAAGTAACTAAGCATCCAGTTGCTTTTGAGTTACACAAGATTTGGTAACCTAGTAGGTATATTTTGATGATATATATATATATATATATATATATATATATATATATATATATACATACACACACACACACACATATATATTCATTAGGGTGCAAATATATATAATATATATATTTACATATATATTCATAAGGGTGCAAATTGGAATTTTTCAAATATTGTGAATATTACTCATTTCCAAATACTTGAGAGAGATCTTTCTATAGCTACAATGGTTTGGTCAGAATTATTTATAGTCCATGCTATGTATAGCATGACAGGTGATTTAAGATAGAGTTGCAGACTTTTACTGAAGAACAGACTTTTAGAATAAAAGTTAGCATCTCGCCATCCAATGCACACATTCTCATGAGTGCTCTCATATTCAACATATGAACTATCAGAGTAATCATTTACCATGGATGACTCTGATGGATGAGTTACTCATTTCTGCCTAATGGACCACTCAGCATTTCAATTCAGCAGTAACTAAGCATATTCTTTATAGTTTTCAATGATCAAACACCTAGTATATTGCTAAGTCCTTAGGGGTACTCAGTAGTTCTTTGATGATGATTTTGCTTATAAGCCAAATCGATTAGGGAAGCAGAAAATAGAAAAATGAACAATAGTAAAATCTTACATATTTGGTACTCCAATATTAACTTTAAAGAAAACTGGTACATTTGTCCTCTAAACCTGTAACTATAATTCAAAAAAAAAACCTGTTCAAAATTAATTAATATACTTATATATGTGTGCTGTATATGAAAGATAACTTTAATGAAAGCTTTTTGCAACATGTTTTAGACCTTTAAGATGATATATCTATATCGTAGCTTTAATAATAACTATTATTACATTGATAATAGTGTATTAAGTCTACAATACTTCCTATGCATTATATTTTAGAGTATTTTTAATTAAAGATTCTCAATATGTTCAAACAAAAAATAGTATGTATAATTTAAGGTTCACGTACTATTTTTTGTTTGAACATATTGAGAATCTTTAATTAAAAATACTCTAAAATATAATGCATAGGAAGTATTGTAGACTTAATACACTATTATCAATGTAATAATAGTTATTAAATAACTTCATTTTATTAAATATCTCTTCATTTCTTATTTTGCAACTAATATTTGGTGATAGATTTGTAGTCACATCTACTCATAACCTATTTTTACATGATATAGACCTAGTCATGCCAATGAATATGTGAGTAATATGTCATTTTAAATTATTAAATGTCATATGTAAATAGAAGAACGTGAAAATTTAAAGATATAAAGATTTCTTTAAAATCCCCATATTTACTGAGTCTGATTTTCAATGTATATATGGAGTAACACAGAACTCTATTTTGCCCATTTAATGCTATGGGTTAGCTTTATGTATTGTGTACATGTGAATTTGGACTTTACTCTTTCTGGAATCAGAATTAATTTATGGTGTAATATGGAGTATCAGAATGCAAACAAATTTAACATTGTCAAGAAATATTCCCTACAGTCTGCTATTTACATTGGTTAACCCATATTGTGGACTATAGAGTCTTGGTAATATTTAAATTAACTACACAGTCTGTGTAGGCATCAAGTTTGTTAAATACTTGAAAAGTTTCTATTCCTTAAAATGCTGTACTATAGCTATATTGGTTGCGGGGGGGGGGGGGGGTGGGCAGTGACTAAACCCACATAATGGAATGAGAATAATACACATTTTACCATACAAATAACTAAGGAATTTACACATGCAGTAAAATAGATGATTTAAACAAAAATAAGAATGTTATTAATTTTTAGTTCTTCCATGCTAGTCTAAGAAATAGATGAAAGCCCTTAGTAGAGGAAAACATCTCCATTCTGGTTGTTTTCCCATAAGTTTTCACATGTTCTTTTGGATCTACACCTGCTGAGCCAAGAACCTTAATTTGTTACAGAAACCTATTACTATATGCACATTTTCCCCAGCGTCAGCTGATGGCAGTATTTAAAGTGTGTTTCATGTTCCACACCTGTAGTGTGGGGTGCTCCCTATATAATGCCTATCTGTGCTGATGATTTGGATTGTTTGCTACATTGGTTTCCTAGGAGTGCCCTAACAAAATATCACAAACTGGTGGCTTAAAACAACAGAAATGTATTGTCTCACAAGTCTGGAGCTTACAAGTCTGAAATTAAGTTGTCAGTATGGACATATTCCCTCTGAGACTTTGGCTAGAATCCTTCCCTGTGTCTTCCTAGCTTCTGGTGATGGCCATTAATCTTTGGTGTTCCTTGGCTACATCACTTCTATTTTTGCTTCTGTCATCACGTTGGCCATCTTCCCTTTATGTGTCTGTATCTCTTTTCTCCTTTTCTTAGGAGGACAACAGTTGTGTTGGATTTGGGCTCACTTTAGTAGAGTATAACCTCATTTTAACTTGATTACATTTGTAAAGACTTTCTAAATAAACTCATATTTACAGATATTAGTAGTTAAGACTTCAACATATGTTTTTTAGGGTGGGGAACACAGCTCAATCCATAACAGTTGGTAATTGGAGGAATGACTCCACTTGTTGTTTTAGGCCCTGTGGATCTGATCCCATATTGAGTGCTGTGTGTCTTTACTTTCCCTTCCATTTCACTGAATCATTTCCTGACTTGAGAATGACTTGAGAACATATGTTGAAATTCTAATCCTCCATGTGATGGTATTAATGGTTGGCGCCTCTGAGAGGTGATTAAGTAACAGGGGCAGAGTCCTCATTAATGGGATTAATGCTTATAAAAAAGGCTCCAGAAAGATCTTTTTTTTCTCCTTCTACCATATGAGGACACAGCAAAAAAAAAAAAAAAAAAAAAAAACGACTGGTTGCCTATGAACCAGGAAATTCTCACCAGACATGAATTCTCACCATGATCTTGGATTTCCCAGCTTTCAGAAGTATGAGATAGATGCTTATTGTTTGTAAGCCACTCAGTCTGTGGTGTTGTTACAGCAGCCTGACTGGACTAAGATAACTGTCTTCCATCTTTGCTATGTCATTACACTCCCTATAGGATTGAGAATCTGCCAAATTTGGAGGTACCATTCCTCCCTGGGCCAGATCAGAGTTTGATTTTTTTTTCTTTTTTTAAATCATGGTAAGAAAGGTCCAAAGATGTGGAGACAGAGTATGGTCAAGGTATTTGCATGGCCTTTTCTCTCTTTAGAAGGACAAACCTATATAATAGCCACTTACTACCACTTGCTCATTTTCAAATCTTTGCCATAATATCAGAAACTGCAGTGATTCAAAGAATCCTGGGAACAGGCACTGATACTGCTGAGAGACTGGTGATGTTTGCAAAAGAAAATGACCTCAGCCAAACTCTACTAAGGAAACTTCATTCACCATTTTAGCAAGAAGGAATCAGTGATTTGACCCTTTTATTATATTCTTAGGGCAGGAATGTCAGCTCTTTATTTTTTCCCTAGGGTAAGATGGTGTGTCCCTGGTGAAATTTAATTACAAATCCTGCCTTATCTTCATGAAAACCAATCACAACCTTGCCCTTGTTGAAATGAGTTATTCTCTAATGGATTTAGGAAGAAATACATATCAAAAGAGCTACATAAAGTGCCTCAAGCAGGGAATATCTATGTTATTCATTCTCCTTCATGCTGATATGCATATATCTTAGAGTAAGAGGTTCTAGGTTAGCATGAATATAGTGCTTAAGAAAAGTGATGGTAAAATTTTTTTTTTTTTTTTTTGCTGGCATTTTTATATAACTGATAGGGTGGCATTTAGGACAACTTCAGTGATATTTTCCCCAAATATTATGCAATACATTTTAACACATCATTTGTTGTAGTAGTAGGAGTGATTCCTATTCATCCATTTTAATGTAGAATAATAAGAGCTACAATCTATCCTAAAATGAGACACACCTTTGTAAAATCCTATAGATGATGATTTTCATATTTGGAATTGACAAGTTTCACAGTGAAAGTTAGAGTTCATTTTCTCCACATGCCGACTAGTACAGATCAAATTGACATAAACTGGCAACAAATTAATAAAAAAATTTAAAGGAAGCATTTCATTTTTTGAATATAGTTTTAATATTTTATATTTTAGATGCTAAAACCTATTAAGAGTTAGACTAGAAAAATTTAACTTCCTTCCAATAAAAATGGAGTTAATACAAACTTAACATTATACTATTTTAATGTAAAATGTAAGATTTTGATTTTCTCATCAAACTTACTTTAAGTCAACTGTCTTGAAAAGTGAAATATAATGAACATATATTAAACACACAAATCCTAAGTGCTCATGTGTATACATTTTCACACACACACACACACACACACACACACACACACACACCAGTGTAATCAAGTTAATAAACAGGTTACAAGCACCTTTTTACTCTTTCCCAGTAACTATTCCTCTGCTCACTAAAGGTAAGTACCATTCTGACTTCTTTCATCATAGATTAGTTTTGTGTATTTCTTAAATACACAGTCAGTTAAGCATCCAACTCTTAATTTCAGCTCAGGTCATGATTTCATGGTTGTGGGATCCATCCCCACACTGGGGAGTATGGGGGAGCATACTCACATGCTGAGTATGGAGCTTACTTAAGATTCTCTCTTCCTCTCTTTCTGCCCCTCTCCCCTACTCACACAGTTTCTCTCTCTCTCTCTTTCTCAAAATAAATAAACATTAAAAAAAAATAAGTCCAAGCAAATATTGCAGATGCAGTTTTAGAAAGATAAAAAAAAACTAAAAAAACAAAAACAGAGCACATACTATATCTCTAAGAATACTTAAAAGCTCCTGTGTAGAAAACAAACTAAAAAGCAGATAATAAATAAGCATGACTGTATATCATTGCTGATATCAGAGATAATTGTGATTAAATTCACTAAAACATTAGAAATGTAATTAAATAAAACTTGTTTTTAAGATGCATGTTCAATAACAGCATATTTTATGGATAGTGTCTTAATAAATGAACATAATAAAATGTTAAGTTACTATCCTGAATCATCATTCAGCACACAATATTAATTCTCTAGTGAAATTTTCATCTTTGATATATGGCCTAAATATTCTTAACAGAATACTTTTTCCCACAAACTAATTTGTCGTTACTTATTCTTTTGTTTTTAAGTTTATTTATTTTGAGAGACAGAAAGCGTGAGTGGGGGCAGGGTAGACAAAGAGGGAGAGAATCCCAAGCAGGCTCTGGGCTGTCAGTATGGAGCCAGAGGCAGGACTTGATCTCATGAAATGAGATCACTACCTGAGCCAAAATCAAAAGTCAGATGCTTAGTCGACTGAGCCACCCAGGTGCCCCTGTACTTATTTTTTCTGAGTCTTAATATCAGATTGTAAGTCTCTAAATTCTGCTATTTCAACATGTTGTATACTATTTCAAAATTACTCAAGGGAAAAAAATAATCTATGAACACATTGGCTTACAGTTGTTGTTTTTTTTTTCCAGAGAAACTTCAAGTCAGAACTAGATGGATCAGTGCCAGAATCACACAGTTTCTATTAGCAACAAGAGAAAAAATAGTAATTGTTAAAAGAACATCATTATGTGGTCAAAGATAAATACAAGTTTGTCATCAATAAGATATCAGGAGTAAAATTAAGCTAATTTTTATAATGTGGCATAATTTTTGTATCTGTTTACTGAATTTAATGTCAGATGTATCATTGCTCATACTTAAATTTTCTAGGAAGGTAAGTAATATTGGTATAAAGAGCAAAGCATTTGGAGTCACTTATGGGTTTGGATTCTATTTTTATAATTCATTATGTGCTTAATCTTACAGTTTTATTTCCATATGTATAAATTATGTTGCTGACATTATTTATCACTTAGACTTAAATGACTAACGTAAAACACCCACAAAGTACCTGTCAGAATTCTTGCCTCAAACTAAACATCCAAGATATGCTACTTTTTCTCTTCCCCTTGTGTTAATGTTGCTAAATTATCTTTTATTTATTGTATAGTTTTTATTCATTTTAATGTTCACCTTGTAGCCACTACAGTTGGTGTATAAGTTGAATTATTTTCTACAGAGTTTGATATCAATTATTTTCCTCTTTAAGAATAACTCCCTTTAAAAAGTGAAATCATGTGGAAAAGTTGGAATATAAATAAAACATCTCACTGAGAAAAAAAAATCATAAGTAGTCTTTTTGACCAAGGACTAAATTGCAACAATGTGGTATAACCTCTGTCTGAGTCTCTTGAAGGCTCAAGGGAATATGGTGACAATGGACCTCAGTCTGACTTGGAGAATTTTAAGGAGTTCTATAATCAGATAAGGTACACTTTTTAAACATAAATACAGGCAATATAGCTCATGAAATACTGCACCAAAATAGAACATTTTACAAGGTTAATGACAAACTGTATTCCCTTTCTTTATTGTGAGCAATTTTTATTGCTGTTATCCTGTCCAGAACCATATAGAAGCTACAAAATACAAGTCACACTTCCAGTTCAAAGACATATCATAAATTACAGAAAACCCATTTTGGAGTCAGATTTCAGAATTAGGTTTTTTTGTTTCATTTTTTTTTTTCATGTTTATTCTTTATTTTGAGAGAGAGAGAGAGAGCGTGTGCATGAACAGGAGAGGGGGAGAGAGAGAATCCCAAGCAGGCTCCACGTTCTCGGTGCAAAGCCTGATGTGGTGCTCAGTCTCATAAACTGTGAGATCATGACCTGAGCCGAAATCAAGAGTTGGAAGTTTATCCAACTGAGCCACCCAGGTGCCCCTGCTCCCACCTTTAAAAAAAATCATCTTCCATTACTAGGTACCCAAAGTGGTGCAGAAGATTGGTCTTCTACTCTCAGGTTACCCAGGTGAAGATTTATTGTTGATGACAAAGAAAACTCCACTACTTGAATTAGCCACAGGCCTGCATAGGCTTCTCTGTTCAGGTTGTGGGTGAACATGGGCAGCACTTTGAGGGCTGAAGTTAGAGAATAATGAAGTGATGTTCTGGTATCAGAGACAATATTTTTTAAAAGCCACACCCAAGACCAAGCTTCTGTTTGTATTTTTTTTTTTCTGCATAGACTTTCCTTGTTTTTGTTTTTTTTTTTTTTTTGTTTTGTTTTGTTTTCCCAAGAGTTCCCATTTTAAGGCCCCTGGGTGGCCCAGTGGCTTAAGTGTCCAACTCTTGATTTCAGCTCAGGTCATGATCAGGTGTGAGATCAAGCTCCATGCTCAGCATGGAGCCTGCTTATGATTCCCTCTCTCCCTCTCTCTCTGCCCCTCCTCCACTCCCTTCCTTCTCTCTGTCTCTCTAAAAACATTACCAAAAAAAAAGGGAGGGGGGTTTCCTATATTCCTTTTCTCTTTGAGTTGCATTAACAAAGAGCTCCTTTAGTAATCATAACTTCAAGTTGAGTCAGGATTTGAGCAGAAGAAAGAGGTAGGAGAAGTTGTAAGAGGGTAAAATAAAAGAAGTTTTCCCACTATCTTGGTACCAAAACTGGAAAAGAATACCACAAGATAGAAAATTGCAAGCCATTATCCCTGACAAACACATATGCAAAAACCTCATCAAGATATTAGCAAACCAAATTCAAGAACACATTAAGAGGGTCATACATCATGATCAACTGGGATTTATTCCAGGGATGCAAGAATGGTTCAACATCTGCAAATCATTCAATGTATACAACATGTTAACAAAATGAAGGATGAAAAATACGACTATCTCAATATATGCTGAAAAAGTACTTGACAAAATTCAATATACACTTATAATAAAAACCCTCAAAACTGTGAATATAGGGTGACATACCTCACCATAATGAAGGATCTATATGAGAAGCCCACAGATAACATCATACTCAACATGGGAAAGCTGAAAGCCTTTACCCTAAGATCAGGAATAAGACAAAGATGTCTACTCTTTCCATTTTTATTGAACATAGCATTGGAAGTCCTAGCCAGAGCAATTAAGCAACGAAAAGAAATAAAAGGCATCCATATTGAAAAAAAAGAAGTAAAACGGTTACTCTTTGAAGATGACATTTTATTATAGAGAGAAAAAGCCCTAAAGACTCCATAAAAAAACCATTAGAATTAATAAATGAAGTTGGGAAAGTTGCCAGACACAAAATCAATACATAAATATCTGTTGTACTTCTATACTAATAGTAAATTATTAGAGAAATAAAGAAAACAAGCCCATTTACAATTGTATCAGAAATAATAAAAATCTAGGAATAAATTAAACCAAGGAGGTGAAAGACCTGTTATATTAAAAACTAAAAGACATTAATAAAAGAAATTGAAGAAGACACAAATAAATGGAAATATATTCCATGCTATGGGTTAGAAGAATCAATATTGCTAAAATGTCCATACTACCCAAAGCAATCTACAGATTGCAATCCACATCAAAATTTCAAAAGCATTTTTCAAAGAAATAGAACATACAACTCTAAAATATGTATTATACCACAAAAAACCCTGAATAGCCAAATCAATTTTAAGAAAGAAAAATAAAGCTAAAGGCATCACACTCTCTGATTTCAAAGTTTATTACAAAGCTATAGTAATTAGAACAGTATGGTATTCGTATAAGCACAGACACATAGATCAGTGGAACGGAGTAGAAAGCTCCCAAATAAACCCATATATATAGTCAATTAATGTACAACAAAGGATCTAAGAATATACAGTGGGGAAAGGACAGTCTCTTCAATAAATGATGTTGGAAAAACTGGACAGCCTCATGCAAAAAAAAAAAAAAAAAAAGAAAGAAAGAAAACTTGACTCCTATACAATATCATGGACAAAATTTAACTCAAAATGAATTAAAGACTTGAACATAACACCTGAAACCATTAAACTCCTAGAAGAAAACATAGGTGGTAAGCTCCTTGACATAGATCTTGGCAATGACTTTTTTTTTAATATGACACTAAAAGCAATGTCTACAAAAGCAAAAGGACTACTTCATACTAAAAATCTTCTGTACAGCAAAGGAAGCCCTCAACAAAATGAAAAAGTAACCTACTGAATAGGAGAAAACATTTGCAAATCATATATCCGATAAGGGGCTAATATATAAAGAACTGATACATCTCAATAGAAAAAATCCAAACAATCTAATTTTTTTTAAATGGGAAAAATATCTGCAAAGACATTTTTCCCATTAAGATATACAGATAGCCAACAGACACAGGAAAAGATACTCAACATCACTAATGATCAGGGAAATGCAAATCAAAACCACAATGAGATATTACCTCATACCTGTTAGAATGGCTGTCATCAAAAAGACAAGAGATAACAAGTGTTGGTGAGGATGTGGAGAAAAGGGAACCTTTGTGCAATGTTAGTAGGAATGTAAATTGGCACATTTAACATGGAAAACAGTATGGAGGCTCTTTAAAAAATTAAAAATACAACTATCATATTCTCCAGAAAATTACTTCTGGTATGTATTTGGAGAAAACAAAAACAAACACTACTTCAAAAAAATATATGCACCCCCATGTTCATTGTAGCATTGTTCACCATAGCCGAGATGTGGAAGAAATAGAAGTGCCCACTGATAGAAGAATGGACACAGACATTGTAATACAATGGGATATTATTCAGTTATAGAAAGAATAAAACCTTGCCTTTACAATAGCATGGATGGACCTCAAGGGCATTATGCTAAGTGAAAGAAGTCAGACATAGAAAGACAAATACCATATGATTTATCTTATATAAGCATATCTTGGAGAGATATTGTAGCTTGGTTCCAGACTGAATAAAGACACAAAAAGTTAGTTAAATGAAGTTTTTGTTTTCGCAGTATATGTAAAAGTTATACTTGGACTATACTGTAGTCTATTAAATGTACATTAACATTATGTCTAAAAAATGTACATACCTTAATTTAAAAATATTTTATTGCTAAAAAATGCGAACCATCATCTTAGCTTTCAGCAAGTTGTAATATTTTTGCTGAGAGAGGATCTTGCCTCAGTGTTGTTGGCTACTGACTGATCAGGGTGGTTTTTCCTGAAGGCTTGGGTGCCTGTGGGAATTTCTCACAATAAGACAATGATGGAGTTTGCTGCATTGATGATCAACTCTTCTTTTCATAAACAATTTCTCTGTAGCATGTGATGCTGTTTGATGCCATTTTACCCACAGTAGGACTTCTTTCAAAATTGGAGTCAATCCTTCTAAATCCAGCTGCTGCTTTATCACTAAGTTTATGTAATATTCTAAATCACTTGTTGTTATTTTAACAATCTTCACAGCATCTTTACTAGGAGTAGTTTCCATATAACGAAACCATTTTCTTTGCTCGTCCATAAGAAGCAATTTCTCATCCATTAAATTTTTATCATGAGATTGTAGCAATTCACTCACATCTTCAGGCTCCATTTATAATTTCAGTTATACTGCTATTTCTGCAGTTACTTCCTCCAGTGAGGTCTTCAACCCCTCAAAGTCATCATGAGGTTTGAAATCAACTTCTTTCTAACTCTTGTGAATGATGATATTGGGACATGTTCCCATGAATCATTAATGTTCTTACTAGCATCTAGAATGTGAATCTTTTCCAGAAGTTTGAAAATATACTTTGCCAAAATCCATCAGAAGAATCACTGTCTATGGCAGCTATATTCTTACAAAGTTTATTCTTAAATAATAAGACTTGGAAGTAGAAATTACTCTTTGGTCCATGGGCTGCAGAATGGATGTTGTGTTAGTGGCGTAACAATAACAGTAATTTTGTTGTACATCTAAATTAGAATTCTCAGGTTACCAGGTGCGTTATCAATAAGCAGTTATATTTCAAAAGGTGTCTTTTTTCTTAGCAGTAAGTCTCAACAGTGGCTTAAGATAATCAGTAAACCATGCTGTAAATAGACAGGCTGTCATTCAGACTTCATCGTTCCATTTACAGGGCATAGGCAGAGTAGAGTTAGCCTAATTCTTAAGGGCCCTAGGATTTGGAATAGTCAATGAGCATTGGCTTCAATTTAGTCACCAGCTGCATTAGCCCCTAACAGGAGAGTCAGTCTGTCTTTTGAAGTTTTGAAGCCTTGAAGCCAGGCAATGATTTCTCCTCTCTAGCTATGAAAGCCTTAGGTGGCATCTGTTTCCAATAGAAGCCTGTTTTGTCTACATTGGAAATTTGGCGTAGCCATCTTCACTATTAATCTTAGCTAGATCCTCTGGATAACTTGTTGCAGCTTCTCCATCAACACTTGGTGCTTGGCCTTGTACTTTTATGTTATGGAGATGGCTTCTTTCCTTAAACCTCATGAACCAGCCCCTTCTAGCTTCAAACTTTTCTTCTCCAGCTTCCTCACCTCTCATCCTTCATAAAACTGAAGAGAGTTAGGGCCTTGCTCTAGATTAGGCTTTGGCTTACATGTATGTTGTGGCTGGTTTGATCTATTCAGACCACTAAAACTTTCTTCGTATCAGTAATAAGGCTGTTTCGCTATCTCATCATTCAATGTCCACTCAAGTAGCACTTTTAATTTCCTTTAGGAACTTTTCTTTTACATTCACACATTGGCTAACTGGTACAAGAAATCTAGCATTCAGCGTATCTTGGCTTTTGACATTCCTTTCTCACTAAGCTTAATCATTTCTAGCTTATGATTTAAAGTGAGAAACATGAAACTCTTCCTTTCACTTGAGCATTTAGAAGCCATTATAAGGGTATTAATTGGCCTAATTTCAATATTTTGTGTCTCACAAAACAGAGAAACTGAGGGAGAGGGAGAGAGATGAGAACACCTGGCCACTGGAGCGCTCAGAGCACACACAATATCAAAGTAACATCAAAGATCACTGATCACTAAAAACAAATTTAACAATAATAATGATGAAAAGTTTGAAATATTGTGAAAGTTACCAATATGTGACATAGAGACACAAAGTGAGGAAATGCTGTTGGAAAACTGGCACCTATGGACTTGAAAGTTGCTTTCCAGAGTTGCCTGAAACCTTCAATTTGTTAAAAAAATTAAATACAATATCTGTGAAGCCAAATAAAACAAGGTATACTGATATGTAAAAAACAAATGAACAAATAACAATGACAACAATAGAAAATCCCCCAAAACTCCCTAAACCAAAAATCAAAAAAAACCACAAACTCATGGATACAGAGAACAGACTGATTATTGCCAGAGGTGGGGGTGCGGATGGGAAAAATGGGTGAAGGGCTCAAAAGCTTAAATAAATAAATAAATAAATAAATAAATAAATAAATAAATAATAGAATTAAGTTTTACTTTCTTTCATTTATATGTAGAGAGAAGTCAAGCTCTTTTTTAATTTGGATCAAATTTTTAAGTCTTCTCCTAGTTAGGTATAATCATTTACCTTCTTTAATAAGCAACCAGAAAGATAAGCCTGTGATTATTCTCATCTCAAATTTCAAACTACTTGTTCTCAAGGGGGGGGTTAATCCAGTCATCTTTACTTTTAATTTTTTTTTAACGTTTATTTATTTTTGAGAGACAGAGAGAGACAGAGCACAAGCGGTGGAGGGGCAGAGAGAGAAGGAGACACAGGATCCTAAGCAGGCTCCAGGCTCTGACCTCTCAGCCCAGAGCCCGATGTGGGGCTCCAACTCACAAACTCTGAGATCATGACCTGAGCCAAAGACGGCCGCTCAACCGACTGAGCCACCCAGGCGCCCCAGTGATGTCTACTCTTTACTGAGTACTACAAAAGTGAATCCGACCTTCAATACTTGAAAGCGTCACCCTCCCCGCCATGCTGTTAATCAAGACTCCATTTTCTTGGCAACAGAGCAATGGGCACCACTCCTTCAACAACCAGCTTCTGGAGAACACCAAAACTTACCTTGTCAGCTCTCATTTTCTAATACCCTAGTCATAAAATAAGGATTTTGAACCATTCTAGCATGAAAGACAACATGATATTTCATAAATAGTTCACTGCCCACCAATAAAATACAATTCAAAAGAGAAATAAAAAAAGGAGAAAATGGCAAAGTACACTTGAGGTACTCACAGAATCCTGACCTGAGCCCCGCAAGCTGAGTGCCCAGCAGGGCTCAACTCATTTTCACTTGAACATAAAATTTTTAAATCTCCATCAACAATATGCTATGGGTTTTTTCTTCCCCTTCTAATGAGAAGTATAAGTTCAATAAAAGTGGGATTTTTAAAAACTTGCCACTTGACATTTTAAAAATATCACCTTGGTTAATTCTGACCTTAATGGTAAAATTAACAATGATGAGACTAACATAATTAGAGAAACAAAAATTATCACCCTTGAGGACTTTTGCATCTCTTTCATTTTGCTAAAAGCTTTACAAGCATTATAACTTAACTGTCAGAACAGCTCCGTGAGATACATATTACTTCTCCCTTTTAGAGATGAAGAAACTGAGGTTCCGAGACACTGAGTAAGCTGTCATATTTCTTAGTACACAGAGCCCAGCATTCCAACTCAGGTTTGTCTGAGAACAAACTTCATGCCTCTGGCAACAGAGTGACATTGTCAATAAGTTCAAATCTTTCCTTAGTGTTTTACAATTTGCCAAATCCTTTTCTTTTTTTTTTTTTTTAATTGATGTATGTCACAATCTTACAAGTCAACTAGTAAATGCATTATCAGCATGTCTTTTTATTTTTTATTTGTTTAAATTGTATTTCATTGTGACAATAACACTTGGCATGAGATCTATCCTCTCAACACATTTTTAAGTTTATATTACAGTATTGTTAACCATAGGCACACTACTGTTCAGTAGATCTCTAGGACTTATTTATCTTGCATAATCAAGACTCCATGCCCTTAGTTAGCAACTCCTCATTTTCCCCTTCCTCAACTCCTGAAAACCAACATTCTACTTTCTGATTTTATGAGTGTGACTATTTTAGATACAGCACATAAGTGCAATCATGCGATATTTGTCCTTCTGTGACTGTCCTCAAGGTTCATCCATGTTGTCACATATTGCAAGATTTCCTTCTTTCTAAAGGCTGAATAGTGTCCCATTGTATGTACATACCACATTTCTTTATTCAGTCATCCACTGATAGACATTTAGGCGGTTCCCACATCTTGACTATTGTGATAGTACTACAATGAACACTGGAGTGCTAATATCTCCTTGAGATCCTGATTTAAAATCTCTTGCATCGGGGTGCCTGGGTGGCTCAGTCAGTTAAGCATCTGAATCTTGATTTGGGCTCTGGTCGTGATCTCATGGTTCATGAATTTGAGACCTATGTCAGGCTCTATGCTGAGTGTGGAGCCTGCTTAAGATTCTCTCTCTCTACCCCCCCTTCCCCACCCCCACCCCGCTTCCCTGCTTTCTCTCTCTCTCTCTCAAAATAAATAAACTTAAAAACAACAACAACAAAATAAATCTTTTGCATAAATACTCAGGAGTGGATTACTGGATCATATGGTACTTCTGTTTTTAATTTTTTGAGGAAAATCTCTATACTGTTTTTCAATAGCAACTGCACTATTTTGCATTCCCACCAACAGTGTACAAATGTTCCAATTTATCCACATCCTCACTAACACTTGCTGTCTTCTGGGTTTCTGTTTCTGTTGTTTGTTTGTTTGTTTGTTTGTTTGTTTACAACAGCCATTCTAACAGGTGTAAGGTGATATCTCATTGTGGTTTTGATATTTATTTCTCTGATGATGAGTGACGTCGTGTATCTTTCCATTGCCCATACATATGTCTTCTTTGAAGAAATGTCTATTCAAGTCTTTATCTCATTTTTTAATTGGGTCATTACTTGTTTTTGCTTTTGTTCTGTTTTGTTTGCTACTGAGTTGTAGGAATTTCTTACATATTTTGGAAATTAGCTCCTCTGATATATGATTTAAATATTTCTCACGTTCTTAGCTTGCCTTCTCACTCCACTGGTTGCTTTCTTTGCTGTTCAGAAACTTCAAGAGAAAAGAAAACAAAGACTCTGGATGTGTAACTAATTTTCCCAATACCACAGAATTATAAAAAGACAGAATTAGAACTTAATTATTCTGAATAATCCATACTTGTTTGTATAAAATAAATCCATAAACTTTATGAAAGGCTTTTTGGAAATACCATATGAAATATTAACTATTTTATAGAACTTTGAAACATAGACAAGAGTACTGGTATGAAATTCTGGTAATGAAGCCAAGAAGGAAATAGCAAAATGTGACAGGCCCTGTGGGCAACATCTGCTTTTGTTTTATAAAGAACATTTTTTATGTGAAATTACTCTGGAAGAGGCTACTGGCATACTTATTCCAGTCAATTCCATACATAATATATAGTTTATGTCTGCCATCTGAGGAAAAGGAGCACCCAACAGTACCTTAATATGTCTACTGAATCTATCTGCTAAACGACATGGCCTATTTGTGGGTTGATTCAACAATTTCAATTCTCACTGGGAGCTGCTGACTCATAGATATTTGATATGATCTCCTATCTTCGTGGATTACATTAATAATATCTGGTGCTTTTTTTTTTTTTTTTCCATTCTTAACATATAAGGTTTAGCCCACTGCTTGGTAACTGAATGGAAAAAAAGAAATCATTTCTTACATGATAGTTCCGGTGACAGTATTTTGTATTCAGTAGAGTGATGGGTAATAAGGGAGCTCTATTCTCTTATTTTATTCAAGGTCAATAGATATAAGACAATAAGGAAAAATGGAAAAGGTTGATTAACGTGAATATTCATCAGATACATTGGAATTTTTATTTTATTTATGGAATAACCATATACCCTCGTGTTTAACGTGACCGATGATATATCTTTTAGTATAATTATGAGGATATATTCTGTTCCTCATTCTGATTTCATAATACCAGGAAGCTTTTATTTGAATCAGTCCCAATAAAAATTTGGAATGACAACAATCCATTTAAAAACAACCTGTTATCCTCCTTAAAGATAACACAATTATGTAATTTCGCTGTGCAGAAATAGTTCTTCTCTGTCTTAGAAAACATGAATGTTCTAATTACCCATTCATATTGGTTCAAAGATTATTACAATTTTTAAATTGGATTCTTCCACAGAATATAGAGATTGGAAAATTATTTTCTGATTGAAAAATGTGAAAAGTCAATTTACTGACTTTATACTCTTCCTTCGATGTCTAAATATTTATAGTAATGTTGAACGATTCCACATAAAGTACTTAATATTAAGAGTGTTCAATGATTATGTAGAATTCTAGTCACTATAAAGTATTTAGAAATTGCAGGTATTTTGCACAGCATCACTATTAGATCAGTCAGTCAGTACCCAGGCCACATCTTTATGCATCCCAGAAAAATAAAATAAATGGGGGAAGCCTGTCAGTGTAGTTTACCATGGTCTATCTTCAGAATAGATATGAATCTGCCATATCAAGCATGTGCAGTCTATTCAGAGCTTTAAAACTGCTGCAGTTAGCAATACTGACTGATTTTGAAGTACTGTGATCTTTTACCCCTCAGTATGTACATAAGATATATAAGGTTTCCATGATGAGATTCTGGAGGTCAGGGACACCAAAAAATATGTCATCGTACTCTGGTCTCTTGCAAAAATTTGTACTCAAGGTGAGCCTCCAACAAACGTAAGTTTAATGAATGAATAAATGTTATTAAGACTACTTTTACATGGAGTGGCCAGCTAAAATCATTTCTAGAAGCTCTAATTGAATCTGACAACCCCATCTTGTCTATACAAATTTGATCTAAAGGAATCAGAACATTTAGGCTTCACTGACATCATTGGCTCCATATTCTGTAAGCCAGTAAATATTTATGCTGAAATTGCACCTTTACACTGGAAGAACTGAGAAGATTATAGGAAAAAATACCAATATCTCTTCTAATTTAATACCAGTTGCACTTAACATGGTGCATCAACTGCCAACAGTAAGGGGTCACGGAGGCAGGAACTTTCCCAAATACTTTTTGCTTATGAAAGTGACTGTCACACCTTGTGACCAGTTCAAGGGTAGAAAAATAAAATTTTAAAAAAGAAAGAAAATGATATGTAAGTAGATGAAGCAGAAGGAAGGAGAGGAGGAAAAAAATAGATAAAAGAAGGAATAAGCAGAGTAAAACTATTATATATGTAGATGTGTTTTGGTGGCATCCTGGTCACAGGTTAGATATTATACTTTTCAGATATGTCGTACAGAACCCTAGTAATCAGAGAAGGACAGAAAGAAGAGGATTAGCCAGAGGGGCGTATTTATGCCTCTTTACCCCATTTCTTCTTTCAAAAAGGTAGCTCTACCTTTATATATACTTTTATGATACTTCTATATATATTTCATATGAAGAAGGAGCTCTGCTACTTTAAAAATGTGTTATGCTTTTTGTTTTTTTATAATTTACCTTTCTAGGGAAGAAATAATAGGTAAAGAGTAAGGAGGTAAAGATTTAGGCAATCATCTCCATTCTATATGTGACACATCCTATGTTTCAGTCTGCGATCTACCACCCATTAGCTACAGAAAACACATCTTCAGACATGGATCTTTTATGGTTCCCATTTGTATCCGCAAAATCATCTTTTATGTCCCCTGTTGAACTTTGACTTTTCCTAAAGTGGAAACCTCATTTGTCTCCTGACATCCTCTATAATTTCTCTTTTCCATAACCTAGCTCACCCATTCTCTTCCCTACCTAAAATACTCTTACAGAGATTTCTAACCTGCCTCCACATCTATCTTTCAAAGCCCTCTTCAAGTGGACGTGTATTTCAGTGCCTTTCTGGCAATTCCTATCTGGATGGAAAATTTTCCTTCTCTCTATTATATACTATACATATACTATACGTTATACATTTGCTTTTAGTTTTTGTTTAGATCAATTATAAAATTAACAGCATAGTATATTGGTGAAAAGTGAATGTTTCAGGATTAGAACTTCTCAGCTCCAGTCTCACTTTTGCCGCTTGCTAGGTGCATGACCTGAGCTAGTTACTTAAGGCCCTTGGTACCTCAGATTCCTTAAACGCAAAATGAAAAAAAAATCCTAGTACACAGGCATTTTGTGAAATTTAAATAAAAGAAAACAGGAAAAAATAGTACAGAAACAGTATTTTGTAAATAGTGAGTGCTCTATGAAGCTACTTATTAATATTATTGTTTTATGAATATGTGTTATTTCCCCCCAAATACAGCAAGAGCTTTATACAGGATGCTTTATTCTATTATGTATACATTGCATAATATATCAAGTTGCTTAATATGGAATAGGTAAAGATGATTTTTTAATTGAGTTGAAATAAATTAAATTAGCATCTTCTTTAGAATTCCTCTGTAATAGAAGCTTGCAATTTTTTCCTCTTTCTTCTTGGTTTCCTGATATAGTTCCAACATTGGTGATTACATTTGGTTTATAACATTCCTGGTGTGCTGTAATTGGAAATGTTGTTTTCTTGTCTCCCAGAAGGGTAGAGAGAAGAGGAAGCATGCAATGATTCCACCCATAAGTGGCTACATTCCAGTGTGATGTAAAGGGAACTAATTCCCTTCACCCCTGCCTAGCAGAGCTCTGTGGAGGCAATACACACATCTTGTAAATGAAACTCTTCCCGAGGTGCCTTCATTTATCTCTCGGTGCAATAGGCACAGTGGCTAATATGCATTGGGAACTTACTATGCTCATGTCAGTATGATAGATCTCTCACGTGTATTTTATATTTACCCCTGCAACAATGTTAAGAAAGGGTAGTATGATTATTCTCTTTTTTCCAGGTAAAACAATAAACTCAAAGAATTTATATGATATGTTCAAAGTGACACAGCTAATGAAATGGCAGAATCAGGACCTGAAGATAATTCTGACTCCAGAGAATGCAGCTTTTTGTCAGAATGATTCTTTATAGACTAATATTGAGAGTCTTTCTTTAAGCTTCAATATCCATCTTTATTAAGAGAATGTTTTCAGTGACTTCTAGCTCAGATCCTTTATAGAGAACAAATTTTAGTGAGAAAAGCACTAAAGCACTTAACCCTATCACAAGTGGATGGAAAAGTACATAAAGTATTATGGTAAAATAATAACAAACTATTAATTAAGAGCTGTGCTCTCCAGTATTCCTTTCAGTTCCTTGCTGTGGCTCACATTCATCCAAAGCTTTTGTATCATAATAAATGGAGTCTGAGATCCAAAAATATAAGCTCTGAAGGACTTAGCAGACAAAATTTATGCTATATTAAAAGCTTGCAAAAGCATACAAAAATGTCAGGTTACTACAATCAAGACTGGGCAAAATACTCTAGACTGGTTAAAGGATAAGGAATGGAGAATCAGAGAGAAAAGAGAAGACATTTGAGTCGCTTAGTCTCCATGAAGAGGTCTTGTCCTTTGTCCACGCTTGGTCCGGACAGAGATTCAATAAGGTGACTATTAATTCAAAAGTTTAGATTGGTTTTGGGAACACATAGCAGAGAAGACTGCGATAACATAGACTCAGAGGAGCATCTTGGAAGCTGAAAAATCCCTCTTAATTTTCACACAGGCAAGATGATGTAAATGTAGAAAAAAAATTAAGTCTGCATAATGATTTGGCCAAAAGACTTGAAACAGCTTTATAAAGTCTTCATGTGCTTCAGAGTATCACAGGGCACAGCAGAATATTTTGCCTTACTCCTAAGCAAAGGCATCTATGTTATAGAGTATTGTACGCCAAGAGGAGGACTTTCATTCATAACAGGCTTCCTTAACACCCACCTCCATGGAATGAAATCCAAAATCCAGTGAAGAACAAGAAGGATGAGAAGATAACAGCACAGGATAACAAAGGGTCCAATTGTCAGCAATTTCCATAAAATACCACCACATCATCTTCTAAGGAACCCAGACATCACTCAACATAAGGGATAAGGTGGACCCTGAACTGAAAGTGGTCTAAATCTCCCATCCCAAAGAAAGGAGGATTGTAACAGAAACCTGATTTCAGATGCAGGAAATGGAGTTATATTTTGTGCATAATTGAGCTTATGATCTTAAATCTACAGCTATTCATAACTTTTTTTAACTTCACTAGTCCAATTTAAACTAATATTTTCAGAAATATAATTTATTCAATTTGAATAAATTCATTTAAAAAACACCATAAAATGCATGCATAAATTGCATTAAGTGCTGATTCTATAACTTTGTACCTCTCCTATTATATATTCTAATTATAGCTTCTCTAGAAATGGAAATCACTATGGATATTTCTATTGGGAATAACATAGCTTTTTCTGCATTGTCTACTCTTGGCTTGAAATCTTTTTCTTTTCTTTCTATTCTTTCTTCCTTCCTTCCTTCCTTCCTTCCCTCCCTCCCTCCCTCCCTCCCTCCCTCCTTCCTTCCTTCCTTCCTTCCTTCCTTCAATTTGAGAGAGAGAGAGAGAGAGAGAGAGAGCACAAGTGAAGGTGAAAGCCAGAGGGATAGAGAGAGAATCTTAAGCAGGCTCCATGCTCAGCATGGAGTCTGAGGCAGGGCTAGATCCCATGACCCTGGGATCATAACCTGAGCCGAAACCAAGAATGGGATGCTCAACCGACTGAGTCACCAACGCACCCCAAATTGTAATTTTTATTTTTATTATTGTTTAAGTAGGCTCACTTAAACAGAGCAGAGCCCAACATGGGGCCTGAACACATGATTCTGAGATCAAGACCTGAGCTGAGACCATGAGTTGGATGTTTAACCGACTGAGCCACCCAAGCACTCCAGCTTGAAATCATTTTCAAAGAATGTAATTAAAATATTGTAACCCTTATTGCATCTTCTTCAGAAAACGGCTGAAAAGCTTATATATTGTTACTGCTAGCAAATTTGTTTTAAAATTTTCCTTCACTCTTTCAATTCTCTCTCACCAGTCTCGCAGATGTTCTAGTCTCTTTCCTTTCCAATGCAAACTTCTAAAAACTACATCTTTTCCCTATGTTGACCAGAATGGCTTCTGACTCCTCCACTATCCATTTCAACTTTAGGATATGCCTTTTGGGCTTTCAACTAGCAATGCTTGCTCTTTACTTTGTTATCTGTTACTGTGTGACAAACCATTCCAAAATTTAGTATCTTAAAACAACAAACGCTTGTGTGCATACAGTTCTCTAATAAGGTCATCATCTGGAAGAGATGGTTTTTCTGTGCTCCGTGTGTCATTGACGAAGGAAGCTCAAGTGGAGCTGGAAGATCTACTTCCAAAATGGCTTCCTTCAAGCATCTGACAAGTTCACACTGGCTGATGGATAGGAGCTCGGCTGGGGCTGTGTAGGCAGGAGTCTTGGTTTTCCTCCATACAGCCCAGCATGGGGCTAGATTAGGTTTGCAAAGTTATAGTCTCAGGATAACAGCATTTCTTACATGGTGGATGGCTTCCAACATGGACAAAAGTACAAAAGTAAAAGCTTCCAGGTGTTCTTATATATTAGGCTTAGAACTTTATAACATTACTTCTAATACAATTTAGTAATTATAAATCCAGGGAGAATGGCTGCACAGGATCACAAATAGAAGATGATATGGCTCACTGAGGGCGGGGGGGAATGATTAAACACATTGGTATGCCCTTTTATCATGTAGATCCCCAAATTCTCAAGTATTTTAAAATTTTATCATTATTTTATTATTTATTTATTTATTTCATTTATTCATTTATTTATTTAATTTTACAGAGAGAGAGAGAGAGAGAGAGAGAGAGAGAGAGAATGCCCAAGAATGAGAGAGGGGGAGAGAGAGAAAGAGAGAGAGAGAGAGAGAGAGAGAGAATCTTAAGCAGACTCCATGCTAAGCATGGACACTCAATCCCACAACAATGGGTCATGACATGGCACTCGATCCCACAACCATGGGTCATAATATGAGCCAAAATCAAGAGTTGGAGACTCAACCGGCTAAGGCACCCATTATTTTACCCATTGTTATAATTTTTTTATAATAAATATTGAAGAAATGGAGAGGGATAGACATTAATCAAATAATCAAACAAGAAATTATAAAGTTAAGAAGAGAGAGAGAGAAAGGGGAATAAAAAAGTTCCAAGGAAAGAGAATAGCATATAAAAAATTTATTGGACTAGGAGGGAACATGCTAAATAAGACAAAGGCCAATGTGGCTGCAATACAGAGAGTGATGAGGGCCATGATATGAGATGAGGCTAGATGATAAGAGACGAGTCTTGGAGGGCTTTTTGGGCTGCATAAAGGGACTTTTACCTTTATTCCAGGAACAACGAAAACCTATTTAAGAGTTATAAGCTAGAAAATTATATGGTACGGGATTTATAAATTAAAAAAAAATCATTTGGCTGATGTGCATAGATCAGCTGGAGTAGAGGTTGACACAATGACTATTAAGAGAACAGTTTGGAATTGGGAGCTGAGAAAAACAATGCTTGGAAAAACTAGATGGATAGGAAAGATAAAATGGAGAAACATACAGAAGCATAATGGGAAGAGGTGATGGATTAGATATATTAAGGGTGAATTTGGGAATAGTATGTGTCAAGGATGACTAGATAAATGGGTGCCATTTCCTTTAATAGGAAACCCTGGAAGAGATGGTGTGAGGTCCTTTGGGACTTCTAATAGGAGATATCAAGATGGCAATCTAATCTATGAGACTGAAGCTGATAGAAATATGAGCTGTCTGTATGCAGACATAATAGAAGACATGATATAATTTTTTTTTTCTTGAAGGAAATACGTAAGCAGAATGAAAAAAAATCTCCATTTATAAAATTGGGATAAAAATATCACCTCATAATGCTTAAGTGCTCAACATACTGCCAGGGATATATTAAACACTCAATAAATGTTAGTTATTATTACTATTATCATTTTTATTATTACTGCTGTTTGTTGTTTTAGGAAACTTAGAACTATATTTGTATTCATAAGAGTCAGAGAAATTTAGCCAAAAAGTCAAAGGATGGGGGTCTCATACTGGAGATGTGGGAAGGGAGAGAGCTTCTGAAGACATCAGCCACATCTGATATGAACAACTCAGGTGAAAGATTAAATGCCACCTTTAAAATAATGTACACTCTCAAGTATCAAGTACTAGGAGTGCTTGAAGAATGAATAAGGTGAAACAATATGATGTTAAGAGACCTATCAAAGCAGACCTTTGTGGTGAAGCTCTATTTAATCGGGATACAAAGTGAAAACTCAGGCCAATGCATACTCTCACAGCCAAAATCCAACTACCTAGCCATAGAGCCTGGTTCTACATGAGCTTCAAGAATCTTTCATGAGTTTTGAGGAGTTCCTCCTATAATGCCAGCAGCCCAGATATGCCTTATCCCCCCCCAGGATATTCCCTTTTGGGGACTTACTGGTCTTTTCTGGCCTCTGTCAGGAGCCCTTGGTCTAACTTTCTGGTCTTCCACAGTCAAACTAAGCATGAAGCAACAGAAATAGTGACGAAGTCAGATTTCCGTCAGGCACTCTATGCCTAGTATTTATTTATAAACTCATTAAAAAATTTTGTCAAACATTTATCAAGAGCCTATTTTTGTGCCAGATACTTTTCCATATTCTAGTAATTCAGAAGACTGGCTCTTGGCAACTTAATGATTTTAATGATAAGGAACAGAGGTAATAAGGGAATAAGTAAATGAGAGGAAAAAGTAATTTCCCCTAATAACTATTGTGTTGATAATAAAGCTAGTTGATATAGTGGAAAAGGACTAAGGTGAAAGATGTGCACTTTATATTGAATTATATAAAGAAGCCACATTTGACCTACTGGGGCCTAGAGTTTAAGAAGAACAAACACTCAATCCAAAAGTTCTAAAGGCAGGAACAATACTAGTGCATTGAAAGAAAATTAGTGCTGTTGACTCACAGTCTATCAGCAGAGAGTAGAAGGGGATGAAGTTGGAGAGGAAGGCAATGGTCATATAATGTAGACTTTTGTGCCCAGGATAAGGCATTTGAATTTTCTTTTATGCTCAATGGAAAGTCAAGTTCTTAGCAGGGGAAATAAATGATCTGATTCATGTTTTGTAACGATTTCTCTGCATACTTGGTGTTGAACAGACACGAGTAACTTCAGGGAAATAATTTAGGACGTATTTCAAGAGCAAAATGATGGTTGTTTAGATCATAGTGGTAAACTGAAGAGGGAGACAATTGGACATTGAATACACATCTGTCAGAATAAATAAGACTTTTGAGTTTATGGATATTTTGGAGTGGGAAGCATCACTTGCAAAAAAATGAAGTTCGTGATAGTAACACATGTCAGTGCACAGAGAGTAACTGGGGTAGGACAGGGAAAGGAGGAAACAGTAACTTCACCCCGAGTTTGTGGAGCATCTAATATAATTTAAAAATATTTGATAGATGATTGTTTATGGTGGAATATTCAAGAATAGAGAAGAGTTTTAGGTATTTCTTCCATGTGATTGCAGTACTTGGTAGTATAATTCTAACTCCAGATTCCTGTAAAAGACAGAATTCCTTTTTGTCGTAAGTGTCTTTTGGTGTGGGAGAGGGATGGATGTAAGGAATGTAAGATTCGTAAGCCAAAAATATCCATATCTGTAGTTTCCCTCTTGGAATATTTCACAGAAAAAGGGCAATCTTCAGCTGAGAAAAAATTCGTGTTCTTGTGCTTCTTATTTCTATTATTGGAAATGGTTTAATGAAAAAAAATTCAGATTGCAATTCAGTAGATGTATTTTGGCGGGGAGGTATGGCATGCGGGAAATGTCTCATTAACTAGCTCTGTGATAAGTCACATACACTGAGTATGTCTCATTTCCCAATTTACAGTCATGATGTTCCTTCCTCCTCCAGGATTCAAAGATAATCATGCATATCATGTATAAGGCATTCTAGGGAAAAGTACATTTGAAATACAATCCCTAATAGTCCAATCTTTAAATGTGAAATCGAACCACTAAGTGATTTAGAGACTTGCCCTAAGAATCAGACACACTGAGTAGCATAAACTGAGTTTATATATTGAATTCTTAGCTTAAAATCCCTCATTCATACCAGAAATCAATCTACTTTCTCAAAACTCATGCTTTAATAACTAAAACCTAATACTCTATCTTTAAATATCAATGAGTGAAGATGCAGTTTCCTTTCAAATTTAAGAGTCAATGTGATTATCTTCACAGATTAGAACATGTGGGAAATATAAAGTAGTTAATATGAAATTAGACTAAAACGTGTATGTTTTTCATAAAGATTCACCTTGTCAAATCCCTTAAGTATGTATAAAGTCAACTATGAATAATTATTTATTATTAGATTTACAAACTTTTGTTAACACATCAATAGCTTGAAAGTAAGATATCACAAGACAGTAAAATCAAGAATACTTAAGAATTGCTTAAATGCAATAACTGAGCTTTCTTATTATCCTTTCTTAGTGCATAAGTCATTAAAATGGCATGTAACCATCATACACATGCACACAATTTCAAACCTCTAGGATTGGTATTTGGTATATTTTGGTTCTTATATTATTGGCTAAAAGTTATTAGTGGCCAGTGTTAATACACCATGTGCCTTGAGTTGGTTGTCACGCTTCCCCATAGTGATGTATTTGGTTAAACTGTGGCAGGTGTTTACATGAATATTATTGATGATTTAAGCAACTTGGCTCAGAGGCTTTTTTAATAACTCCTACTGAAGAAAGGTAATAATAGTGGACAATACTGTCATCTGTCATACAATATTTCAGAATGTTCCCATTAAGAGGGAACCACTCAGCAGTTTTTCCAGGTGTTCCCTATCAGCTACAAATACCTCCTTATTTTCAGGTTTACTCTATGTCAACATAAATTAATAGTGGTTTTATAAATTAATTTCTTTTACTATCCAATACTTTCTCTGAGAGCATGTAATGAATTCATGCACAGCAATGACACATCTCTCATATCTATAACAGCACTAACATATTTGACTTGTAAGTTAGCAAGACATATGCTGATCTAACCAAAACAACAACTAAAATCGTATAGGATACCTGCCCCCATGCATCAATACTGTGTAGAAAATCAAGTTACAAGGATATGCAATTTGGCATACTGCTGAAAAGAACATTCTTTGGACCATGAAGGGGCTGGTAGAGATCATTTCTCACCCCATACTAGCAGTAGGATTATGGCACATTATGAAACCTCTCTAAATTTTATTTTATTTTATTTTATTTTATTTTATTTTATTTTATTTTATTTTAATTTATGTTTATGTTTATTTATTGACAGAGAGAGAAAGAGCATGCGTGTGAGTGGCAGAGAGAGGGAGAGAGAGAATCTCAAGCAGGATCTGTACTGTGAGCATGGGTCTGGATCTCACAAATCATGAGATCATCACCTGAGTCGAAAACACTTAGGCACCTCATACCTCTCTAAGTTTTAGACTTCATCCTTAAACTGAGGATAATGGAGTAGCTAACTAAAAGGATATATTGCAGATGATATCCTTAATATGCCTGGTATATATAAAGCACTTAAAAATTATAGATAGTATCACTGGTGTCATCATTATAATGATGATTACCATTAGAAATAACAGAAAATGAATGGCATTTCTCTTTGTGATGGTTGTAAAAACACATCCACAAGTTCTTTGACAACCTTCTTAGCAAAAGATTGAGTATAATCTCCCCATTAAATATGGACTGGCCTCACTAGCTCACTTCTAACAAATGGAATGTGGCAGAAGTTACCGTGTGCCTTCTAAGACTAAGTCATACATTGTGGTAAAGTTACAGTTTGACTCTCTCTCTCTTTTGGGACATATGCTTTTGGAGCTCTGAGCAGCCATGTGAGAAGTCCTTAAAGCCACCATGCTGTAGAAATCACATAAAGCTAGAGACCATCAAGGAGTTTCATCTGTTCTATTCTCCAGCTGTTTCATGTTTCCAGCCACTACCATTTGCCAGACAGATGACGATTCTAGCCCCAGCAAAGGTCCGATTGTCACTGCGTAAACAATCCTGAACTAGATGCTATTGTTCAAGCCACTATTTGGGGGTAGCTTTTAGGCAGCAGTAGATTATCAAAACACTATAACGAGGTTATATCCCATTCTATCTTTCGGCATTTTATGTCTCTCTCTTTTGATATCTCAGTAATCTAGTTTTCTTGTGAACAGTATAGAAGTGTTTATTTTTAAATGGTAGTACTCTACTCCTCATAGGTCTGTATGTAAGAGGCTGAGGGATACGGAGAGCAAGAGATGGTAGGCTGCTGTCCAGGCTGTAGGTATGGATAAAAGCATGCTGTCTTTTAGGCAAAAGATAATGATTCAGTCTCTGTAAGCAGCTATGTCTATGACATAGACAGCTGCATTGCATCCTGTTTCCTAGGCAATAGAGCTAGTAAAAAGGCATGGATTTAGACACATTGGAAACACAGTTGCTATCTTCACAGCCATTGCATTGCATTTATAAAGATCCACTCACAAAGCACCACTGCTCCTAAAAGTGATCTGAAATGCACATGTGGCTATCCCAGATGTTACAGGGTTTCACACCTAATTGGAAGACACCTTCAAATGCTAATCCACTCTTGGAGAATGTGTTAAACCTTTGGGTCATAAAACCTTAGAGTACCTGATCTGACATGGACATTCCAGGCTTCATTACAAAATATCCCAAAGGATAAAATAGGACAAAAATGGCCTGAATGAGCCAAGCCACTCCCCAAAGCACTGTCATTTTTTTTCCTGATTTTAATCTCCAACGCTTAGCTAAGTTATTAATTAAAAAGTGTGGCAAATTGATGAGTTTATTGAATTTGTTTTACAGAATTAGTTATTAAACATATTAAAGGACAGTATTTATTCTGCAGTTTTGCTTCAAGAAATTTTATATGAGAAAATTTTCTGTGCCTTTTCTACCTCATAATTTAAATTAAGAGCTTTAAATCAAGTTCAGTTACAGAGTTATTATATGACCACAAAATTGTGTTTGTGGCAGAAACTTAAGCTTACCAGAGACTGGTGCTCTGGCCCTTACAGGCTTCTTCAATATGATGCTGCAAATTCACGTGTACAGAAAAGGTGAGACCCTCTCAGACTATGGGGGAAGATCCATCTCCCACAAATATATGTTAAAATTTGGAGTTAAAATGTTAGTTTTAAAAGTTGGCCATATAGAAAAAAATATATTTAACATTATTTTTTTTTCAACCTCTTTCCTCAGTATTCCTACAGTTTTAAACAGCCAGTCTTTAAACCTGGAAGTTTCAAGTGGTCCCCTCTGCCTCTGTTTTGTCAATCTTCCCCTGGTATGCCTCTGATGCATGAGATTTTCAAGGTCCAACTGTTTGGGGATGGAAAGGGACAAAGCAGAATTTTGTTTGCTCCTAATGTTCTCTGAAATATGTGACAAGCCCTGCAGGAAATAACATTTTGGACGCCAAACTCTCATTACCACATTAATTGCCTCTGTCATGACAGTTTGGGCCTGAGCAAATGTCTGGAAACCCGCTGAGCTCCTCAAGAGAACAACACAGGCCAAGGGAAAGTGGGTTTGCAGTTCCCCAAAGCCATCAGCTAAAGGTGCTGTTACCAGAGCATGCTTGGGGATTCATCCTTACCGCTCGAGTCACTGTTAAATTGGTGGGCAAGTGGCTGTCAGAAATCTTTGTCTCCAAAAACTTAAGGAAAATATTCATGAGAACAAAGTAAAAATATGATTAAACCATATTTTATCAGCATGACATCTGCACAATAAGTGATTGTCCAATTGACTATATGTCAAAATAACACGGAGTGAAGGGGTGTGTAGAGGGTGGAAGATAAAAGCTCCACATGGGCTTTCAGCTTCCCTTCGGCTGCAGTGACACGAACACTATGTAATCAGAGCAGCTCATGAAAGGGGAATTTGAACTGAGTGGACAGCAAGTAACATTTGAAGTCAAAGCGAAACCCAAAATTCCCTTAATACTCCCCCCTACCCATATCATTAATCTTAAAGTAGCCTTTTTAATTAATATAATTAGAGGCTTTAATTATTGAAAGTTAAGTTAAAGATGAAAAGTATCATGTAATGAAGATGATTATTTTCTTTCTTTAAGTCCCACAGGAAAACCAAGTGCAGTTTTTCTTTCCTAGTCCTTTCAACTTCAAGTGATATTTCCTATATTTAAATAATTACAAGACTTAAGGGAAAGAAGTTGGGTGAATAGAGCATGTGAAAAGTATGGCTGATCACAGAGAGAACATATCTTTGATCTATCTTACGTCATAAAGGAGTCTCAAGGAATTTGGTCGCTATGATATTGATATTGTCATAAACAGAGGGTGTTCATATAAATTGGTACAACCTTTTCATAAAGCAACCTATAAATAGATAATTTTGATAATTTTCAAAATAAGAATTAAGAACAAATAATTTCGTTCTTAAATACGAAAAATTTGGAAAAAATGTTATGATGTAGATACATCACATTACTTATAATATGGTAATTTTGGTAAAAATGTTATTGCTTATTAAGCAATAAAGAGAATAAAGAGAATGCTACTGTAATAAAGAGACCCCAGATATAGTTTAGACAAGAAGGTTTACTCATATCTTACATAAGCCAAACCAGGATAATGGGATAGCTCTATAGCCTGAGGTCATTCAGAGACATGGGTTCTTGACACTTTTTTTTTTTTTCTTTTCTGCTGTCTTCATATGTGATTTCTTTCCCTGGGTGGTCAAAGTTCAGTTACCACCAATTCTAGCATCCAGCCTGAGGAAAGTGTAAAGCATGAGCACTACGTACTTGCATTTTTAAAGAATCAGATTTGAAGGTGCATATATCATTTCCATTTGTATCCAGGGGACAAAACTTAATCACCAGAAGATATCTAGCTATAAAAGATGATGGAAAACCTAGTTTTTAAAGCGAATAGCCATGTACAATTTAAAACGTGGTGGTGCAATGGCTCTAATATTAAAGGAAGGAGGAGGGAAAATGGGGTCAATGTCATAAAGTCTTACAATCGAAGGTATGCCAATATATTTTGAGGTACCTATTTTTATGGAATGGTGTAAGTGATTTTACCAAAAATGTGTTCAATGGGAAAACATATTACACACACACATACACATACATAAATGCATTAGGTATGCATTTATGATAATGCATAATGTGATAGCTAATTATATGTGTCAACTTGACTAGTCCAGAGTACTCAGATATGGTCCAACACAGGTCTAGAAGTTGCTGAGAGGTATTTGTTTAGATAAGAGATTTGTTCCATAATATGGGTGGGCCTCATCCAACCACTTGAATGACTTAACTGAAAAGAGCCCCTAAGGAGGAGGAAATTCTGGCTTGACTGTCTTTGGACTCCAGCTGCAGAATGAGCCCACCCTGGTCCTACACTGTAGTTTTTGCACTGGTTGGCCTCCACAATCTTATAAGACAATTACTTAAAAGAAGTTCTTTCTCCACACACACACATACACACACCTGTGGACACATGTATAAAATATTAAATTTATACAATATATATCCCATGGAATTCAAAAAAAGAAGACACATTCCTGATTTATAGGACACGGAAGGTAATAGAGATTAATCAGATAACTTTATAAATTATATTATTAAGGTTTTGCGTATTCTGGCTTATTTTGTCCCATTTTATTTTGAAAATAGAAGAATTTATAAAAGCTTCATATTTTTTGTCAATTTTCCCTTTTGTTTCCTTCATTTCTTGTTGGGCCAAGTTGCTGTCTTGTTTTTTGATATATAGATTTTCATAATTCCCTTCATGGTATGTTATGAAGTATCTTTATCTGTCACCTTTGCTGCTTTTTAGCTGAAAGCATATACTTTGAACAACTTTGTTCAACCTTTTCTTTTCAAGATTTAAATAATATTGTTTTGGGTGAATCACTTTTATGTGTCATAGCTTTGAGGCTTACTTTTTAATACAATCTAAAGTCTTTTATTTCCTTTAATAGATCAGTTATAACCATTACATGCATTGGTAAGAATATGCTTGATCTTAATTTTACCATATTATTTTATGTTTATCCACCTTTGCAAGGTTTTATTTTCTCTTTAAATGTATGTTCTCTTTTGTCTCTTTTGTACCTTTTGGTTTGCTCTTTTGTTCTAATATTTATGAATTTCAATGATTGTTCCAGAGATTGCCTTTACATTATGTTTTGCTAAGATATTTAGTTCTATATTTCTGTATAGAGTAACTATTAGTTTCAAGGTATGAAAAATAATAACATTTATTCTGTTCTTTTTCTCGATCTTCTCTATTCTTTTCTTCTATTGGTAGGTTTGGCCGATGGTGTACTCTTTCTTAGTGTTCAGTTTTATACAACTAAAGATAATTCTACTAACTGATTTGTCAAGTTTATTCATAATATTTGACTCCTGGCTGTAACACATGATATAATTTGTAAGTTCTCCACTTTTCCCCTCATCCCCTTCTGAATATTTTTTGGTTTATTTAATAACGCTTATATTCTATTTCGCCAGTTTGGTCTACGTTTTCCTTTAGAACTTAGTTTTATCATTAAATATATTTGATGTTTACAGCGTTGGCTATATTTTCAACCACCAACTCTTGGCAGGCAGTATTCATTCTCTATTTGATCCCTCAAGAGATTCTTGGGAAAAACTATTTGTCTGTAGCTTTTATAATTGAAAGATCTTGGTTGAACATAAAATCTTTGTCTCGATCTTTATCATTTTAAGAATATTTTAAGCCCAGTGTCTGGAGTTGAATAATTTGGTAGAGTAGCCTGAGGAAAATCTCTCTCTCTCTCTCTCTCTCTCTCTCTCTCTCTCTCGTCCCTTTCCATTTACAAGTGACTTGTTCTTTTGCCTTACTAACAAATGTTTATTTTAAAATTCCAATAACTTTACTAGGCTATATCTTCATATTAACCATTGTACATTTCCCCTAGTACACACTACAACTTTCAATATGTAGATTCAAAGCTTCCTGTCATTATTACATTTTGAAATATTTATTGTTACATTGGTGTGAAACATTCTCCTTTGACTATCTTCCCATCTATCACTGGACAACTCTGCCTTAACTCCTAGCGTGTTTGTGGGTATTCTTTTCAGGGGGAAGTGTTGATTCTTCATTTCTATCCTCCATATTCCTTATTGTGTTTCCCATCATCTCTGTTCTTGTGTGTCACTCAATTTCATCTTCTATTCTGTTTCCTTCATTTTCTTTCCAGAATTTAGCCAGTCTTTAGGCCATATATTCCCTGACTTCTTATGTTTCAGTTCTGTGTTCTTTTATATGTATATTCATGCTTGAATCCTTTGTTAAAATTTTCTTTCAATTTGCAACAACATATTTACTAAGTGTTTTTCCTTTCTTTGATTTACTGTTCATTTGCATTTTTTTCATTTGCATAATTTTTATTATAATATTGTTGTCCTAGATCTCTTTGAGTTACTACTGGTTGAAAGAGTTGGACTTTCCTGAAATATTTGCACTGTTTGTTTTATTTTTATTTTTGGCTAATTGGAGGGTGATGGCATCTGAGATTGTCCTCTAGGTTTCCTAACTCAAAGGCTACCTCTTCTGTCACTTGGCTGATCAAATGTTGTATTAAAATATGGTGCCTCTGGAGGCTTTCATTTTGTCTCTTTGAAGACAGCTAGTTTCAGGAAGGCTCCCATCCCTACCTGTGCACCCTGGCTTCCACTGACTACTGTAACCAATCTTTGCCAGATTTCAAGGCAAATAATGCACACTTAAGTAATGTAATTTTGCTGGAACTTCTGAGATTTGCTACACCAGGATTCTCACCCAACCTCCTTCACTGGAACCTGACCAAAAACATACTTTATATGCCTCCACTCTCTACCTTTCCTGGGTAAGCGCTTTGTCTGATCTATTACATCATTTCTCAGCTGTCTACCATTTGCAATTCAGGATGGGTAACTGATCTTTGAGAACATACCCTTTTAGAAGCCCTCTCTGGAATCTGCTACTGCTTTCCCCTTCAGAGTTCCATTATAAAACACTCTGCCATTTCCTGTACAATGCACCCTAGCACCACAGCTTCCTGTGTGTCTTTGATTATTAATAAGCTCTTTGCCTTATGTTGGCATTTATGCGTTCCCTCTGTCTAATTGCTGCAATGAAGGCTTGCCTTTTTCTCCCCTTTTATGCAGATTTTTCAAGTAGTGAACAAGAAAGATTCATATCTAAGATGTTGCCACATTTATACCTGCACCATTTCAATTTCACTGAAGAAACCAAATCCATAGTGGGTAAATTAGATGCTGACATGTCCATGGAAAGTAGTGACAGAGAAGGTACTAGAACTGAGACACTTATGTTCCAGTCTAATCCTCATTTGCCATACATATCACCTTTACCCTGTCTGGTACACACCTAGAGATCACTAATGCTTTGCTTTTTATACCAAATCTAATGCTAATCAACTTTTTAGTGATGTTACACAAGTATCATTAATTACTCATGTAAGATTGTTCCCAAATTCCTTAAATTCAATTATTTCTTGGTTGTGTCCTAGACTAGTGGTCAGCTATTACACACCAGGGAACTGGTAATACAAATGTTTATATCAGGTCTGGATTATACAAATGTATATACACACAATTGTGTGTATATACAATATATAAACAATTAAGATATATATTTGTATAACTTTATATAATTAATGCTATTAAGAATTTTTTCCCAACTAAGAAGAAAGAAAAGAAAGAGATCAGTGAGATGGAATCAGTGAGATCACCAGCAAGTTGGAGGAGGCTTTGAATAATATAAATTCTTGTTTTCATTTCTTATTTATAAACAAACCCAAAGTTATGGGAAACAAAGGGAAAAAATAACAGAGCATAGAGGCAAATTGCCCATCAGATGATATTATCTGGTACTATAAGGAGCTTTTAGAGAAGAAGAAAATACCACAAAATCATTTTATAATCAGTATTCTAAACACAACTTTGCCCTAAATACTGCAGGAGACATTGCACAGCCATTTTTTAATTTCAAAGATACAACATCTCTGCAGAATTCAGCTCTCACCAAATGCTTACAGAAATTATTTCCAAGGCTCTGATACCATTAAGTGAAAACGATACAAATGATCATGAGCATGTGGTTGAATCCACTAACTTCTACTTTATCCATAATAGTTTAGCTCACTGAAGTTTTAATTGTTTAAACCACTTCAGTCAGATACTGCGACGATTCTCATTCACCAACCAATATCTACCAGTGAGTAGCAATCTACGTGCTTGGCTTTAAAAACTCTTGTGCTCTAATGAATGTGTGGCAGAAGGTGCATGACAAGATTACTGAGTAGTTCACCCCTTGGTCTCTTTTTCTCTTGGGTTTTTTCTTCTCCATAATAAAGTCTGAGCAAACTACGTACCACCTGAGATGGGCAATTTGTCTGTGGGCCATGTTTTGCACCCTTTTTAAATTGGATAGTATGTTATTTCTAAGTCAGCAAAGAGAATTGAAAAAAACATTCACATGGCTGTATCCAAAGGCTTGCTAGATATTTTTTAGAGCCAGCCCTCGTTGCGCAAATGCAGTTTAGAACCAATAACCTATCATTAAGAGGAATCTCAGCCTTTCCATAATAGTGGAAACTTTTGGGAAACATCCAATTAATAGGACATGCTATTTTGAATGCAAGCAGTTGTTCTGGCCACAAAATTTTTGCAGGAACAATGGCTGCTCTGTCCTCCAGAAGCGTGTTGAAGCTGTAGCTAAGGTCACAATAGTGATGGCTTGAGTCAAACCATCCATCCATTAATGTGAGCCAAAGAAGATCATACGTCGTCTTGTCTAGCAATTTGCTGAGCTATGATTGCTGTATCTCCTCATTTAGGAAATGGCAAAGAATTAAAGAATAAAACTTACCCAGAGCGAAGAAACAAGGGACAGACTGTCACAAAGTTGACTCATAAGATTTGAGGCTGTTTATTCTTACTGAGATTCTTTTTTCTGCTTTCAATAAAAGCCGGCCCTCTGTTCACCCATTCACTCATTATCAATGACAACAATGACAACAAAAATGCACGCTGGCCTAGAACACACAAGGTATGCCAATAAAAAGCCAAATAATTCCTTTTTCTCTCTGGCAATTCTAAATGGTAATATTTAGAGATTTGAGAACAACTACTTAAGAAAATTATAGATGTTCTCTTTCTTCACTAGATAGAACCTTGTCATATGTCTCAAATTTTACAAACTTCAGAGATAGCTGATTTACTATTATATAAAGTATAAAGGAGACATCTCTTTTTCAAAAAAGTTCTCAGGGTTATTCCATATGACAGACTATTTCCCACAACAAGGACATGGTGAAATAATATGTGATTAATCTTAATGAGGCTATACAAATAACAGGAATCTATGTTCCTAAACCATTTAATCTAGGAGTTTTAAGAAATCTCATTATTCTATTTTTCTGGAAAAATTAAGGCGATATGACGATCTCTGAAGGCTTAAAGAGAATTCTTGATTCTACACATTACTAACCTCTAATCTTAAATTATGTAATTTTCATAATCCCCATTTTCTTATCGTTAAAGTGAGGAGAATAATTATGACCCCGCCCCATTTGCCTTACAGAGTTTTTTTAAATAATAAACCAAAAGATTATCTATGAAAACACTTCATAAATTATAAACTATCATACAAAGGTTTCTTGTTTTCACATTGGTTCATGTTAAACTATTCTCTTTTGATCACTTTGATGGGCTAGAAGGAGGAAAATAAGATGACTCATGTTTGCAGTTAGTTTATATATTTTTTCACTGGAGGTTAAAATGCCAGAGTATGGTTTTATCATTTTCTCTTTAGACATTTCTAGGAGTTAGATATTGAATTAAATCAGCACATCTTCCCTTCAGCTTAAATGCAAAGACTTCCAGAAATGTTATTCTCCCAAAGACATTATTTATAAAATATAAATGCAGATGCACTTTTCCACCTCATTTAAATCAAGTTAATGACTCCCATCCTCTTTAGTGGGCATAGTCTCCATATTTTTCATGAACTTTGAGAAGGGTACTTGAAATACTCTGCTATCTGTTAGAAATGCCTAATACCTGAGCTTGATTCATCTGTAAAGATACTCGATTCTATGTCCATACTTCTCTTCATGACCGAAGGATGTATCATATTGATTTATTGATAGTTCTCTGTTGGGAACAGTGTTAAAATGGTATCTCATTCTTAATCTAAACAGATATACTTAAAATGTAAATAAATTTCCCTTTGAATCCTGAATTATTTTCATACACAGTTAGGAGACAGATTCTCTCTAAAACAGGATAATGTTTCACACTCCTTTACAATGACAGCAAGACAAACCTAATTGAAAATTTCAAACAAGTTCATGCTCTTTTGTCATACCTTCCTTCTCAGGAGATACATAGAATGCATAAGGAGGGAGTTGTAAAACTCCCTGCAAAAGTCAGCTCTTCCTATCCTCTTTAAAACCTTTTTGTAAAGCATCTGTATATATACTTTAATAATGTCAGAAGAGAGGTTTCAAATTAAGGTTATTCCATTGACTCAAGATAAAGGAATAATACCAAATATATAGGAAGGAAATAATACTTATAAATAATGGCAATCTACATTTCCAAAAGATAGGGTCAGTCCAATTCAATTTGTAAACTGTATGCCTACCCAATCATCATAGATAGATTATATACTGCATAGAAGAGGTATACAAAAATGCTTCTTGCTTAGATGTTTGGGTGGTGAATCATTCTTCAAAATGGAAAAAAAAATCCAAGATATAAAATGCAATAGCATATCTATGAGTGTAAATCAATATAAAAATAATCAAAGAAAAAGGAGGCTTATAGTTCATTATTATTTTTTTTTAATGCTGTAAAAACAGGGTGCCTGGGTGGCTCAGTCAGTTAACCACCGTCTGACTTCAGCTCCCGTCATGATCTCACAGTCAGTGGGTTTGAGCCCTGCATCGGACTCTGTGCTGACAGCTCAGAGCCTGGAGCCTGCTTCAGATTCTGTGTCTCCCTCTCTCTCTGCCCCTCCTCCACTCATGCTCTCTCTCCCTCTCACTCTCTCTTTCTCTCACTCTTTCTCTCTCTCAAAAATAAATAAACATTAACAAATTTAAAAAGCTGTAAAATCAAAGAGCTTAAAATTAGAGTCAAAGATTATGACAGCAGCCGATTATCATCTAATATCTGATTTAAGGTAAACGTCTAAAATCTAGAATACCTAAAGCATTATTGAGCAGGCATATGACATTACAGAAATAAAAAAGATATACTTGAAAATGACCAGACCTCTGAAATGGAATTGATTTTCATTGTGTCTGTCAAAAATGAAGAAAAAAGTCCACAAAATAAAATGGCATTTGATACAAATATTGCTATTATTACATATAAATTGAATATTGAGACTCCATACAATCTACTTGCAAACCAGATATTCAGACATCTAAAAATGAAATCTGTAATAGGGATATATAGTGAAGTAATACAGAAAAGGGAATTTCAGTATTAAAAATGTGGGCACACCAGTGGCATACAAGAGTAAATTATACAAAGTCACTTTTCTCGAAGAAGAAATGTTAGAATTAATACTGGAATTTTCTTGGAAGAAACTTGGAAACATTTCAGGTTAAGAAAAGAGCTTTTTTTTCTAAAAGTGATTTTCTCTATAACTTACTACTATCATTTCAACAGGTTATTTTAACTTAATTTCAAATCTACACATAAATTACAGAAAACATAATTTATGCTGTTTAGCTTGATTTTCCTGCAGCCATCAATATTCAGCAAACCTTTGCATTTCCAATATAAGCTTTAAATGATACTGTATGAATAAGTAGAAATGAACCCATGGAGTTCCATCTTTAGCTCAAAAATCTGAACTAATCTTTACAGAAGTTCTTGTTTTGGCCACCATAAAATGCATTTTCGTGCCCCTATTTGAAATGTGGAGAGCATCCAGAATGAAAAGACATGTGCAGGTCACTGCAAAGGAAAAGATAACACTGAAACATCCTAAATATTTTTGTTGATCTATTTGAATGGATTACTATGTTTCTCTACAACACAGGTATGCAATGACAAGAAAATCTAAAGTCAGTGATTCATGCAATGAGCAGATACCTGTGTCACCAAAGTTTAGGCTGAAAATGTGATTTGGTGAAGTCCAACATTGTTACTCAAATCAACTTTCTGAGTAAATTCACAGAAGAAAGAAGTCAATGAAAAAAGGATGGTAACTGTTAAATCTGCATAGATGCAGAAGCAAACAAACAAACAAACAAGAACAGACCAAAAAGATTCTGTTCAAATGCTAATTTAAATAAAATAGTAGGAAATTTAAAATAATTTAAATAATAAATTTAAGAATAAATTTTTATATAGTTTGTTAACACACATATACCCAATACCTCCACAATCTGCCACATGACATCCCAGTTATATTTTTAAATTATCAGGTAGCAACTACAGCTAAACAAGAATTAGATTGTATTTCCTCACATCCCTCTTTTTCAAATGCTTTTTGTTCTATGTACAAAATCATATCTGTGATCCTGGCCCAGGTGTTTAAAAACACATCAAACATGAATATTAAGTAGATTAATAGAACTGAAGAATTTTAGAAATGGAAACATACCCCAAAGTCATTAACAAGACACTGACCTGGAGAGACAGTAATGGACTTTATGGCAGGGCCAGGGTTTGAAATGAAGAGTCCACACCACTCAGTCATCCAGGTAGAGCTAGAGACAAACACAAAACACAATGGGTCTCCTTCACCCTGTGTGCTTTTGCTAATGCCATTTCTTCCAGGATGGCTCTAGCTCCCCATCCACACCTGCTGTAATTTGAACCATTCTTAAATGCCATTCTAAGTTTAACCCCTTTTAACTGGTGACCACATCTGCAGTTGTTCTCTTCTCAAATACGTCTCTTACTGATCTTGAACTTTACTCTGCTTCCTGGTGTCTCCTTGGTTTGTACATTCTCATGTACATGATTAGCTCTAACTTGGATAGAAACTCTGAAGATAGGGACCCTATTACTGTTTATAATACTGCATCCTAGCACAATGCTTTGAATTATAGTTACTCGATGAATGTTACACACACACACACACACACACACACACACTAAATAAAATGAATAGATACTTAAATTGTGAATTCAGAGCAATGTTTCTCAAAACATGATTTGAGAGCAATCTATACCCTAATTAGCCCCAAAAGAAATTAGCAACTTCCTGAATGTAAAATTTTGGGGGTGGGGTTCAGAAATTTGATTTGTATCAATCTACTCAATGATACTTAAGTCTGTTAAAGTTTGCGAAATACTATGGGTGGGGAGGGAATGAGGACAGGATATTTCTATAGACTTCAATCATCCAACACCTGTCATTGTTTCACTACCATCTACCCTATTCTCCACGTTCTTTATAAACATCTAGCCAATTCCCTAATTTGACATAGTATTGTTTACAGTGTTCAGAGATCAGAGAATCTGCCTCTATGGGTCTTGCCAAAATATCTTTTAATGCCACCTGTAGAGATAGCATCATTTCCTGCACTTATATTAAAATGTAGAATCGCATTGGGCTTTTTCATATTTAAAATTCCTAAGTCCTCTCTGCATGTGCAGATGCTAAACCACTACCTCAATTCTGTTTGTACTGAAGCAACTTGGTAGCTGGGGTTTTGTTCTGAAAGCTAGATATGGCTTTTTCACACTATCTAATTTTGCCATGCTATGGATTTGCTACCCTTCCAATATTATGTGTTCCTGTTAAATTTAGTTTTATTTGTTCAGAGTCTAGTTTCTAAAATAGTAGCAAAGAAGTATCAGATAATGGGTTAACTCAGGCGTTTTCAGCAAAGTAAAATAAAGCAAGCTACTGTTTTAAAGGATAAATGACTAAAGAAGAGAGGCTTTCATGAAAAGAAAAATCCTTCCAACTTCTGGTATGAAAAATGAGGAAATTATATTGACAAACATTGGCCTAGTTAGACGTTTTTTTCCGTTGTTGTTATTTTCTTTTTTCCTTTGTCCATGGAAAGAAACAATTAGGACTGTAGTAGCTGACCACAATTTGGGGAAGTTGAATTAACTCTTTTCTGTGGTGATTGAACTCAGTAATAAGCCTATATTGTTTGTTCTATTAACACCATGTTAGAGAAAGAAAAAGATGCACACTGCAAAGTGAAGGGATTTTCATGTGAATCAAGGATTGTTGATATCTGGGAACCATGGAGAATTGTTCAGAATTTCACAGGGCACTAAGAACTTTACAGAATTTAATTCATTTCACATATACACATTTTAGAAATTAAGACCTTATTTTAGATAACCAAATAGGATGCAGTAAGAATGAGAGTTAAGTACTATTTTCTGAGATCACACAATTTCTACAGGACTGTGATTTGTACACCGAGTGTTGCACTTCAAAGCCCTTGATCTCTTTGCTCTAAAACATTATTTCTATGACAAAGCAAAAGATTGAAAACTTCTCTTATCAAAGCCATGGAGAAAGTTTTAATATTCACAACCAAAAAGGATAGTGAGATTGGCTCATAAATTGCAGTGTTTTCTATCCTCCAATTTCTGCTCAAAATTGCTCACTATTCTTTATTTACATTTTTTTTTCATTGAAATAGTAATGAAATTCATGGCAAAAGAGTAAAAACATGATAAAGCACTAAACAGTGCAAAATTGAATACTGCAAAAGGCCAATATCTCACCTACGTCCACCCATTAGCACTCTGTCCCATTCTCAAAAGTAACCACTGACATTGATTCAATTATGCATCTTCTCAGAAATATGCAATGCTTATACAAGCAATATAAGTATGTATATATGTATGTTTGCATGTATGTACATGGATCCTTTTTGCATAGTCATAGAAGCATAGTATACACAAGGACATATGCTCCCTTTTTCCAAATGTATAACTGTCGTCATATCTAAAAATATGTCTTCAAGATCATTTTTCAATGTATATGTAAATCTATTGCCTCTGTCTTTTTAATAACTGCATATTCCTTCAATGCATTCCCCTATTAAATCAACCTGTTACTGCTGGAATTTATTTTTGCAGTATTTTATTATCAAAGACAATGCATATATGCATTGTTACATACATGTCTGCAAATACATTCTAACAAATATGATTCCCAGTTAAGTGTGTGTGTGTTTGAATTTTCAAATTTCTGCATGACTTTCCCAGAGTTCTCAGCTATTTCCACACTTAACAGTGTTTGAAATGGCTTCTTTCCTCATACTCTTACCTACAAAATATTATCACATATTTTTGTTGTGTGCCAATGTGGAAAGTGAAAACTGGCATCTCATTATTTGTTTAATTTGCATTTAATTGTGCACAAGATTATGTTTTCATATGTTTAAAAGCCACTTATCTTTGAATGTATTTATTATAGTGAACTGCATCTTCATGCTGCACCTGTTTTCCTCTTGCATTTAAAAAAATTTTTTTAACATCTATTCATTTTTGAGAGTAAGAGAAGACAGAGTATGAACGGGGGAGGGTCAGAGAGAGAGGGAGACACAGAATCCGAAGCAGGCTCCAGTTTCTGAGCTGTCAGCACAGAGCCCGATGCAGGGCTTGAACTCAGGGACAGGGAGATCATGACCTGAGCAGAAGTCAGATGCTTTAAACGAGTGAGCCACCCAGGCATTCCCCCTCTTGCATTTTGATCACTTCTTTTATTGATTTCTATTGATTTATAAATACTCTTTTATAATAAGGGAACTAGAATTTTGTCCATAATTTGGGCTACATACATCTTTCCCTGTTTATCTTTTGGTGTGGGTTACAATTTGCCCTGTAGAAAATTTTAAATTATAAGACTCAAATTTATCATCAATCTTTTTCTTTATTGCTTCTGGCTGCTTGTATCTTATTTTAAAACCTTCATTTTACTCCATGTTTATTTAAAAAGCTATGCTGATGGCTACTCCTGACAACAGACCAGATATGTTTCTTTCTATTCTAATTTTTTTCATACAGAATTTATTTTATTGACACAAATAGAAGTCCAGTGTTATTTTATTTTTTCCAAATATCTAGAAAATTGTTCTGAGATTTTGATTTGAAACACTGTATTTTCATTTTTTCCCTCATAATCCTGAACATTCTTATTAATTTTGTTAATAAGTTTGATTTTTTATTTCCTCATCTTTAAATGAGTATAATTTTAAGATAATTTTGAGGATTAAATTTCATATATATAAAAGGCCTTTCAACAGTGATTAGCTCATAGTAAACACTCATTATGTGTTAGCTATTATCGTTTTACTTATTGACTAATTTACAATATTTTTATAACTTCACACCTTACTGGATTTAAAATGTATTAATTTCAATAAATTTAAACAACAATGTATTTAGTAATATTTAGATTATTTTAGCTTTCTCATGAATAGACTCATGAATAGAATCGAAAAAATGATTACATTGCAACTTTTAAAATATTTTAACTCATTTTTATATTTCATGATGTTGCATTGACATACTTGCAGAGAAATTTTAAGCAAAACATGGCACATCTTTTTTCAGTTCCTGACCTAATAGAAGTAGCTATCTATTGTTTTTAACTAGCTATGCACTTTTGATATACCTTTTTAGGCACTGACATTAGTATTGCATAAGCTATCAGTTACTTATGTAGCTTTTCTCTTTTTTTTAAGTTTATTTATTTAAGAGACAGAAAGTGTGTATGTGAGCAGGGGAGGGGCAGAAAAAAAGAGAGACAGAGAGTGAGAGAGGGAGAGAGAAAGAGACACAGAATCTCAAGCAGGCTCCGTGCCATTAGCACAGAGCCCTACACGAGGCTCAATCTCAAGAACTGCAAGATCATGACCTGAGCCAAAATCAACAGTTGGACACAATCAACTGAGCCACCCAGGAACCCCTCTTTTTAATTTAGACTTTTTGATATTGAAATATCTTTCAATATCTAGGATAATTCTTCCTTGTTAATTCTTTTAATTTACTGTGGAATATTGTTTACTAATTTGCTATTTAGAACTTTTTCATAAGTATGATTAAATTATTTTGGTTTCTTCATTGAAGGCTACATTATATGTTTTCATGTTTTGGAATATATACTACATAGTGTTAAACTTGGTTTATATAAAAGTTTTAAAAGTGTTTCTTATTTTTATATATTCTGGAGCTTTAAATATAATTGGTTTTATCTGTTCCTTGAATGTATGACATAAATCCATTGTGAAGATTTCTATTTCTAGTATTTTTTTTTTGTTTATTTTGTAAGATTTGGGGCCATATGTTCTTGTGGTGGAGAGGTAGACACAAAGGGGAGTTTTATCAGATTTTTTCTCCATAGCCATAATAACTACTTTGTAAAAAGTAGTTATTTAGCTTTTCAGCTAATTTCAAATTTAGTTTTTCAGGTTTTTTGGAATAGAATTAAATACAGAATTATCTTAGAATTCATTCAATTTCCTTTGTATTTGTAGGTATTTGCCAATTTCATTCCAAACTTGAATGTTTGTCTTTTTAAAATATTTTTTGCTATTGATTAGATGGATAGTAATATGCTTTATTGCTGTAATATTTTTTCAGAGATTTCCCTTGAAATTTTCTATGAGTTCTAACATTTGCCTTTTCTCTAATCTATTAATTTTTTTGACATTTACTGTATCAACTCCTTCTCTTTGTCCTTAAGTTGATATTTATATTCTTTTTCACATTTAATACTGGACAATTCCCTTTATGTAGAGTCAACTAATGGTAGATGTTAATCACATCTACAAAATGCCTTTACAGTAACTCTTAGATTAAGATTGGATTAAATAACTAGGTAGTATCACCTAGCCAAGCTAATGCATAAAATTAACCATCATAGTGATGAAACTCACCTAAACATGGAAGGCCATTTTTATCACAAATGTGTCTTGTCCATTCCTACCAGTTTCCCTCAGTGGAAACTCCCATCCTCTCACTCACTGCTCCCTGGATTCTAATTATCTCTCTGCCTCTCAGCATACGGAGGTGGGGAGATAATTTAGGGTAGTGAGCTTTACCAAAACAAGGTTCCCATCACAGCTAAACTAAAACACCGCATCAAAATTTACTTGGCTTTTTGCTGGCACACAGTTGATGGTCTTTCACCTTTTAGATACTAAAAGTAGCAATACCCTAAGCAAATTATGAGGGGAAAAACAATAGTAAAACTATCATGTTGTCCGTATTTCATCCCATTTAGCCGTGTTGCTTAACTTTCTTCTAAATAGGCTATGATGTCTCCAATTCACAATTCCATTGTGTTTACTCAGGATTTTTTAGTTTTTTACATTAATTCCTTAGAGTCTTCAATTTCCTAATTATCTTTGGCATCTTCATAGTTGAGTAGCTTGAGTTAACCAGGAGATTGAACAATATATTTAATTTTTTAAAATGTTTAGTAGTGTTTGTTTACGGACAATTATTATAATAAAGAGAATTTCTTTTTAAATCAGATAATAAACAAATACTTGAAATAATATCTTGAAAATTTTTATTCATGATTAAGGGAATTTAATTTTTCAGTCATTGCTATTATCACATTTCTGTTGTTGCTGTTGATCCGACATATCTAAGGCACGCAATACACCACCAGTAGCATGGCTCAAAAACAATGATTCTCACTGATTAATATGAAAAGTTAGACATATTAGGATCTAGTGAATGAATCCTTCAGGTGATTCTGATAGGCTTCCCTGAGATCACAGGCCAATCTTTCCTCAATTTGTTAATCACTCTCCAAAATGGGAGATAGACCAAAACATTTAATTGTAAACTTACATAATAAGGAGAAATAACTTCTCGCTACCTTTTCAGACCTGAATTTTAACAACACAACATATTTTTGGTATATATCATATTAACATATTAGAAATGGTGTACTTTAGTATCTTTGGTATAACATAGATCACAACTTTCCATATATTCTGCTGTATCTTTCTTTGGATATCTCTCAACAAATAGATTTATTCTGAGGGATACCTAGGAAATCATATAAATGTTGTAGAATTGGCTGTGTTTCCTCCACTTTTAACTCAGTAAGTATAATGTTTGAATGGACCATTAGAATTCCTCTAGTCTACTGGCTATGGCTAAGCAGAATGACATTTAAACAGTTATGTCCCAATTTTTGTAATTTTTCATGTCATCACTCTGTTCATTTTACTCTAATAGGTACTTACATTTCACTTCTTACCATCTTTTTTACCCACTCAATTATTTACCAATGATGCTAAGCACAATTTAAAACAGATGAACCAGCAGCAAATTTTTGTTTTGCTCTACCAGAGTCTGTCTTGCAGTGCATTTCCTTTGATCCAATTTTTGGACAAATGAAAATTCCTATATGTAAAAGTCTATCCTGGTTTAAAGTCAGCCAAAAGAATAAAGATAATGCAATAACAATGAATAACACACGATAGCACTGTATGAGGATAACTTTTTTGTAAGTCAACATTTTTTTTCCTTTGAAAGAAAAAGGTATTATAATTTCTATGACCCATAATAATAATAATTACTATTTTCCTGGCACCTTGATTTAATTATCCATTCCCAATTCTTCACTATTATAATGGGTTTTATCAGCAAAGGAGCCTTGGCAAAATCGTGTAACTATTTATCAGAATTTTAAGTGAAAGAATCTGGAGAGGAAAATACAGATATGTAATTGGAAGAAATCTTCAATTTTCCAGGCAGTACTTCCATGATTTAGAATGACTCATTTGTATTTATGCTCCATCACTAATGAGAGTGGAGAGCAGATTGATGAAGTGGACACTTCTAGGACTGATGTTACTAACACCAACGACAGCAACAAAAACTAATATTGTATGGTTGCTCTACTGGACTCTTTGCTTTCAGTTAGCTATATGCTATCTTATTTAATAAGGCCTCTGTATGATATATGAGAAGATGTCACTGCCTGCATGTTATGGACAAACTACTCCCATCATGTTGAACAACTTGTCCAAGTTTGTGCAGTTAATATATGACAAATCTGGGATTTGAACCCAGGTCTCTTAAAGAATAGAGGTTCTCCCACAATTCTAAACTTCTTCCAATTGTCATGTTTTCTTCCAATATTTCAGATATTATTCACCTTACTTTCAAATGCCTATTTCATGCAGTGCATTTATAGTACCATTCAGGAAAACATTATAATAATGATGTTCTCCTTATAATCCAGAGGCAGAGATAGAATATGTCAGCATCTATAGACCTTGCTTTTGAATAAGAAATATTGGGGGAAAACCACCTGACCCTAGAAATTTGACTAAATACCGATTTGACTTATTATCTGGTCTCTCCCACTCCCACTGTTAACAGAGCGGTGGACTTGTCTGCTTTTGTAATACATGACCATGAACAACTCCTTCCAGTACTGACACCTTCATTGGATGAAATAATGTGAACAGACCTCACAACCTCATAGTGGAAACGAGAGAGTAATAGTTTGGGCAGTAGAATTCTTGCTTCATTACTCAAAACTCCAACTGAACTACCTATTTTTATGCTCTAATACATATATTACCCATTAGATTGCCTGTAATTAATTTAAAAATTTTCAACACAGACAATTTGATATTAACGTGTAAGTATATATGTACATTACATATCTCAGGGGAGGTTAGTTTTTTTTGAAGTACTCTAATGTGGAATCAACACTCAAGGGGTAGTTAACATTTGAAAAACATTCATCAGGCAACCGCACTCTAGAAATCACCACTACAATTGCTTCAACTGACCCTAACTATATCTTCATGAGGAGCTCATTAATTAGCATAAAAATGCTAGAAATAGCTTTTCATCAATAAAATGAGCAGCATTCAAATTTGTAAATTAACTAGACATATTTTATAGACATTGCTACAACTGGATGATTGTTGTTTAAGAATCTGGTGAGCAAGGTCAACCAACAATCTTTAGATTAGCACTCTGGGTCCTACTCTAAAACTTTAGTTCAGTCCCATGTTCTGCCAGATTAAAGTAGATTATGTCCCTTGGTTCTCAATAAGTAGATAGCTGGTGTTACAGCTAGCATATCATTATATCTGCTTCCAATGAACTTTTGTGCAAAGTACATATGTTGAAGAACCTAAAAGAAAGTTTTCTTGGACTTCATCAATTTTACAAAACAGGGTTATATGCCTGTTTTGTGCTTAAGTGGCAGAAGGTGTTTTGTAGGTGTGAGCCAACTTAACATGAGACTTTCATTTGGTAGGGAATTTGTTTCGGCATTCCTAGATCTCTCACCCATCCTTAATCATAAGAGCTAATTACTGACAGCTATTTTAAAAAAAATAAAATAAAACTGTCATAAGTCAGCTTAAAATCCCACCTACCATATCCTGATAACATTCAGTTTGTTTTTTCTTAAGTTATAATAGGGCCTGTTGTTTATTATTAGACCTTGCCTAATACAAGTCCTTATTGTAAGATGATGTGCACAGAGATTCTTTTTTTTTTTAAGTTAATTTATTTATTTTTGAGAAAGAGACAGAGAGAATGAGCAGGGGAGAGGCAGAGAGAGAGGAAAAGAGATAATCCCAAGCAGGTTCCGCACCAACAGCATGGAGCCTGATGTGAGGCTCGAACTCACAAACCGTGAGATCATGACCTGAGCCAAAACCAAGAGTTGGACGCTTAACCGACTGAGCCATCTAAGTGCCCCTAGAGATTCTTAGTCTACTGCAGTATCTTTGTTATTGTTCCTTGAAAGTACATGGCCTTTATTTTATTGCCATCCTCATTCTCTCACGCTTGTGTAGCAGGTTCTCAGGTTCATAGCACATCACAGTTCTCACAGAGAATTCTAAAATATCATAGAAATAGTGTCTTATCCATTCCACTCAGTTGGGGGCCAGTTTCAGTTTTCCAGGTAGCTAGTATTCACTTAGAAATGTTCAGGTTTTCAGGCCCAAGGGTTGGTGAGTGGAGTCTGAAAATATTTGCTGGAATATCGAGCTTTCCAAATAAAAGACTTTTGAAATGTCAAATTCTTTAGGTAACATTATGCTCATAATCTCAAAGAGCATGTCATGGTGTTTTTGCCTCTTTTCTCTCTTATGAGTTCTTTTTATCTCTGTTCTCTCCAGCTATGATTCATCAAAGGAAAATCACTCCCTCTTCTTCATCTATAATCCTTGATTGAAACTTGAATTTCCACTAATTCTTTTGATATAACTTGGTTATAGATGGAAACACCTTCATTTACATGGAAAATGTGAAGGTCATTATCATGAACCAGGAAAGGGTATGTTTTCACAGCTTGTACAAAAATCTGTGACTCAGCAAAAAGGGCCTAGTATAAATTAATATATTCGAATATTTTATAAGAAAATACATTCATACAATTTCCTTCTGTTCAATACTTAATTAACATATTATATAGTTGGTTAACATATCTCCTAATTAGATTATATATACTTTCTGGGGATATTCAATGTGTTTACTTCTCTAATCAATATACTTTAACTATTACTTAAAGCTTCAATTTTTTAACACTTCCCAGAGGTATAATGTATATGTATAAAATATTTTCTGCAGTCCAGATCATACGGTCACTTATACTTGAGTATATAGGGAAATACACCAAAGTCAATAAATGGTATCATCAAGAGTATGACCAATAGGCAATGGGTCACACCAGAAAAAAAAAAAAAATAGTAGGTTTAGTGAACAGGTTTCATTTCTATCTCCAACAATTACTAACTAGGTGTAGTTGAGCATCTGACCATTGAGGGGTTTTGTGGGAAAAACACACATATTTTCTTTAAAGAAAAATAATGATTAAAAAAAAATAAATAAAGAAAAATAATGAAAAAACAACTAACTCTTTGTGTAGAATGTGGTGAATATACCTTTTGTAGAATGTAGTGAATAAATGTACCTTACCCTCCTGCATTATTGGGGCTTATTCTTTGAAAGACATAACAATTTAAAAACATGCTTCACTAGGAAAGACTTTTCTAAATAAATGTAACATCTAAAACAAAATTCTGGTTTGTTGATGGTTATGAATAATACAACCAATTGGGTAACTGGATGACAAAATAGGATTATCAAATATATCGTATTCACAGTATGAAAACCCTTGGTGTGAATATAGTAAAAAGAAGCACATTTTTAAACAGAAACAAACAAACAGCAAAAACCTGGTTAGTTAGAGGAAAGAATTACCTAGAAATGAGTAACAGCTGACAATGCAAAATATTAACAATTAAAAAAAAACAACAAAAGCACAAAAGCTAAAACATGAACGATGTCTGACGGGTATGATCAATTTTAGGGAAAATTCACCTCAGACTTGGGTTAAAAATTTTCACTACTTAACAGGGACCACGAATGCTCCTTTTCACTGTATATCTGGTAATCTATTACAAGTGCTGCATAATATAGAGATAAGATTTTTCAAATGTTGAGTCATTCAGCCCTCAGTGTTACATTAGGTTAATGCATATGACTTTTTGAGGATATTCAAGATGTTTTTGTGTAGAAGTGGGAAAAATAATGAAGAAATATCAGTAGCTCTCCTGCCTCTAAAATATGTTGCAAAGGGCTATAGTATTTTTGCAGTACATGCATACCGAAAATGTTAAATACAGAGAGAAAAGTCTACAATTTTTTTCTTGGACTTCTCAGTGTGAGGGTTGACAGAGAAAGTTCACACAGCCTGAATAAATTTTAGGCAGGGTTCTATCTGATTCTAGCCCTCTACCTACTTCCATCTCACTTTTCTTGGTGCGTTCACTTTAGAACACTTGTAAATTTTTTCTTTGCCCCTTGGAGATGTAAATTTTTAAGAAAGTCTCATGTCAACTTACAACTCCGAATGTCTTTCTCAGAGAACTAGGAGCTATGTTTAAAGATGTAAACATCAACTAAGGTAGAACTCCTATCTCTGTTTCTGTGGGACAGTAGGAGCCTTCCTTTGGAGGACATCTTGCTCCAAGTTGAAAAACCACTTCATGCTGTGAAGATATAAGAAAGTTTACTTTTCCTCTGGGTGAGGTCAGTTAGCCAACACAGATGGCCAACACTGCACCCTCTCTCCACTGCTTGACAGCCCGCCTGTCTTTCATTTCAGAGGCTCTGACTTGAGCCTGAGCTCTGGCTTTTTCACTATACCAATAGCATTGAACAAGACTTTCTTGCCAGTTTAACGATGTTTAATGCAATTTTTGCTTTGACAAGCGTTAGTGCTAAAAACAAAAATAAAGCAACAGAAGGAGACAGAGAAAATATGCACTATTTTTATAGAGTATTCAAATAAGTCCTCTCTGATAAAAGAACATCTGAACAGAAACTTGAAGGAAAAAGGGATATGAATATATGGATTATAAAGTATTCCGAGGTATGAACATTTCAGACAAAAGAAATAGCAAGTGTGAAATTCCTGATGTGTCTAGCTACTTAGATAGTCTGAGGAACATCAAGGAGGTATTTGTTCCCCGTGGAAAACATCATTATGCATGAGGTCTTTTAAAAGCCAATTTCCTTCTTGCTTTGATGAGAAAACTGAAACCCAGAATAGTTTGATGACTTCTGTAAATAAACAAAGTAGAATTTTCTATTATGAAAGCAATTCAATAGTCAATCAATGTGATTTGTTTTGCTGAGTTGTGTTTTTCTTTAATGAAAGATGCTAAGGAATTATCAATTGGCAACACTCTGATCTGTTCACACCAGAAAATGTAATCATTTATAAGAAGTGGCAAAATTTATGAAAATTCTTCAGTCGTGAACTATAATATAAAAATATCTTTAGTAATGAAAAACTGAAAATAAGTAAACTTGAGTTGTGCATTCTATACATTTTGAAAATGAAGCCTCAATTATTGACCAAGGTATGTTAGCAGAAAATTGGTTCATAAAGTGTCTCCTTGAAAACATCCATTACTATTGATTATGAAGTAGAAGTAAAATAAAGGAGAAATCTAAACAGTAATAAAAGACCACATACTTTAAATATAGAATTGATAGAAAGTAGAATAGAACTCTGGCTCTTCCACTTGTCAGGTAAGGAAGTCTGGGGAACTTATTTAAATTCCTTAAACTATAATTTGATCATTTGTAAAATGGGGATATTGCTATATACCTCACAGGGCTGTTTTAGGATTAAACAAAATGTATGCAAACTACTTAGTACAGCACATGTTAAAAAATGTCAGCAATTACTGATAAAATTGGAAGGTGGGGGGGCTCATGAGCAAATGGCTAAGAAAGAATTCTTGAGATGTGTTTGGTGCAAAAAGGTGATTTCATTGAAGTACAGGGACCGGACTCGTGGGGAGAAAAGATCTGACCCGTGGTTGCGAGGAGCAGCTGATGATATACTTTTAAGTTTGAGGGGGGAGAAGAGATAAAGTTAGTTTCCAAGGAATTTCTGGATACTGAAAGCAGGGTCTCATAGGACCCTGAAGGGTTAGCTATTGTCAAGATAAGGTTGTTTTTAGTTTTTTTAAGGGATTATAAACATGAAGGCTTGAAGGCAGCCATAAACGTGTTGGGGAGTGCTACACGCTGTGGGTCTCTGACATCCATCGGTGAGCCACAGGCTGTAAGGGAATTTAATTTAAACTACATTTTTCTTGACTTTGTTCCCCACATCAATTATCATCATTAGTATTTTTATATTGTTACTAAATGGACTGCAAAGCTACTGGATTTATGTTTTGGTAACTTTTTAATGTTGAAAGTTTAAAGAACCATTCAAAGATAGAGAGAATATTATAATAAACAACTTTGTGGTTTTATATCCAACCCCCTAACTTTTCTCTCCCCAGGATTAGATTATTAGAAAATAAATTTCAGCCATCCTATCATTTAATCCACAAAAATATCAGAAATGTCTCTAAAATATGTCTTTAAAAATAACACATTCTAAATACCATCCTCACAGTGGAAACACTGTAACAATAATTCCTTAGTGTTGTCAAATGTGTAGTCAATGTTCAAATTTCTGATTGCCTCAAATTTTTTTTTCAATCTGTTCATTCTGTTTGAGAATCAGGTGTAAATAATATTCATACATTGAAACTGGCTAATAGATCTCTTAAAAATGTTTTCATCTATAATCTCTTCCTTCCTGTCCTTCTCTTTCCCTCTCCCTCACCGTCTTAGTTTAAGAATTTAGGTCATTTTAAATGACTAAGCGTCTGACTTCAGCCCAGGTCATGGTCTCAGGGCTTGTGGATTGGAGACCCATCTCAGGCTCTGTGCTGACAGCTCAGAGCCTGGAGCCTCCTTCTGATTTTCTGTGTCTCCCTCTCTCTGTCCCTCCCCTGCTCACTCTCTGTCTCTCTCTCTCAAATATAAATGAACATTAAAAAAAATTAATGAGAAAAAAAAAAACCTGAGACTAAATAATGCTAACATTCTACCCATTGCAACTGCAGGCAAGATGTCTCCTGGTAAAGGAAGTGAGTAATTAATTGGTCAGTAGCCTTTTGATTGAGATGGGAGAGGAGGTGAATGACTTCTAGTTTAATAGATGAGAATCACTCAAGAGAGGGGGCGTGGTCCTGACAAGGCAGTTTGGAGCCAGTGGAATCAGTCAGTCAGACTTAGCAGTAAAATCAATAAAGGCAAATTGTTTGCAGCTGCTCACAGAGTTCTTCTTGATAAACAAGATTTTGCCATTAAAGATTACAGAATAAGAGAGTGCTACAAAATAGTCTACAGTTCTCACCAGATAATCCCAAATGAGGTAATCATTTCACTCGCACCCTTTGATCCTATCATGTTAAACCTTTAAAAAGAATTTCCTGGTATATAGCAGTGATTGAAGTCATTTTCCAAAACTTCTCACATATATTGCACAGTATTTTTCTCCCTCTCCCTCTCCCTCCCTCCCACCCTTTCTCTCCTCCGTTTCTCGAATAGAGCAATAGAAATAAAATGAATATGGAAGGAACAATAATGTTCTTGTACAGATGTTAACTGAAAGAACTGTAAAAAGTAAATATTCCAATCTGTGGGAAAGTAATTGTACAAACACATCCTTTCCAGAAAATCATACTGGGAGAATTCAGCCAATTAAAAAAGATGTGATTAAATTTAGCCAGAATACTAATAATTCCAGGAAGAAGGCAGAAGTGTGCAGACTGTGTAAACTGAATGGGAATTTCTAACAATTAATATGCACAGGTAAACCTGAGTTCCTGACACCTACGTGAACTAATGATCCTCAGGTATAAAGCTGTAAAGAAATTAAAAGCATTGCAAAAATCTGAAGGTTCAGCATTATGAAGAGTAGTGACAAAAGCTAAAAAGACAAACACCCACGGAGGGCACAAGAGTGTGCTTTGGCTAAATATACCACAGAAAGATCAGAAAACATCCGGCTCTGACCAGGACTACTCTGTGTACTTGGGGAAATAATTTGATTTCTCAGAACCTCCATTTCTTCTGTAGGGAAGTGGAAATTAAAAAATATCTACCTGGAAGGGGTGTTGTAAATAGTAAATGATAAAATGTATGCAACCGATCTATCATAATGCTCCTCACTTGGTGATATTTACAAAAGAATGACAAATATTCTTCACATACAGTGTTAGACTCTCCAGATTGTAGGACACTTAAAACTCAGCTGCTATAATCACAATGCTTGAAATTTGAAAATGGAAGCCATCATTAATATTATTATCATTATTATTTTTAAACCTCTCCGACTTCTCTGCCAAGGATTCATTCAGTTGATAATTATATGCTTCTAATGATGGAGAGTCCCATTTCCTCTTGGGTTTCACAAAAGTACTTTCAAATACACATAGTCACTTCTTGTGAAATTAGAGTTTTGCTTCTGTTTCAGTCTGAGTTAGGAACTGCTCTTGCTTTCCAGCTAAGCATATTAAATTAGAATACAATTCACTGCTGTTTGCTCGATTAGACCATATTTTTTTGTTGAAGAAAGTGAAAGAAGCACATTTTAAAACCACACCAGCACAGGGGCCAATGTCTTCCCTCAAAGCTTGCTATTGGTGATGGTGATGATAATGAATCTATTTCTGATCTTTGTGCTTACAGCAATCATTTTGAAGCTATTTCAAAGTTTTGTATTAAATTCTTCTCCTGTTGTGTCTTCAAAATATACAGCTGGCCTCCATTATCTCAGCCATGCCTCTGTGGCCTGTTTGTTTCGTATTATTGCTCATTTGTTTCTTTCTCTGCCTACTCATCTGTTTCCTGGCTGTGACTTTCAGCTTCCTCATTTGTCTAACTAAGTGTTGTCCTTGGCTGTTTCCTTTTTGTCATTCCTACTGTTTCTTGCTTTCTGGTCACTTTGTTTGATGGCATCTATGCAACACTTTGCGCTCATTAATATCTTCCATGAGTTGCTTAATAATAGAAAAAACCCTGTTGAGTCTCTGCACAGTTAAGAAAGAAACCCGTCCAGCTTTTGATAAAAGTCTATACATAGATTACTCTTAAGTTGGGAAATTGTCAGAAGTTAATGACAGGAAAATAAAGGCAGATGCAACTACTCAAGAATTTCTTTGGTGTGTGTGTGTGTGTGTGTGTGTCTGTGTGTGTGTGTGTGTGTGTGTGTGTGAGAGAGAGAGAGAGAGAGAGAGAGAGAGAGAGGGAGAGAAATCTAACTTGTTTACTGGTTCAGTAAAGAAAAAAGTATGTACATTGCCAAAATATAGTTATAAGAAATGAATCATCTGACTATAACTAAGGCTGAAAAGTATTCTGTTAAAATATGCCCATGATGATTACTATTAGAGATAACTTTTAAATAAGTTTATTATGCAAAGCCTTGTCTCATTATTGTATATTTTATGTGTGCATAATGCATTTCAGATCAAATATCTCATATTATTTTACAAGACATGTAAATACTTTTACCACCTCAGTGATAAGAATGTCCTAAAATAGACATTTATATTTTTCCAATGCGTAATTCTCAGGAAAAGGGTTAAAAATTATAATTCAATGTGACATTGTTCAAGATGACCAACTTGGACTTCAAAGTCCATTTTAGCCTCTGACCTGCAGACAACATATTTCCTCTTTGTGTGCCTAAAGCTGCTGTTGGCTTTTTTATTTCTAGAGTTTTCTGTGAGAGAGGCTATTGAAAATTAAGTGCTCACATACTATGGAGTTTCTGCATTACTTATAACTTGTGGAGTAAAAGCTATAAAGATCATTTACAGTTCAGTCAAGGTTTCTGTTAATGCACTAGCTGTTAGGTGCATGAAGAACATGTCAGCTAATATTAAGAATGACATAAAGAGCGTGTTCTCCCAAAACTTGAAGTCAGAGCACAAAGAATTCTTTCATATGGAAATTAAACTGCACAATGGGAATCCTGGTAGGAGGCCAGGGATTTTACTTCGCCCACCACTTCCCTGGGGTGAACTAAAGTTTGAAAGGAGTTCTAGGTTCACTCTGGTTTTCTTCCTCCTAAAATGGTAGCTATTCTTTAAGTCTTGAAATGTTTTTCTTGTTCAGACTCTGTTTCTTACAATTCCTATCTTGAAAGTATGCCTGGTTACTTTGAAAATCCAAATTAGTTCTTTCTATTTCTCTTTCTCCTTTTATTTTTTAACTTTTTACTTTTATATTTCACTTTGATTTCCCCACTATTTTAGGTAACAGTAAAACACAGACTGTTTACGCAAATCAAATGATAAGAATATTTACAAACTGTTTTGTTGTTACAAAAGTGAAAGTGGCTTCAACAGATCTTCCTTATTCTGAAATGCACAAACACACACAGATATACACCACAGACTTCATGGGCCCTGGTATCTGGACAAGTGAACTTCATCCTAAGGATACTACTTACATTACAACTGGGACTGGTTGCTTAGGAACCACCTCTCTATCCTAGACCCTAGGAGTGTTTGTCCTACTAACAGTGATTGAGGCTTATTAGCTCCATTAATTCTAATCTCTAGAGTTTGTACGGGGACAGTGGGGGAAACTTTCTAAACCTTGGTCTGTCATCAGCAAAGATCACAGAGAGTATGTACTGGATGCTGATTTTATAGAATTTGCTACAAATCGGCTAAGCAGTTCAGTATAATGTTTACAGAGAGGTCTTTTTGTCTTAATTGGGCATAGATTGTTTTTTGTTGTTATTATCATCCCAACTGAGTGTGGAGGAAAAGAGACACCATTAAAAACAAATCCCATTTATATGCCTTCCAAGGGTAATCAAATTAGGTAGGCAAGTTTCATACATTAGATGGGGAAAAGACAATGGACTGTACAGAATGGCTGGCCTGTTGGTATCTTCTCTCTCTTTCACATCTCTGTGTTATACCATTTCACCTAAAAGAAGCCAGGTCTGGGAAACTGGCTTTTACCTAGGGAGAGGTTCTGTTCAGGTTTACCTCATGCCAAGGTCTACATATAGACAACATCCTTCATTGAGAAACTAATGGACTCCCAGTTTCATAGACAAAAACATCAATATAAAACCTTACTGGAGACTCTCAGCAGAACAGCATCTGTGAAGCCATATAAATTATAGTGTTCTTCCAAGTTTTCAAAACTCTCTGGGAGCCAGTATGGAGGCAGTCTTCTCCAGCTTCAATCTGTTGAGTGTCATAGACAAATTTCCAAAGCTTCATGGACTTAACACAGGTTTGAGGACATTGGTCATCAGAAAACACAGGTTCGAGGACATCTGTGCTGCTTATGGCAGTCTCAGAAGGAGAAAAGGAACTGTCCACGAGTACACCTGTATCAGGGTTCTTCAACTGGGGCCAATGGATTAGATTCAAGAATCCATGGGCTTATACCTCCCAAACTATTTGCAGGATTATATGATAGTGTGCATTTCTCTCCCAAAGAATATTTTTACAAGTATGTATTTGCTATTCCCCAAAATAAATATTATTTTCAAATTCCACAAACCAATATCCACACAGTCACATATGGAAAATAATGTATGAAAGCTATATGTGCACTTAGGAACATGGAATCATACAGAAGTTATTTCAGATAAATATTACATATTGTGTAAGATAGGTGTGTATGTTTTCATCTTATTTTCATATGGTGAATTTAGTAGATTGTAAATGAGTTTATAATGGCTAAAATCTATTTGGAATTCACATATAATCAACCATAATAATCTTATCTTAATTATTTCTAAAATATCATTTCTATAGACATAAAGAAATATGTAAAGAAATACCTATTTCTAAAGCAGACATAAGATATGTCTATGGAGAGGTTTAGTAATATAGACAAAAAGGATTCTCAATATCTCACAAAATGTGAATTTAATAATGTAGTATAGTTACTCTACTCTTTTCATCAGAAATAAAAATTTAAATATTACTGTGGACATTAATTTTTAGAGTGTGGGCTGTTCACTGAACTCTCCTCTAGCTAATGAGTATGAATTACCTACATGCATTGTTTCAGACTTTCTGTTGCACAGTCTTGAAATAAAATGCAAGAGAAATAGCCTGAGTCATAATGAGCATTGGCATCCACTCATGAGGCAGGATTTTCATCTCTCCCATAAAATATTGAGGCCACAGAACATGCATTAATCATAAAACAATTTTATATGCCTTTATTGGGTGTTTGTTCTAAAAGGTTATGGAAACAAAAATATTTACAGAAGTAATGTCTTCTCAATAAGCCACCTGAGAAAACTATGTTTAGAAAGTGAAATGATGAACAATATTAGATTTAAAAAGAAACCTAGGTTTAGAACTGCAGAGTAAAGACGTTGTGTCAGTTCATAGAGGCCAAGATATATATAAAGAGGTGCAAATATTTAGAATAAATCTAGAAACAGATGAGGCAACCACTTCCAGATAATAGTTAGTTAAACCACTTGTGAGTCAATGCCAGATAAATACAAGGTGATAGGTATTCATTTGGATATATTTAGAAGAGAAATAATTTTATGTTTTGATAACTCTTAAAATAACTTTGCTATTAAATATGTATTGACCAAAGGAACCAAGAGTACGTGGAGAAATGGCTGATTCTAGGGCTGGGACTGGAGACGATAAAATGATTCTGGAGCAATTATCACATTGAAATGTAAAGAAATGTTCAGAAAAAAAAAAGGATCAGGACATATCAAAGGGACAGAGGAGCCAATAAGAGGGAATTTTAGTGGCCAAAGCTGAGACAATTTGATCAACAAAATCAATAATATAGTATTCATTTATAAATCAAGGTATAAAATAAATGTCTTCAAATTCAATGATATAAATAAATAATAAATAAACAAATACATAAATAACTAAGGAACAACAGACAAGTTTTTCTAACAGAACAATTCCAAATAATATATGTGGACATTCCTTCCTCAAGGAAATGAGGCTTAGACATCCCCCCATCCCCCTGCTTAAGTATTGGTAAGACTTAGTCACTCCCAAATAATAGAGTAGGGAAGGGGAAAATAGTGCCTTTGCCATGAAGAAATCTGGCAGACACTACCTTAGCCAAGTGATCAAAGTTTTATCATCAGTGATGTCATGTGGATGCCATGATATGGTGTGACGGGATGAGAGGGGCACTTCATCTCTGATGTATGATTTCTAAACTCTGAAAACCCCAGCTGAATCACAAAACAAACATCAGGCAAACCAAATGTGAGGAATACTCTACAAAATACTTGTTGAGTATTGTTCAAAAGTGTCAAGGTTATTGAAAAGAAAAAGAAAGGCTGAAAGCTCACACAGATCAGGGGAGCTAAAGAGTCATGATGGCAATATGGTGTCTTGTGTTGGATCCTGGAAGTGAAAGAGGACATTAATGGGAAAACTGGTAAAATTTGAATAAATTTTGGAGGTTAGCTAACAGTAATATACCAACATTGGTTTCTTAGTTTTGACAAATGAAACTCGGTAATGGAAGATGATAATGTTAGAGAAAATTGAATCTGGGTGAATAGTGTACAGAAAATCTCTTTAAAGTCTTTGCAACTTTCCTGTAAATCTAATAGTTTTCCAAAATGAGGGCTTCTTTAAAAGAAATACTTGTGGCCCCTCTGTTGAAATGAACACCAATTACAAATGCTGACTAATGAAATTTTTCTTTCTATTTACTATTTATACTGATGAGAAATCCAGCATACTTTCTTGTTTTCCTCCAGAGTTTCTCTCTGCTCCACCCTTAGTTTTCTTATAGGTAGATGTTACCCCAATATTATAGTCTAGGATGTAGAGTTAGTATATATCTTTAATCTACCTTTATTTATTCAATGCTTAAATCATTGTGCTTAATGTTTAAAATGTGTGATGGTGAATATAGCATATGCTGTCTACAGCTTTATTAGTTTTATTAACTTAATCAGATATCAAGATGTTATGAATGATTTAGCATAGAATTTAGATGTATATTATAATGTTATTAATTGGTAATGTGAACAAAATCAACATATGGCTAAAGAAATATTAACCATCAGCTAGCTGCACCTTAAATTAATATATAAGATGGGAAGAGAAGGCTAGGGAGTAACAAACAAATAAAAAAAATCAGTTCCTAAGCTTGTTCCCCATGCACACAGTGCTATATATAGTTTTCCCTTAGGTACTGAGGAAGCTATGCTGTGTATTTGGATCAGCAACACAAGGTGTGTAGTATAGCAAATGACCTTTTTTTCCAGTTTCTCTATGTATGAAAATTACTCTAAAGAAATGCTTGAAATGATGGGATTCTGAGCTTGTTTTGAGCCAAACCCTTTTGGTCTAGTTTCATTATATTCCAGGATTCATGGTATTGTTGTGAACATACAATTACAACTCCACATAAATAGATGCTGTAGACACACGAACTGCAGAATTGAATTCAATACCCAATTGCTAGACTCTCGCTCTGAAAAAAGAAGGACCTAAGAATGGGCACCAAGTTTCTATGTAAAGGAAGAATTTCGTGTTTCTTTTCCCCAAATCATAGTCAAAATTCTTTTCCTATACTTCCACTGATTTCTCTTTAGAGGAAAACAAAAAACAAAGATCAGCATATATATTTTCTTTGTTGTCATATGCGTTCAAGCTTTTCTCATTTGCCAGATGAGTTCCTGACTAAAGGTTAGGAAACCAAGGAAGAACAGAGTACAAACCATTTCTTTTTTGAACCTATCCATACTCAGGGTATCATTAAAGCTTCCCATGTATATGAATAAAAATATTTTATTATATATTATAGGGAATATTATATATATTTTATACATACCAACATATACACATGTATAATCAAAGAGGGACTAGAAGATACTTGAAAAAATTACAATAAATTCTGCTTGTTATCTATCCAAAATATTTTCTAGTCAGCGCTCTCTACAGTCCTCTGTGGATTGCAATGAAATAAAATTCTGTTAAACTGCTATGACATTATTCCCCCTCCCCACCCCGTTCCTTCTGTTCTGATCATTTCATCTACCTACTTGCCTCATCTGAAGGGAATAAAAAGGATACCAAAGAAATCTGAAAGAGTCCTGAAGTAGAACTCCTCCACACGAGTTGTCATCTGTGCCACCTCCCCTTGCCAGAATAATCCTTCTCATCTCTCCACCTTTAATGCATGCTATTATGCTTCAAGGCAGAACTATCATTTCCGTCTGGAGTTCATACTTGTCAAAAACAATTACATACTTCTGTCTGTTCTCATTGTGTATCTACACAGCTCTATTTTAGTGCATACTATATACTTGTAAACACATACCTATGTGCTTCTCTCTCCCACTGGAAAGTGAGTAGATTGACTTCATGACTCCATGTTATTAACCTCATTTTCCCACTGGAGCTTATAAAGTGCTCTATGTGATTATTAAGGGCTTTTGAGTAAATGACACTTACAATAGAAAATGCATGCATTCCTTCTTACTGGTCTCCACATGTAGAGAAAAATTGGTCATATATGGCAATTATGGACGTCAGGTATTTTTGCTACTTTCTATCTGAAGTACTCGGAAAGGATGTTTGCCTTCCAGAAAGTTTTCAGTTCAAGTGCCAATATCCTGCCATTTGGCTGAATATGGCATCTATACAAAGAAAATATTTACCTGTTGTGGAGTGAAAGTATGAAATAGTAAATGTATTTTTACTTGCATCATTTTCCCCCCAGCAACAACATATAAATGCACTTTTGTCATTTCCAAATATAGACATTTAGTACATAGTTTTTATTCAGGGTAACCCCACCTCTTCACTCCACAGCATTTAGAATTTAAATTGGGTACCTCGCAATTGAAAACTGTAGCTGCTTAAGACAGGTGAAAAAAGAATAGTCACATTCATGCCTCTGAGTGCACCAGAAGGTGAAAAGTTTATTGTTCCACCACATGCGGCAGACTTTATTATTTCTAGAGTGAAATCTACAAACATAATGAAAGTGAATTGAATATCTAAAGGCAGATATGTACCTTGAGGGCACTTCACAAATTCACACACGGAGAGAACAAAGAGAAAGCATATAGAGAAAAGGCAGAAAAATATATATAACCTAAATTGGAAACTACTGAGAAGAATAAGAAATAATAAGATCAAGAATTGATAGAATAATGAACTGGGAATTCCTTCTCTACTCTGTACCCAGAGTAAAGGATTTGTTATGCATATTTCCCAGCTGAACAAAGTGGCTTGAGTTTTCTTATACCACCAGAGGCATTATACAGTTATCACTTTTATAAGTAATGCACATGTAGAAAATATATCTCAATCAATGTTGAAATAATCAGTATCAATTGTAGAAGTGCAATTTGACACTGAGCTTCATTTTCTTAACCATTTCATATTTTTACCTGAAAGAAGCTGATAGTTTTGAATCTTCTACTTTTATTTTCTATGTTGAAATTACTTTAATCCATGTAGAAATCCTCTACTCTCTTTAAATACAGAACTTTTTGATGAAGTAGAAAATAAGTAACATAGTTAAAATCTATATTTGTGCAGCGAGTGTGATCAACCCATTTTAGAAGAGCATACATAGGTGCAAAAGAAAAGATGTTTGACTAGCTACTAACAAATGGTCAGTTAGCTCAATTTTGAACACACATTATTAGTTAATACTTGTGCAAAGGTTTATCTACCAGGTCAGCTTATAAATCAATTTGAGTCTAGATATTTTCTAGGTATTTCCATATTATTTTTAATTTCCAAACTCATTTATCACCTATAAAATTTTTGAATCTCTTATGGTTCCCACTGACTTTATATTAAGATCCAACAGATGGAAGCACAGCAGTGGCGTGTATAATGAGACAATAGGACAATGTCATGATCGAGTTCTATTTTCAGAGAGAAAACGGTCTATTGATGTGATGTTCGCAAAAGCCTGAAGAAAATGTGTCATGATTCTTCTACTGACATTTGAAATATTGGTATTATATTAACTAGGATACATTTTCCAAGAAAGTCCACCATATTACCTATTATTGTTCATATGAGATCTTTAAAGAGAGTATTCCCAAAATATCAATGAATTGTCATTCACTGCACTACAATTTCTATGCACATGATGGTGGCCAAAAACTAATTCAGAAAGGCAGAGTTGGTGAATAACCAAAGATAAATATCTTTTAACTTGGTGGGAGAATTATGCATGAAGATGATTATGTGCAAAATATAAGAAGAAATGGGCAATTAAGAATATAATAGGAAAAGAGATAGTGTAAATTTCCAATGGTGGGGAAGTGAACAATAGTGATATAATAGAATTATGGTGCCAAGCATTAAAAACATTCCATCTTCTTTCCAGAAAGTTGAAAGTCAATAGTGACAGATTTAACTAAATATCATCAGAAAACAGTGGGAAAATTATGTAAAATGTCTTCTTAATTAAACCCAAGTGCATAAAGTTGGCTTTATGCAAATTTGTAAACTAGAGTCCTTTTTACAACTTTCTGCAATTCTACACTTATTCCAATATTTTTATCATCATATAGTACCTATAGTAAATACTAAAATCTCTGAAAAGCCGGTCCCATTATATGATTAGTCAAAAATCGGTTACCACATTACTTAGGTTGTATTTTATCAAAAGAATCTATCTGAAGAGGGTAGCATCAATTCCAAAGTAAAAACTCTGTAATGATAGACTGGCAGGTATTATGGCAAATGAATAAGAAAGCTATTTTAATAAATTACTTTTTTGAGAAATTTCAAGCTTTAAAATTTTATTTCACTTAAACATTCTTTGAATTCTCAGATACTCTGTTAGGTAGCAAGCACAGAGACAAAAACGAGAAAGAGTCTTTTCCACAGATTTGAAACACAAACACACACACAGACACACACACACACACACAATTCATGAATAGATCAACAAATAATCCTCACCTCAAGATCTATGGTTTAATCATGAATGACTATGAGAATTACCTGTAATGCATAACCTTACAAAAACACTGTATATGTGTAATTCAAGATTTTGATTGGTAGCCTGATTTTCTATATAATCATTTCATTCTTTTTACCTTTTCTGTTAGATTTTTACTATTTCATGATTAATATATGGTCTCTAATTTCATGCCAAGATTCCACTTTGTACGAGAGTTGATTTAAGATCTTGTTTTCTTGTACAATGATGGAACAAGAGAATTTGGTAGTTCAGTTATATTCAGAATACAAGCTATAAAACAACCAACATTGATTTAGGCTTTCCTTTTTGGAATCATGCAATCTTAACTATCTCATTGAGTTTTTATTGAGCTTTCTTGAGCAGCTTATTAAGTACTTAAGAAAAGTGATTTTTTAAAGTCACTGTTCTCTTTAAAGGTAAAGCTTTAGGGTAAGGATAGGTTTGTGTATTTTAATAGTAAACTAAAGAAACAGATTTTATTTAAGAAAACTATTATTACACACATATCTCATTCTTTTTTAAAAAATGTGTGTGTGTGCATGGATAGAAGAAAATATGTGTACATTTTAGCACATTGGAGAACTGAAGTGTGTGTATACATACACCTATATTACATGTTACATATTATATGTATATATATACTTATGTATATACACTCATATAATTTTCCAAGCTAAAGACAACCACTAATAACATGTTGATGAATGACTATAATTACAGACAAACATACATGCACACATATTCATTCAACACACATAATATCGACAGATAGATAATGGTATATATATATAAAATGTTTTGGTCACAAAAATACTATGATTCATTATGGTCTATGTACTGAGTTCTATACAGAAATAAAAACACACTTAAAACGTTATTAAAATAGTTGATGTTTTCCTTCTGGATGATTTTCAGTTGTACATGTTTCATTGACTTGAATTCTTATTTTGAAAAGTCCAGTCACCAGGGAGGGACTGAGTCCCTATTTCCTAAGAGGAAATTGCTATCATTATTGACCTGTTCAGGGAGAAAGAGCAGCCAGAGAAAAAGAAACACAATGTGTTACATGGCAAGCTTTTACTTTGCCTTTAAGAACTTTTTTCTAGAGATCAATGTTTATACCTTGTAGAATTATGACTTGCATGTTGCCTTTTCAATATGGGTCAGACAATCAATGTAACCCTGCTATTCCTTCCATCACCCTTCAGTTGTCCAGTGTTGCCATGACCATGCACTCTTTAATTTTCAAATTGAATTTGGATTTGTTCCAGAGACTCCTTAAAGAAATTGATTTGCGACTGTAAGTGGCTTACATTGGCATGATGTTTGGAACTAATGCTGTGGCAACCACAGATAGTTGGAGTAAAAACCTCATGTCATCTTTGCCAGATGATAACTTTCAAGGTAGAAATGTCTTTATTTACCCTACAATGAGTAAAAGATAATCTTTCTATCTTTATCTTAATTTTCAGCTAACTGATTTTAATAAATTAAGAATTATTGATCATGAACTTTGGTTATGAAGGCAATCTTTAATTTTCTCCCAATTTCATAATTGATATTCTTATATATTACTTTGATTCTTTTTCTATGTATTTGGAGTTTGGCAATATATTTACCAACAATAAGCATTTAGGATCTGAAGAAACTTTGAAATTATAATCAATTACTGTTATAAAAATAAATCATCAACTACCCAGCATGATAGATTCTTTTTGTATAAATAAATATTTTAGCCAATATATAATTTTTCTTTTGAGGATGTCTAATAATAAAACAACAAATATATTTTTTATTCCTGAACGGTAAATATAAATAACATTTCAGAATGTTATGGTATCTTGGGTAATCAAAGAGTTATTAATTATTCTTGAGCAATTTCTAAATAGGTTGAAAGCTATAGATACTGTTTTGAATATTACCTAATTCTACGATATTCTGAAAATGCATTTTTTCTTTTCAAAATACACTTTTCTCACTACTAAAAATTACATAATCAAAATATCTTAATTCATCAATATGTGCCACAAAAATATATTTAAATTGAGTGTATTTAAAGCACGTTCACACACATTTTTGTTAAAAATGTTATGACACATGTAAACCTTCAGGGAAACATATCTGCAATGTGAAGGAAACAACATAACAATGTTCATAGTCTTGAATGTTTTCAATTCTATAAACTACCCTAGTAAAATTTTGAAGGACAAGAATTAGTAAAATCTTATATGATATAGGCATTTATAAAAGTGAGATGAAAAGTAAAAAAAAAAAAAAAAGAAAGAAAGAAAAAAAGAAAGAAAGAAAGAAAGAAAAAAAGAAAGCAACCTGTCTAAAAGAGAGGGATTAATTTAAGGAAATCTGGATACAAACCTAAAACATGAGACAGGCCATAAGAACTATAGTTTTAAAAGTAAAAAGAGGTGTATAATACTTTGATTTAGAAATCAAAATATACATAAAAATGCATGTGTATTTATAGGAATATATTATCTATTATATATTATTATGTTCACAGCTATGTAAACACTAGGAGAAATTTCTAAAGACACAATGGAAAAATATCAGTATGATATAATCATTGGGTTACATTGGATTATAATTATAGGTTTATTAACTATATTTTTTACTTTCTACTTTGGTAAATTTTTATTTTTTATTTTTTAATTTCTAATTTTTTATTTTCTAATTTGGTAAACTTACTGCAATTGTTGGATTGCATTATCTTTATATATAATATAAACTTTATATATGTATATATATGATATATAATAAAAGTCAACCTAGCTTTAAACTGAAATAAAATATACTAAATATATTACAGCAAGGCTCCAATGCATTGCTTTCTCTTTTCAATTCATATATTTTTTTCTATTCATTGGTTGGCATTAACACTTGCAAATTAGGCAAAGTAATAATTTCACCATGCTTTAACCATTTATTGATATTTAATTCTACATATATATGTGTGATATAAGTGAGAGTGAAGGTATGGTTAAAAGAAGAAAAGGGAGAGGCTATCAAACACTGTAAATCTTTCAGACCACTGAACCCAAATGTACCTACACAATTACCCAATTACTTGGAAGTGACTGGGCCATTGTGGACAATAGACACAAATGTATTTCAATCCTATTCTTTTCATCACATCGTTCTTTTTTTTTTTTTTTTTTTTTTTTTTTGTGCCCAAATGAAGAGTTTATACATATCATTGATTTTAAAACATTTTTAAAGATCATTGGAATACTTCTACTGACTGATAGTTTTTTTACATCTATTTATGTTCTTAATTAACATCATAATTAGCTAATAATTTTCTAGGTTTTTATTAAATTCACGATTTGGCCATGTCCCAACTTACAAATAATTTACCTGGATAAAGGAAATAAATGAGATGGAAGCATCAATCATTTTCACTTCCCATTTCATGTTTAGTTAAACTGTTATGAGAAACACAAAAAGTGTGACCATATTGATTTGGAATTATTGACAAATTCCGAAAATTGCTTGCATCATTGTTTTGTAAATTACACTTTTTCAAAGTAAAACTTGCATATACATAGTTGATGTTTTTAAACACTAGAAGTCTTAAAAGATTCTTCTGCTTCCTCACCTCTTGTCCCTCTGTCTACCCAGTCCCAAGATAAACACTTTTAAAGCTTTTCACTGTTTTCTACAATAATCCTTTTTAATTCAACCTGAGATACTCAGCCCAGATCAATCATAATTCCTGGTTTGTGATACAGTTTGCTGATGATTCTTGCATGGATCACTTTCTTCCATACAGTTAGTGATTTTTTTTTTTTATTTTTTTTTTTTAATTTTTTATTTTTTTATTTTTTAATATATGAAATTTACTGTCAAATTGGTTTCCATACAACACCCAGTGCTCATCCCAAAAGGTGCCCTCCTCAATACCCATCACCCACCCTGCCCTCCCTCCCACCCCCATCAACCCTCAGTTTGTTCTCAGTTTTTAACAGTCTCTTATGCTTTGGCTCTCTCCCACTCTAGCCTCTTTTTTTTTTTTTTTTTTTTTTTTTTTTTTTTTTTCCTTCCCCTCCCCCATGGGTTTCTGTTATGTTTCTCAGGATCCACATAAGAGTGAAACCATATGGTATCTGTCTTTCTCTGTATGGCTTATTTCACTTAGCATCACACTCTCCAGTTCCATCCATGTTGCTACAAAAGGCCATATTTCATTTTTTCTCATTGCCACGTAGTATTCCATTGTGTATATAAACCACAATTTCTTTATCCATTCATCAGTTGATGGACATTTAGGCTCTTTCCATAATTTGGCTATTGTTGAGAGTGCCGCTATAAACATTGGGGTACAGGTGCCCCTGTGCATCAGTACTCCTGTATCCCTTGGGTAAATTCCTAGCAGTGCTATTGCTGGGTCATAGGGTAGGTCTATTTTTAATTTTCTGAGGAACCTCCACACTGCTTTCCAGAGAGGCTGCACCAATTTGCATTCCCACCAACAGTGCAAGAGGGTTCCTGTTTCTCCACATCCTCTCCAGCATCTATAGTCTCCTGATTTCTTCATTTTGGCCACTCTGACTGGCGTGAGGTGATATCTGAGTGTGGTTTTGATTTGTATTTCCCTGATAAGGAGCGACGTTGAACATCTTTTCATGTGCCTGTTGGCCATCCGGATGTCTTCTTTAGAAAAGTGTCTATTCATGTTTTCTGCCCATTTCTTCACTGGGTTATTTGTTTTTCGGGTGTGGAGTTTGATGAGCTCTTTATAGATTTTGGATACTAGCCCTTTGTCCGTTGTGTCATTTGCAAATATCTTTTCCCATTCCGTTGGTTGCCTTTTAGTTTTGTTGGTTGTTTCCTTTGCTGTGCAGAAGCGTTTTATCTTCATAAGGTCCCAGTAATTCACTTTTGCTTTTAATTCCCTTGCCTTTGGGGATGTGCCGAGTAAGAGATTGCTACGGCTGAGGTCAGAGAGGTCTTTTCCTGCTTTCTCCTCTAAGGTTTTGATGGTCTCCTGTCTCACATTCAGGTCCTTTATCCATTTTGAGTTTATTTTTGTGAATGGTGTGAGAAAGTGGTCTAGTTTCAACCTTCTGCATGTTGCTGTCCAGTTCTCCCAGCACCATTTGTTAAAGAGACTGTCTTTTTTCCATTGGATGTTCTTTCCTGCTTTGTCAAAGATGAGTTGGCCATACGTTTGTGGGTCTAGTTCTGGGGTTTCTATTCTATTCCATTGGTCTATGTGTCTGTTTTTATGCCAATACCATGCTGACTTGATGATGACAGCTTTGTAGTAGAGGCTAAAGTCTGGGATTGTGATGCCTCCTGCTTTGGTCTTCTTCTTCAAAATTACTTTGGCTATTTGGGGCCTTTTGTGGTTCCATATGAATTTTAGGATTGCTTGTTCTAGTTTCTAGAAGAATGCTGGTGCAATTTTGATTGGGATTGCATTAAATGTGTAGATAGCTTTGGGTAGTATTGACATTTTGACAATATTTATTCTTCCAATCCATGAGCAGGGAATGTCTTTCCATTTCTTTATATCTTCTTCAATTACCTGCATAAGCTTTCTATAGTTTTCAGCATACAGATCTTTTACATCTTTGGTTAGATTTATTCCTAGGTATTTTATGCTTCTTGGTGCAATTGTGAATGGGATCAGTTTCTTCATTTGTCTTTCTGTTGCTTCATTGTTAGTGTATAAGAATGCAACTGATTTCTGCACATTGATTTTGTATCCTGCAACTTTGCTGAATTCATGTATCAGTTCTAGCAGACTTTTGGTGGAGTCTATCGGATTTTCCATGTATAATATCATGTCATCTGCAAAAAGCGAAAGCTTGACTTCATCTTTGCCAATTTTGATGCCTTTGATTTCCTTTTGTTGTCTGATTGCTGATGCTAGAACTTCCAGCACTATGTTAAACAAGAGCGGTGACAGTGGGCATCCCTGTCGTGTTCCTGATCTCAGGGAAAAAGCTCTCAGTTTTTCCCCGTTGAGGATGATGTTAGCTGTGGGCTTTTCATAAATGGCCTTTATGATCTTTAAGTATGTTCCTTCTATCCCGACTTTCTCAAGGGTTTTTATTAAGAAAGGGTGCTGGATTTTGTCAAAGGCCTTTTCTGCATAGATTGACAGGATCATATGGTTCTTCTCTTTTTTTTTTTGTTAATGTGATGTATCACGTTGATCGATTTGCGAATGTTGAACCAGCCCTGCATCCCAGGAATGAATCCCACTTGATCATGGTGAATAATTCTTTTTATATGCTGTTGAATTCGATTTGCTAGTATCTTATTAAGAATTTTTGCATCCATATTCATCAGGGATATTGGCCTGTAGTTCTCTTTTTTTACTGGGTCTCTGTCTGGTTTAGGAATCAAAGTAATACTGGCTTCATAGAATGAGTCTGGAAGTTTTCCTTCCCTTTCTATTTCTTGGAATAGCTTGAGAAGGATAGGTATTATCTCTGCTTTAAATGTCTGGTAGAACTCCCCTGGGAAGCCATCTGGTCCTGGACTCTTATTTGTTGGGAGATTTTTGATAACCGATTCAATTTCTTCGCTGGTTATGGGTCTGTTCAAGCTTTCTATTTCCTCCTCATTGAGTTTTGGAAGAGTGTGGGTGTTTAGAAATTTGTCCATTTCTTCCAGGTTGTCCAATTTACTGGCATATAATTTTTCATAGTATTCCCTGATAATTGTTTGTATCTCTGAGGGATTGGTTGTAATCATTCCATTTTCATTCATGATTTTATCTATTTGGGTCATCTCCCTTTTCTTTTTGAGAAGCCTGGCTAGAGGTTTGTCAATTTTGTTTATTTTTTCAAAAAACCAACTCTTGGTTTCGTTGATCTGCTCTACAGTTTTTTTAGATTCTATATTGTTTATTTCTGCTCTGATCTTTATTATTTCTCTTCTTCTGCTGGGTTTAGGCTGCCTTTGCTGTTCTGCTTCTATTTCCTTTAGGTGTGCTGTTAGATTTTGTATTTGGGATTTTTCTTGTTTCTTGAGATAGGCCTGGATTGCAATGTATTTTCCTCTCAGGACTGCCTTCGCTGCATCCCAAAGCGTTTGGATTGTTGTATTTTCATTTTCGTTTGTTTCCATATATGTTTTAATTTCTTCTCTAATTGCCTGGTTGACCCACTCATTCGTTAGTAGGGTGTTCTTTAACCTCCATGCTTTTGGAGGTTTTCCAGACTTTTTCCTGTGGTTGATTTCAAGCTTCATAGCATTGTGGTCTGAAAGTATGCATGGTATAATTTCAATTCTGGTAAACTTATGAAGGGCTGTTTTGTGACCCAGTATATGATCTATCTTGGAGAATGTTCCATGTGCACTCGAGAAGAAAGTATATTCTGTTGCTTTGGGATGCAGAGTTCTAAATATATCTGTCAAGTCCATCTGATCCAATGTAGCATTCAGGGCCCTTGTTTCTTTATTGACTGTGTGTCTAGATGATCTATCCATTTCTGTAAGTGGGGTGTTAAAGTCCCCTGCAATGACCACATTCTTATCAATAAGGTTGCTTATGTTTATGAGTAATTGTTTTATATATCTGGGGGCTCAGGTATTTGGCGCATAGACATTTATAATAGTTAGCTCTTCCTGGTGGATAGAACCTGTGATTATTATATAATGCCCTTCTTCATCTCTTGTTACAGCCTTTAATTTAAAGTCTAGTTTGTCTGATATAAGTATGGCTACTCCAGCTTTCTTTTGGCTTCCAGGAGCATGATAGATAGTTCTCCATCCCCTCACTCTCAATCTAAAGGTGTCCTCAGATCTAAAATGAGTATCTTGTAGACAGCAAATAGATGGGTCTTGCTTTTTTATCCATTCTGATACCCTATGTCTTTTAGTTGGCGCATTTAATCCATTTACATTCAGTGTTATTATAGAAAGATATGGGTTTAGAGTCATTGTGATGTCTGTATGTTTTATGCTTGTAGTGATGTCTCTGGTACTTTGTCTCACAGGATCCCCCTTAGGATCTCTTGTAGGGCTGGTTTCGTGGTGACAAATTCCTTCAGTTTTTGTTTGTTTGGGAAGACCTTTATCTCTCCTTCTATTCTAAATGACAGACTTGCTGGATAAAGGATTCTCGGCTGCATATTTTTTCTGTTTAGCACACTGAAGATATCGTGCCAAGCCTTTCTGGCCTGCCAAGTTTCAAAGGAGAGATCAGTCACGAGTCTTATAGGTCTCCCTTTATATGTGAGGGCACGTTTATCCCTTGCTGCTTTCAGAATTTTCTCTTTATCCTTGTATTTTGCCAGTTTCACTATGATATGTCGTGCAGAAGATCGATTCAAGTTACGTCTGAAGGGAGTTCTCTGTGCCTCTTGGATTTCAATGCCTTTTTCCTTCCCCAGTTCAGGGAAGTTCTCAGCTATAATTTGTTCAAGTACCCCTTCAGCACCTTTCCCTCTCTCTTCCTCCTCTGGGATACCAATTATGCGTATATTATTTTTTTTTAGTGTATCACTTAGTTCTCTAATTTTCCCCTCATACTCCTGGATTTTTTTATCTCTCTTTCTTTCAGCTTCCTCTTTCTCCATAACTTTATCTTCTAGTTCACCTATTCTCTCCTCTGCCTCTTCAAGCCGAGCCATCGTGGATTCCATTTTGTTTTGCATTTCGTTTAAAGCGTTTTTCAACTCCTCGTGACTGTTCCTTAGTCCCTCGATCTTTGTGGCAAGAGATTCTCTGCTGTCCTGTATACTGTTTTCAAGCCCAGCGATTAATTTTATGACTATTATTCTAAATTCACTTTCTGTTATATTATTTAAATCCTTTTTGATCAGTTCATTAGCTGTTGTTATTTCCTGGAGATTCTTCTGAGGGGAATTCTTCCGTTTGGTCATTTTGGAGAGTCCCTGGCGTGGTGAGGACCTGCAGTGCACTTCCCCTGTGCTGTGGTGTATAACTGGAGTTAGTGGGCGGGGCCGCAGTCCGACCCGATGTCTGCCCCTAGCCCACTGCTGGGGCCACAGTCAGACTGGTGTGTGCCTTCTCTTCCCCTCTCCTAGGGGCGGGATTCACTGTGGGGTGGCGTGTCCCGTCTGGGCTACTTGCACACTGCCAGGCTTGTGTTGCTGGGGATCTGGCGTATTAGCTGGGGTGGGTGGGCAAGGTGCACGGGGGCTGGAGGGGCAGGCTTAGCTCGCTTCTCCTTAGGTGATCCACTTCAGGAGGGGCCCTGTGGCAGCGGGAGGGAGTCAGATCCGCTGCCGGAGGTTTGGCTCCGCAGAAGCACAGAGTTGGGTGTTTGCGCGGAGCGAGCAAGTTCCCTGGCAGGAACTGGTTCCCTTTGGGATTTTGGCTGGGGGATGGGCAAGGGAGATGGCGCTGGCGCCTTTGTTCCCCGCCAAGCTGAGCTCTGCCGTCCGGGGGCTCAGCAGCTCTCCCTCCCTTTGTCCTCCAGCCTTCCCGCTTTCCGAGCAGAGCTGTTAACTTATGACCTCCCAGACGCTAAGTCGCGCTTGCTGTCGGAACACAGTCTGTCAGGCCCCTCCGCTTTTGCCAGCCAGACTCGGGGGCTCTGCTTGGCTGGCGAGCCGCCCCTCCGCCCCGGCTCCCTCCCGCCAGTCCGTGGAGCGCGCACCGCCTCGCGCCCTTCCTACCCTCTTCCGTGGGCCTCTAGTCTGCGCTTGACTCCGGAGACTCCCTTCTGCTAATCCTCTGGCGGTTTTCTGGGTTCTTTAGGCAGGTGTAGGTGGAATCTAAGTGATCGGCAGGACGCGCTGTGAGCCCCGCGTCCTCCTACGCCGCCATCTTCCGGAACCTCACAGTTCTCGTTCTTTTTTTTTAGATGTTACAACTTACACTTTAAAAGCCCTCAATGTTCAAATTCTTATCCTTTGATCTTTTTTTCCCAACTAATAAGGAATATATTTTCTTTAACCTTTATTTATAAACCCTTAATGTTTAATTCATTGCTTACCCTATCATTATCAAAAGGAACAAGTCAATTAACTATCCCTTTTTGGGTATTCACAAATTTTTCCTAATTAGAAAATACATGTCTTTTTTCCCCCCAAAGTCCCATTATTTGCCACGGTATCGACCAAGATATTTTTTCTCCCCCATTTGCTCCTCTCCTTTATTTTACAGATATTTCTTTCCCCTAAAAAATCAAATTCGCATTTCCTTTAGTGTATGAAAAAACATGTCAGGTAACTTCTATGTTCCTTATAAAAGTTAGATTTCAAACTCGATCAGGCTCTAGAGACTCTTTTAACCTTATCAATAAATGGTTACAATAAAAGTGGACTTCTCTTACAAAGAAATAGAAGGAATAAGAATTTTCAATTATCTCATATTTTTACATATGCATGTCTTCATTCATTCATCAAGCACTTACTAAATGCCCACCATGTTCAAAGACTATGTTTTGAAGATGAAAAAACAGAAAAGATCTGTTCAAAGGGAACTTACATGTATAAAGGGAATGTAACAAAGAAAACACATACAAAACTTAATAATTAAATAATAACATAGCCAAGATAGATATGTTAGAAACACAAACAAAGTCTGCCTAGTTTTACATAATGGAAATTAACTGAGGGGTTATACTGGGCCAGCATCTTTTCAAATTATCTTGTTTCTTATAATTCTATATGAGCTAAGTAATATCATCTATAGAGATAAGGTAACAGACTCAGGAAAAGTAAATTTACCCAGGAGTACATATCTAGTGTATATTATATCTCAGAATCAAACCAATGTCAATCTTATTCAAACCGCTCACTCTAGATTCCAATGGTAATTAATTTGAGCCTAGAAAGATGAGTAGGTATTTGGCAATTAAACAAAGTAGGGGAGGAATATAGTCTCTAATCCACTGAAATATGTTCAAATAGTATTTTCTAATCCCATAAAACAGAAGTGTTCATTTCTCTTACAAGGTTGGTGGTGGTGATACTAAGACCTACCCCTTATATAGCCCTATTCTAAAAACTTTATATATATGATTTTTTTCTATTGCTCATTAACACCATGAAGGATCACTGTTCACTCATCTTAAACTGGAAGAAAGAAACAGGTTAAGTACGTTGTTTAAATACATACATCTGGTAAACATTAAAGCTGGAATATGCAACACAGGCACTATGCCATCCAAGTCCATATTCATAACTGATGTGCAATCCTGCTTCTTTCAGAAAGTTACAGGCAATGTGAGTTTGAGGATTAAGCAATAGATAAATCATTAGAGAATTCAATTTAAGGTATTGTTTTTTTTTTTCTCATGAATGCAAACAAGAATCATGAAGAATAGACAGATTTTGGTGACCCTCTCTTGAACACTGAATTCATCCTTTGTATTTATCTAAATGACACTTACCACTCTACTAGATGATTATATGTTTATATATTGTGACCTCTTTCTTTTCCCCACCACAGTCACTACTTCTCAGGCTATAGCTCCTTGATCGCAGGAACTTGCTTTATTGGATCCTCAGCACCTCCTTTGTCCTCAAAGGCATTATGTTTATCAACAGGAAGGCCAGATAAAACTCCAAAAAAAGAGGTCCAGGCAAGAGATGCTGAGACCCTAACCAATAGTTATAGCAAAACAGATGGGAATTAGGGAATATGTTGATAAAACAATTAAATATAATGATTGTCTTGGGGCACCTGGGTGACTCAGTAAGTTAAGTGTCTGACCGGCTCATTTCATGATCTTGGGGTTCACAACTTTGAGCGCTGCCTTGGACTCCATGCTGATAGCTCAGACCCTGGAGCCTGCTTTGGATTCTGTGTCTCCCTCTCTCTGCCCCTCCTCCCCTCTCAAAAATAAGCACTAAAATATTAAAAAATATATATAATCGTCTAGATATGGGTTGGAAGAGAGGAAGAATCTAAGATGATTGACAAATGTCTGGTGGGAGATGGGGATTGTGTGGGTGGTGGAATCATTCACAAAGAGAGGAATTTTAGGAGTTATTAAGGGATTCGGAGTCAGTATTATCTCTTATTGATGCCTTTAAAAAACATATGAATTCTGGGGAGATGCTAGGATTTTGGGGTTCCCTCTCACTATTGTACTGCACTCTGTTCAAGGGTGAGGTTTATGGTGAGAGTGTGTCTCAGCTTTTTCTATTGGTTTCAGTGTGGATACATCTTCAGTTCATCCCATGTGTAGGAGCCATTCAACTAGTTTTTGCATCTCGCTCAGATAGAATTGATCTGTGTGTTGTTCAGTGTGTAGCTATATGTGTGCAGTGTATAGCAGAGAAACTAAAAAGACATTTTTTTCCCAGAGAAGATACACAAATGGTCAATAGGTACATACAAAGGTGCTCCATATCACTAAACATCAGGGAAATACAAATCACAGCCACAATACAATATCACCTCACACCTCTTAGAATAGTTATTATCAAAAAGAGAAGAGATAACAAATGCTGGTGAGCACGTAAAGGAAAAAGTAACCCTCATACACTATTATTGGGAATGTAAACTGAGGCAGCCACTATGGAAAACAGTGTGCAGCTTCCTTAAAAAAAAAAATAGAACTACTATATGATCCAGCAAGCCCACTTGAGTATATATCCAGAAAGAATGAAATCGGAATCTCAGAAAGATATCTGCACATCCATATTCACCGCAGCATTATTCACATTAGCCAAGGTATAGAAACAACCTAGGTTTACTTACACTGATGGAAGAACAGATAAAGAAAATGTGGTGCACACACACACACAAACACACACGTGCACACACACACACACACACACACACACACACACACACACTGATTATCATTCAGCCTTAAAAAAGAAATAAATTCTGCCATTTGAGACAACATGGATGAGACAGGAGGGCGTTATTCTAAGTGTAATGAGCCAATATAGAAACAAGATATTGCATGGGATCATTTACAAGTGGCATCTTAAAATCAAAAATAGTCAAACCAATAGAATGGTTTTGGCAAGGATTGGGAGGTGGAGAAAATAGAGGGGGTTTGGTAAAAGTGTACAAACCTTCAAACATAAGATGAACAAAGTCCAAAGATCTTAATGTGTAACATCGTGACTATAGTTGATAATACTGTATTTTATTATTAAAATTTCTCAAGATAGTGGAACTTAAGTGTCCTCATGCACATACACACACACACAGAAGGTAAATATATGAGGCAATGGGTGTATTAACTCTGTGGTGGGAATCTTTTTTGCAGTGTAGATGTGTATCAAATTACCTTGATGTACACTTTTAATCTATGACAATTTTATTTGTCAATTTTATCCCAATAAAGCTGAAAAACAACAAAACAATTTCTATTGTACAGCAGGCACAAGTCAATTTCTAACATTAATTTCATTTGTTTTTCAGAATTTAGTGCACACAGGTATGGCCACTAAAGGTTTCTTGGAATGAATGGAAGAATTCAAGACTGGCAAATATTTGTGAAAAGCAGGCACTACTTTTGGATATCATAAAAATGAACAATTCAATCAAATTGCTTGTGTAGAGTATTTTCACAAACTTTCTAAGTCCTGTATTTTTCTTTTTAATTGTGGCTGTGTCGAACAGCTCCTTTTTTGGGGTAAAGGAGAAGGAGAGCACCCTATAGCTTTTAAAACTTCTTCTCTGATATTGGCATTTAGCAGTAGTACTAACAGCTTCATCCTTTGGAAAAATTCAAGAAAATCATGTCCTTGACAGGGTACAGCTATTGCTTGCTGGAGTGAGAGCAGCTACCGTATCTTCTGATCTCATCATTAGCAATGAAACTGGTAACCCACTTCTGCAAATTGGCAGATTGAGTACGGAGTCTGAGGAGCAAAGTGGTAGCCTTTCCTTTATCTCTGCTCCAGAGTTGAGAGCAGTTCCAGTTTTGTTTTGTTTTTTCTTTCCAGTATTGCTATGGTACAGCAGTGAAAAATCATAATAGAAAAAAAAAAAGAGACAGCTAATGATGAAAAAGCCTCTGTGAAGTTACAACAGAAATGAGCCTATATTATATCTGGGGACTGTCGGAGTGGCTCTCTCAAAACACAAAATAAAAATATCTTTAATTTTGGTGGGAGGTCATCATTTACTATTATATTCCAAGTATGATGCTCTTTAAAAAATATCAAAGAATTAATTACTATTTGATCTTAATATTTGAAATGTCCTAAGAATGCATCAAAAGGTTTCTGTCTTAAAAACATTTCTGTTCCTCCTCCCAGTGTTTGGTTTATCTGTCATAGCTTTGTACAGGAGAAAAAAGTAAAAGCGTAAGAAAGGTGGTTAAAGACAAAGCACAGACATTCAATCCAGTCAACTTTTCACTTGTCCCTTTTATAATATCCAAATAAGCGAATTTTTGCTACAATGTTCACTCACACTCTGGGGGCAACTAAAATTAAAATATACTTATGTCCTCTTTTCAAACTTCAGGACACGTGTGCAAGGACTTGTTGCCAGTTAAACATCTAAGTATCAGCACATAAATGAGGGAGCAAGTTCCCAACTGATCTACCCTCTTTAGGGTAGATTTCTTACATCCAGACAGACCATCCTTCTGAGGGCTTTATCATTCTCTTGCCATTACAGACATCAATTTCTAGCGGTCAGACAGCTCTTATTTTATTTATTTATTTTCTCTCAAGTTTACCTTAAGGAGTGAGGGATAGGAATGTCTTTCTGGTATGTTAGTAATATATGAAACCTAACTAACTGCTTTGATTGGTTTATAGGCCTAAACAGAAGCAAGTCTAGTTGTCTAACAGAATATAGTCTGGACTGACATCTTTCCAGGAATAACATTTGCTGCTACTTATTCCTCACTCTGGGACCCCTCTCTGCCTCTGCCCCTTCATATCCATCTTCTTGCTCTTTACTCATGGAGCTTCAGTTCCCCGTCTTCTCTCTCAGTGTCTTGAACATGGCAAGTCCATTTTTGTTTCTTTTGCAAACAGATCATTGCATTTGCTTTCTCCCCTGCTTTTAATGCTTCTCTCAGATATTTGCCTGGCTGCTCCCACATTTCACGTGAGAGCTTAGAATTTATCTTTCCTGAGCACACTGGCTGTGCAGAGCCCCTGTCACATTATTCTCTTACATTTCCTCAGTGGTTCTGGCCACAATCTCACAATATGTACTTATTTCTATTTGTATTCTTGACTGTTCCTCTTCATTAAAATGAGAAGAGAAATGTGTTCTATTTGTAAATCAAAATATACCCAGTGCTTGGAACAGCTCAGGCATATTAGCACATAATTTTGAATTAATTCATTAATTTAAATATAGTAGAGCCAAATTATAAAATGGAACTTGGAGCTTGGTTCCAACACCAAATAACAGAGTATAATCATTTGCAGCAAATTATTTTAAATATACAGGCACCTGGGTGGCTCAGTTAGTTAAGCGTCCGACTCTTGTTTTTGGCTCAGGTCATGATCTCATGGTTTGTGGGATCGAGCCCTGCATCAGGCACTGTGCTGATAGCATGGAGCCTGCTTGGGATTCTCTCTCTCCCTCTTTCTCTCTCTCTCTCTGCCCTTCCTTTGTTCACATGCATGTGCTCTCTGTCTCTTTCAAAATAAATAAACATTTTTAAAATTAAAAAAATAATAATTTTAAGTATAAAATCATAAGTGGCTAAAAAGTATCAGTACAAGTTATAATTTTACAACAGCAATCTTAAGATCTCTTCAGTAGAATAGCTTATCCAACTCCAGTGTTTAGGGTCTTTATTTGCTATCTGAATACTCCTGAAAGCCTTCATCCTAATGTATATCACAGATATGGAGGCACCAAAGTCTCTATACACTGCTCAGTAAATATGACATTGTATATCTTCTCTTGATCTCTTTATCTCAGATGGAAAAAATAATGAAAATATAGTGTGATTCTGTGTTTTCTTTATGTTTTAGAGATGATTTGCATAACATTAGGTGCTATGATATTTTAGGATCTATAAAGGGTTTTCTTAACGGAAGTAGAAATTTAAGTATATTTTTGAAATATCATGAGTGGTCTATTCTATGCTATTCTATTCTATTGAAATTTTAAGAGCAAATGTTCATGGAGCACCTGGGTGGCTCAGTCAGTTAAGCATCTGACTCTTGATTTCGGCTCAGGTCAGGTCATGAGCCAGGTTCACATGGTTGATGAGATCTAGCTCTGCATCGGGCTCTGTGCTTATAGCATGGAGATGCTCTCTTGGGATCCTCTCTTTCCCTCTCTGCCCTTGCCCCACTTATACTCAGTCTCTCTCTCCTCTCATTGTCTCTCAAAATAAATAAATAAGCTTTAAAAATAAGAGAAAATGTTCATAGGTATATTTTATTTTATTAAATAATAGAAGACTTGAGTCCAGAGACAAAAACATGTCTAAATTTACAAAATGAGTCAGTTTGGCTAATGAGTATGCACAATCTAAGAAATCTTTTGCCAAGTCTAGCGAACCTCCCAGCAGAAGCACTGCTATGTAATAATGATTTTGGAAAAAGCACAAGTGAGAGCAGAAATGATGGTGGCTCCTAATTCAGCTTTGGCTGACGAGCTAAATGAACTGGCAGCATTTACAGGACAGGGACAAGGAGGAGTAACGATAGCCAATTTTCTATGCAGACTAATACAACATTTTCTTTAGCAGAGTAAAGTGGTGGAAAGTTCATTCCATTTTCAGATGCCTTTTGTTCAGTGCTTCCTAAGTGCAGTTTGCCATGGAATATGTCTATATGCTGGAAAGTTTTAGTAATTAGGAAGAGCCTTAGCAAACTTGCAGTAGTTCCTCTGCACTAACGTCAGGTTTGATGAGCGCTGGCAGGTTTTGGATCCCTTGCACCAGGGATTAGCTATTTCCAAAGGTTCCTAGTAGAAGAACCTACAGGTCAAGCCACGTGCCTAGGCCAATCAATTCTAACTCTGATTCTTCAAGGTACCTGCAGTGCAGGGATGTGAAACGGAAAATGAGAGTAAAGTAGAGGACTGAGTATTTATCCTATTTAACATTCTGGTTAATCTACCATGAATCAGGACTAGACAAAGGTAGGGGCAAGATTCTTTTGAATTCCATCTCTAGGGACTAAACACAGACATACATTTGGGCGAGTATTTTAATTTTATAGTTAATTTTACAGAAACAACCTCACCACATTTTATTATTCTTTTAAAAAAGACTTACTACTCTGACAAATTCCTAACTAATGATATAATTACTTCATTAGGTAGCATAATTAGAAATTACTTGAAGTATAAAGAGTGCCTGGTAAAGAAATGCTTAATTTACTAAATAATTTCAATTCAACTGATTATTAAGTTAAAATCAGAAGTTGCTGAAAACCTCAAGTAATGGTTTTTACCAGTGCCACATGATAAAGTAATTGCTCAATTAGCAATTAGTTACAAATAGCCGTGCCCTTTATTTTTACTTAAAATAAGTAAGCTGATTTCCATTTGTCAAAAATGAATATTAATTAGATGTGAAAGTAAAAAAACATCACACCTTGTTAGTGGAACCTACAGCCACACAGAAGCCTGTCTGGTTTTTGTTTTTGTCTTTGTTTTTTGGTTTTTGCTTTTTGGGTTTTTTTTTTTTTGAATTATGTATAGAAATAAAGAAAATTTTTCTCCTTTACTCCAGAAACATGGGAGAGAGGGGGAAATTCTGTCTTAAGCTTGATTTTTGTGACCATCCTTATTAAAGTGAACTAAATGAATTTTTATTATTTAGAAGATAAATACACCACAGAATGATCAACACAATAAGTCTGATTACCACTGGCCACCAGGCATAGTTATAATTTTTTTTTATGGTAAGAAATTTAAAAATGTACTCTTTTAGCAACTTTCAAATATGCATACAGTATTGTCAACAATGATCATCATGCTGTACATTATATCCCTAAGACTTGTTTATTTTATAACTGGAAGTTTGTACCTCTTGACCCCCTTCACCCATTTTACTCACCCTCGAGCCCCCTCCTCTCTGGCAACCACCAATTATCTTTTCTGCATCTATGAGTTTTATATTATATTGTTTTGTTTTTTAATTTTTTTGAAGGTTATTTACTTATTTTGAGAGACAGAGAGAGTGACCCAGGGAGGGGGAGAGAGAGAGGGAGAGAGAGAATCCCAAGCAGGGGCTTGAATTCATGAACCCTGAGATCACGATCTGAGCTGAAACCAAGCTACCCAGGAGCCCCTAGGTTTTGTTTTTTAGATTTCATGTATAACAAATCATAGGGCATTCATCATTATCTGTCTAACTTATTTTACTTAGCATGATCCCTCAAGATCCATTCATTTGGAAGTGGAAAGATCTTCCTTTCTATGGCTTTCGGCTATTGTAAATAATGATGCAACAAATTTAGGGATGCATATGCCTTGTGAAGTAGTGTTTTTGTTTTCTTCAGATAAATACCCAGAAGTGGATTTGTTGGATCATTTGGTATTTCTGTTTGGAGTTTTTGGAGGAAACCTGCACACTGTTGTCCACAGAGGAGGCACCAATTTACATTGCCACTAACAGTGCACGAGGCTTCCTTTTTCTCCACATGCTTGGAGACACTTACTATTTCTTGTCTTTTTGATAATAGCCATTCTAAAAGGTGTGAGGTGACACTGCACTGTAGTTTTGACTTGCATTTCTCTGATGATAAGTGAGATCGAACATCTTTTTATGTCCCTTTTGGCCATCTGTATGACTTCTTGGGAAAAATGTCTGTTCAGATTATCTGCCCATGTTTTGATTGGATTTTTTTTCCATTAAGTTGTTTGAGTTCTTTGTATATCTTGGATACTAACCCCTTATTGGATACATGATTTGCAAATATTTTCTACCATTTTTTAAGTTGAGATGTGTACTTTTTTTTTTAATTTTTTAATGTTCATTTATTCTTAAGGGAGAGAGAGAGAGAGAGAGAGAGAGAGAGCGTGAATGGGGGAGGGGCAGAGAGAGAGGGAGACACAGAATCTGAAACAGGATCCAAGCTGTCAGCACAGAGCCTGACACAGGGCTCAAACTCATGAGCTGTGAGATCATGACCTGAGCTGAAGTTGGACGCTTAACCGACTGAGCCACCCAGGCGCCCCGAGATGTGTACTATTTTAAGTTATGTTATTGCTTTATACTCAGAGTATGTTTGAAATGAAAACCCAAGTTATCATTTCTTGTGTATGAGCTTCTTAAAGCCAAGAAGTATGTATTAATGATTATATGTTCTTGGGCACTTGAACAATGCTTGTCATATAGCAGGTGTTTAGTGGGGGGAAAAAGGAAGAACTGAAGGAGGAAAGGAAGGAAATAAGAGGTGAGAAGAAGAATAGAGAGGGAGAGAAGTAGGAGAAAAAAGGAAGGAAGGAGGGAGGGAAGTAGTAACTAGGGAAAGAAAAAGTGGAGAGAAACAAGGGGAGAACATAAGCCGCTTTTAGTCTTGTATGTATAATTTAGATAGAATTCACCAAAATTGGAGAGTAAGTTGTAATTATTGGAAAGCATATTGATGTATCATTCCCTAAAGAAGTCAACTCAATAAAATATCACCCTACCATCTCCAAGTGTCTCTTCTTAAACTTTGATTACTATTTCAAAAGAAATATGTATTTGTATTTGGTTAATTTATAAAATTTTGCATTAAAATTAAATGCCTTCTTTATAAGAACTAACTTCAAAAATGGAAACAAATAGTGTTATGGATTATGTATGTGTCAAAAGTATTTGTACACTGGAATAGCTACAGGGATTCTTAATTCAGTTTGTATCACCTTCTATCACTAATCAAATGGTTTGCTGACGGCTGAGAACCTTGAGAATTCAAGTATATTGATATCTGTTACTTAAACATGAATATAAATTTCTTTAACCTTGAAAACTATGTTTGTTTTTTTTAAAAGGAAACAGTAAGATGTCTATTCCTCACATTCTGTTTGAAGATAAAATGTATTTACCTGATTTTACAGACTGACATGAATGGAGGGTAGAAAGCACAAATTTCATTATTTATAATGCCTTTTACATGTTTTTACTAATTATATGATAAAATAAGAAAGAACAAAGAATATCAAATATTTTTATAATTTTTTAACTTGATTTCCATTATAGAAATTATCTCACTTTTCAATTTATTCCCACTTATCTTTAATTACTTTTGACTTACTGAGTTAAGGTAATTTTCACATTTATTTCAGAGGCTGATGGGCACCAATGGGGTGAGTGAGTGTACCAGTGACACACACATGGTGTGGAGGCAAGCCCCTAATTTTCTCAGTGAGCTCATTTCTGCAAATGAAGTATGCAGTTAAGTTTCATGCAATATGACAGGGTATGTGTGGTCTTCAGGGCAGCAACAAGGATTGAGACTACCCCGGTGAAGAGGTGAAGAATCCAGTGGGGAAAAATAGAGATGATAAAAACATACTTAACACTCCAGAGCACAGGAGTTTGTTAAGTAGTTTGTGAGTTTCTTTGGAGTTTGGTGGAATCAGCATGTAAACAATCTCAAGATCATCCCCCATGTTTTCACATTCAGCTCAACAAACTGGTGGCATCATTTGAGAGTTTTGAGACTCTCTTATCTGTTTAATTTGAAGTAATCCTTCACTCTCTAGCCTTATACCATCCTACAGTATTTCTAGTATTTCAAAACAACAACAACGATAGCTACCAAAGATTGTGCCAGGTCTTATACAGTCATTATAAACATCCTCTTTCAAACCCTATAAGGAAGCTAGATTGTGTTCTGTTTATATGAGGAAACTAGTATTGTGTAGGTGTTTGAAGCGGGTAAGATTTTTAATTGCCATTTCATATGCTCCATTTGGTTGGTGGTTCAAATATTCTGAATTCAGTTCAACAAAGTATACAATGAGCATCTACTATTCTGCAAAGATTCAGCTGGCCACAGGGGGAAAAAATAAATGAATCCAGAACTGCATATATTTTTCATATGCAGAGTAAAGTAGAATTATTAGTTGCTTAAAATAGACTTGAGAATGTTAAATTACTGCAGTAAGATGCATCTTAATGATAATTATAACCCTAAATATCAACATTTTAAAAAATGTTACTTTTTAAAGCAAGTGCTTATGCAACACATACATATGCTATGTACTGTTCTAAGTGCCTAGAATATTTAGTCTTTTAATCTTCATAAACAAATCTACAAAGAAGGAACTATGATCTTTCACCAAAGAGGAAACAGACACCAAGAGATTAATAAGCTTGTTCAAGGTCATACAGTAGAATGATGCGTCAGAGATTTGCAACCAGGCATCCCGACTCCAGACTCTCCTTAACCACAACACTGCACTGCCTCTGCTGGCTTGAGCTTCCTCCCACTGAACGTTTATTCTCTTGAGATAATCTGTACAGTTATCCCAAACTCACTATGCTGAGAACACTAGCTACCTAAGATACTACACCTCTTTCATTCACTCTTCATCATGTCACCTTCATCCTCCTTATTTTAAATGCATTTCTCCAGGGATATGGTCATAGATAACTTTGCTTTTCATGTGTTTGTGTAAATTAAGTATCCTTAGAAACTTGAAAGAGCAAGACAGTAACTAGAAAGGGCATATTTAAATAGGTTATTAAACACCAATGTGATTTTTCAAAAGCAGGCAACCCCTACAGATAAACATATACACTCCTTAAGTATATAAACTATTTATGATTTTAAATATCTTCTCAGAAAAGTGAAAGAGATTTGTACCAAACGCAGAGAAATTTAAGAACAGATTAGTCTTTCTAGGGACTTCTTCCATCCTTTTAATTCAGCATGTATGCTTTTTACCACATACACACTCTGACTTGCTCTAGTGTATACTGGAGAAAGGGAAACTATACCTAATGTTTATTGAATGCCTGCTAGCTAGCTGGCACCTTCACATATGGCTTCTAATTCTAACAATGATTGATAGTATTATTATTCCCATTTCATATATTGAGAAATTGGGGCATTGGTGGATTAAGTGACTTGCCCAGAGTCACACAGCTGGTTAACATTGGGCAGCAAATTCTAACCTAGGTTGACCTACCCTAGTGTGCCAGGTTTGTCCTGGCATTAAAGAAAAAAAGGACAACAGGAATGTAATTGAGATAACCTTTCTGGACACATAGATTCTCTGAAGCGTGCATATTACTTTTTTTTTTTTATTTCCCTTGTACTTATTTTATTTGTAGATTTTTTTATTTCTCAAGTAGCATTTTGTGGCCAATATTCCATATTGTCTATTTATCTACAAGATCATAATTTGCATTCTTCCCTTTTGCAATTGAGCTAAATCTGAGATTTTTTGCCTTTTCCTTTACAGTCTGTGCCTCAGAAAAGAAACAAATGTATTTAACAATACACATGGTATTATAAGCGCCACGAGTAGTCAGGTCTCAGGGTCACTGTTCAGCTCACACGGATCCCCCTTCTCTGTAAATTGCCTGTGCACAAAAGAGAAAACTTCCAACCACCTTATTGTTTCTCTATGGACTTTTTTCTTAATGGTGACTAACAGATCCAGAGGGGGCATACCTGGTCCAACCTGGGTCAGTCAGGAGTTTTAACATTTTAACATGAGAGACAGAAACCAAGAGTTATTAGAGGTCAGTTCATGCTCACTTGAATACTCTTGTTGTGTAAGCCATAAAACTCTGTTGAAAATTTCCCAGAGCAGCCCTGGTTTAGCTTTATCCCTAGATGTGCATATTTGTTTTCTAATTCATTTTCACTTTGGATCTAATGAGCTACAACTTTCTATTGCTTGCCATGAAGAGCATGTTTACTCCTAGATAGCTATGATTTTAAGGATATCAAAAACCATGTGGAAAGATAAATTCCCCAAATGAGAAATATCCATAGTGGGAAGGATGACCCACTGGTAGATTTAGGATTCACGTATTTTGTGATAATAACTTCATTACATGTTAGGTGTCCTAGTTTACTATTGCTGCTGTAACAAATTACCACAAACTTAGTGCCTTCAGCAAAGCAAAAATTTGTTTTTCTTCCAGTTCTGGGGTCAGAAAGTCAAGGAGTCAGGAGGACTATGTTCCTTCTGGAGGCTTCAGAAGAGAAATCTGTTTTCTTGCCTTTTCCAGTGTCTAGAGTCTGCCTACCTTCCTTGGATCATGGTCATTTCCTCCATCTCCAAAATGCTTCATTATAATCACTGATTTCTTATTTATATCTATTTTTTTCTGACTTTTGTCCTCTTACCTCCCTCTTATAAGAACCTTTGTGATTATATTGGACCAGGAGGGATAATTCAGGATAATCTTCCTAGCTTATTTTCTTAACTTGATCATATGTGTAATGTCCCTCGTGAGATAACATGTTGACAGGTTCTGGAGATTAGGATGTGGGTATCATTTGGAGCTATGTGGATGACTTGGGGGGTCATATATAGCCTACCACACAACAAAATGTAGATTATTGTGGTATTGGTAAAAGGACCGCTGAGAATGATGTTTTGCGTTGTTTTCAATATATTAGCAAATCTCATTAGACTAGTAAGGCTTCCTAGGATTCCACAAACCAAAGAAGGTTTTGATTTCTATGCCTTATCAAGAACTCTCAAGAGAGGACCAATGAAGAACAACACAAAATATACGAACTTTCTATCACTTCATGTAACAAAATATCTTCTCTTTTTGACCTCTTTTATGGGAAAAAAAATTGGTAAGTTCAAAGAGAGTGAGAACTCTGGCATTTGGTATATTTAAGTTAGTGAACCTGTCCAAGATGATTTACAAGTTAGTCTGCCACAGCCCCCATCTCCAGCAGCAGTGAAAGGGAGCACTCTCTCATCCACATCCCCATCAGGGACAGGGATGGGCCCTTTATACCTAAATTTTTGCTTGTTTGAAATAAAGCTGGATTTGGAGAAAATGAAGTAAGTGAAGTGTCCTCAAGTTTTAAATCAGTCAACACCCATGGGTTGTGTATGCTCTTGTGAACACACAACTTGAATCACATTTTAATAATGTTCTTATTGTCCTCCAAAGATCAGATCCATCCAAGACAAATGCAATGTCATTTTATAAAAAGCTTCTATAATGCTCAAGGAACACCATTAACTTTGTGAGTTGGTGCAATAGAGGAAATACAATGTTCTTGGTTTTAGTAAACACAGCTTGTCATTAAACGTTGATTTTTTAAAGGAAAAACATATCTGGATCTCCGATTGAATAAAAATGAGTATCAAATGACATTTGAAGTTTGTTGAGCACGAGTAATTAAGGCCCAGATGCTCTACTTGACCCTCTGCCTGCACACTGTCAAACGGTCCAGATTGTCAACACTTGTTTACAGCAACCCTGATCAGAGAGGTCCATAACCCCAGGTTCTTAATACCTACAATTGTCAATCACTACAAACACAGACTCTACACCAGTGACCTTTGTGAAGCAGAATAAGCTCTGACAGATTTGATAATAGTGAAATATCCTAGGGCATGCCACACTCACTACTATGAGCATTCACTTTTTTAAACCCCCGCCCAGTACTGGTAAATACAAAGTCAGCACTTCTCTCTGATTTTTCCATCACTGCTAAAGTAAAAGGGAGTTTGGAGACTATAATCTGAACACAGACAAAACTCACTCTTAACCATCCAAATACTACGTATGCTAATCAAGTAATACATTTCCTTCAAGAGGCGCCTCTGTGTGAGATAGTGGAAAAAAGCATGGAATTTATAGTAAGATACAGGAAATTCAAGTCCTTTTTCCTGTGTGTGTGTGTGTGTGTGTGTGTGTGTGTGTGTGCGCGCGTGTGTGTGTGTGTGTTTCATACAAGTCACTTAATTTTTGAGTTTCAGGTACTGTACAATAGTTTTAGGAATTGTTAGTATTTTTGTGCACTTTAACATATACATGGTTCCAATCGCATTGACTAATAATCTTCAAAACAATCTTATATAGTAGATAATATTATTATCAATATTGACCAATAAGGAAACTGAGGCTTAGATAGAGTAAGTAAATTGTCTACGGTCTTATCAACAGAATGATAAACACACTTGAAAAAAATTTAGATTCAACTGAGATTCAAGATACTGACTTTCTTGAACCTTTAAACTCAAAGTAGATTATAAGATTTGTTGCACAGAGCATTTGATGTGGATATGATGTGATTCAGTCATCACTATTAACTACTATGACCATGGTGTTAGGTAAATTATTTAACCCCAATTATCAGTAAACTCATTTTTAAAATAAAAAATATTATAATGTTTTCTTTGTGCATTAAATGAGTCAATGCATGTGAACGCTGAGTATAGTGCATGACACAGAATAGAAGCAAATAAATTATCATGTCCATTCCCTTCCTCTCCTTTTTTGTTTGCAGGTAGACTGGAAAAGCAAATAGTCATCATTCCAAATTTTGTATCCACCCTTTAATAATTTAGTGGATGAAATTACTTAATCCTCTTTTATTATCACAGTATGGAGATCATTATATAGATTGTGGGAGACATTAAATTAGACACAATTTGGGGTACCTGGGTGTTTCGATTACTTACGCATCCGACTTGAGCTCAGGCCATGATCTCACAGTCTGTGAGTTTGAGCCTTGCATCAGGCTCTGTGCTGACAGCTTGGAGCCTAGAGTCTGCTTCAGTTTTGTGTCTCCCTTGCTCTGTGCTCCTCCCCCACTCATTCATTCTCTCTCTCTCTCTCTCTCTCTCTCTCTCTCAAAAATAAATAAATATTTAAAAATTAAAAAAAAAGTAGACATGGTTTACACACATGAGCCTGTGGTTGGGATGGATTATGAGTTTAACAACTTCTGTTCTCTCTCTGTCAAAGTGACTCCTATACCGTGCCATGTAATGTGTTGTTTAGTTGAATGGGTATTAAAAAATGTGCAGGTGCAAAAAGAGATGAAAAATGTTTACTCCTTAACTTGACAAATATGCACCAAGCAACAACTTTGTGCAGTTGTGGTACTCTGAAATGATAGTCCTTGGTGGAAAAACAAAAAAACAAACAAAACCCAGACTAGGTTCACTGAACTCACATCCACAGTGGAGAGACAGAGATGAAGCAACAATTATATAGATGATTAGTATGTTACATGCTAAGAAGAAGAAAAACAAAAAGGAAATTGGGATGGTGTGACACTTAGAAAAAGGGTGTTTGGAAGGAAGGGAGCCAACCATGCAGAGCAAAAAAGGGTCCCAAGCTATAGAGGATCAGGAAAACAAGTTCCATGTGACAAAAATTACCTAAGGGGTGAATTTTGTTTCTTTTAAAATCAACTTTCTCAAGAAAAAATTTACATAAAAATGCACCTATTTTGCATGTATGATTGGATAATAGTGTGATACATTTTTAAGATACACTTTTTGTAATTGCTCCCAGAAATTTTTCTTTTGATTTTGAATAAATTTAGTTTATTAACAAAATTTCTTGCCCTTTCACAATGAGTGTGAATTATTTTAAAATCAGCTTTCTTTGCTCCACTTTTTTTTTCACTTTTGCCTTTTTCTGTTGTCTCTTCATTTCACTATAACTTGTCTCGATAATATATATTTTCCTCATGTTTTCTTGTTTCTACCATCTTACATAAATACATATAAATATATATTTGCTTCTTCCTTTTCTAGGTTTTTATCACTATAAATAATTCTGAAATCACACAAATGTGCACACGTGCACACGTTTTAAAGCTGTTTGGGAAAGCTCCTTGGGAAAAATTACTCTTATATGACTGTTTAGTCAAATGTGTTCCATTATTTTATTCATAGTTGGTACCAGGCTGTTTTCTACAATGGCTGTCACAGCCCCCATCTCCAGCAGCAGTGAAAGGGAGCACTTTCTCATCCACATCCCCATCAGGGACAGGGATGGGCCCTTTATAGCTAAATTTTTGCCTGTTGGATAAGGAATAGTGACACTTTTAAGACTGCTTTGATTTTACTTCCTTGATTAACACTAAGTTTGGGTAGCTCTTCAGGTTTCCTGGCAATTTGGATTTGCTTTTCTGTGACATGCCTATTAATATGTTTTTCTTCATTTTTTTCTTTCATGTTGTTTATCCTTTCTTATCAATCTTTAAATACTTCTTTTATTTTTTATGCTTCATAGGCAGATTTTCCTGTATTAAGTATTATTTTTACACTGATAGTATTTTTTAACATTTTTAGTATTGTAATTATGGGTTTTACATTTAAATATTTAATTTACCTGGAATTTACATCGTGTATAATGTAGGACAGAGCCTACATCTTGCCTTCTTCCAGATGCCTATCCATTTCTGTCAGGACCATTTATTGAATAATGAATCCTATTGCCACTGACTGGAGACATCATTATATATTAAATCCTCAAATGTACAAGGATCCATCTCTAGAGTCTCTTTGAAGGGTAGTTTTAGAAGACTAGTGAGCCTATCTGTCAGTACCATAGTGAAAAGGGAGACGGTGGCATTAAATGCACTTGAATAAGAAGATAAAGCCACATCACACAGGGCCATGTAGACTCTTCTAAAATAAATTAGAAGGAAGTTAATCCAGTTAAAAAAAAATTATGTCTGTGGTGCAAGTGGCTGATACGGGAGAAAGGCGATAGGAGAAAGAAGACCCATATTAAATGGCCAACTCAGAAGTCCAAACAAAACATAATGTGGCAGAAGAGATGGAATAGGATTAATTCAAAATATTTGGGGCCTTTGGGTAGTCATTTGTTATCTAGGGTAATCTAGACAACCCAGATATTATTGGTGCTGTACCATAGCGAGCTGAGCCTCAGTGAACGGGTGTATAGTAAATTTCAGTTTTCTGAGATGCTTAGAGAATAGAGTTTCTAATAAATCAGAAATGCTAGTTACCCAATACTTAATCAAAAAACTTCTGTGTTTTAGCATTGCCTGTTGATGATATTTCCAATTTGTATTCATCACCTTTCCTGAGATAGTTAAGTTCAGTTTATTGAAGGTAATTGAATCTTTCATGATTCAGAATCCGCAATGCCTCAGGGACATCATTCTAAACATCAATCCTCATTTTATGGCCATAGATCAGACTGAAACTCTAGTGAATATAAGTAAAACTCTGGAAATTGCATTTTTACCAAGCCCTGATATTAAGCTGGTTTTTTATTTCTTTTTTGGGTCAGTTTAGTTTTTTTTTCCCTAAAAAGCTGAGGGTGTGACAATTTTTGTTAACTGAAGTTTCAGGCTTATTGTCATATTTATAATGCATTAGGGGATACAAATCCTTTTTCTTAAGGGAAATTTATTTCTGTTTTTTCCAGTTAATTCAAATACAATGTGGAGGCTTTAGTGAGAGTATGGGGAAGAAAATGATGGGGGAACATAGATTTTTGTTTTAGACATTAACAAAATGATATCAAGTTGGATTTTGGCCTGAGGAAACAGAAAACCTGAATCATCTCTGATATCAGTCAGTCACTCCTCTCCTGCAGTTCAATGTGGAAGTTTGTTACTGTTAGGCTGGGGCTCGGAACCAAAGTGTGTAAGTTTAACAAGCTACATTGGGAGAAACGGATATTTCTTTTTATTTAAACACAAGGTGGTCTCAAGTCTAGAAATGCAGGTGTAGAATACCCAGCCTTTGACCTTTGACACCCAGACTCAGCCAGTTCTCTTCTAGCAGCAAGAACAGGCAACCCTAGGTCATATGAGTCCTCACCAAGTAGAGACAGTCCAGGAAAGAACTTTCTGTGATGTTTAGGGGAAAAGCATCTAAGCCTCAAACTTAAAGATTTTCAGGAGGGGGACAGTGCACGTGGAAGTAACCTTCAGTTGAATCTACCTTGACTGCTCACATAGATAAGGGGACCAGCTGTGTCACATTTCTCCAGACTCACAGCAGACAAAGAGATACAAAAAAAGACAAAGAGACAGATGTCAAGAGTAAGATGAAAGAGGCAGTTTTTGAGAAATGAGTGGGAGGAGCCCAAGCTACTTTATCACTTCGCATTTATCAAAAAGTTCCAGAGAGAAAAAGCCACCTATTCCCCAATATAGACTACCCCTCCAGCTAATGATGCACCACAACAAAAAGCCATCTAATTAGTGTCCTTTGATCGATCCAATTAACACTTTCCTTTGGTGGTGGTACTGTGTGGTAGTGATGGGTGTCGTGATAATTGGAGAAGGAGAAAAAGCTAGAAACTTTAAACTCTTTTCTCTTTAAAACCAACAGTATACATCTTACTAAAGAATGGTACTTCTTTAACTCAGAAGGCAATGCCCTTGGAACAAAAGCACAGCTTTAGGATAGGTGTTCAAGGAGCAATGAGGATAAAAGTCATATCACTTACCTAATCTGGTGAACAATAGCAACCTTGGAGATCAGTGGAAGATCAGATGCTCCAGAAAGATTAATAACATGTTCTATAGCCATTATTAAGATGAAAAAAAAGTATAACTTATTAGGGATCTGAGACGAATATTCGAAGTAATTTTGCCATGCATTAGTGCTTTCTAGAATGTCATTTTAAAAAGAGGAGAGAATTAGATATGGAGAGGGAGCAAAAGGGACACTAGGCAAAGAGCAGGATTAAGATAAGACAATAGAAAGCATATTAGAATAAAAGTGGTGACTCCCTGATCCCTTCCCCCACCCTGCAGCCCACCCCACCCCCTGCCACTGCAAAAAAAAAAAAAAAAGAAAAGAAAAGAAAAGCCAAGAAAGAGATGGAAATGGAAATATTCTGAAGCATTACAATTCACCTTGATGAGGCAGGAAGCTACTAAGTGACTCGAGCATACTAGGTGTTTGGTTTTCCATGTAGCAGCACAGAGGCTGCACCCTGCCATAATCTGAGCAGCTTTTCCTGCCACCAGGGTCAGCCACTGGCTATCCAGTCTTCAGTAGGGGCCAACCTGTACTTACTAATGTCAACTGGCCAAATGCTACTTCAAGACGTTCTTCTCAGCCCAGGCTACAGAATGACACTAAGCATTGGTGAGAGCTCGATATGGCTCTTCACATTAACAAAATGTTTTGTTTTCAGAAGAGTCATTATTGAGTGACCACCGCTTCATGATCTACTTATGGATGACTCAGACATTGACAAAATGCTTGGCTTTCACCAATAAAAGAATATACACTATAAATTTAATCTCATCATTTTTATATTTTTTTTTCAAAATATTTTAGCATTTTTATTTAGAATATAAAGTAATATATCAGGGCACCTGGGAGTTCAGTTGGTTAAGGGTCGGTCATGATCTCACAGTTCGTGGGTTTGAGCCAGCATTGGGCTCTGTGCTGACAGCTCATCCTGGAGCCTGCTTCATATTCTGTGTCTCCCTCTCTCTCTCTGCTCCTACCTCTCTCTCTCTCTCTCTCTCTCTCAAAAATAAACATTAAAGAATTTAAAAAAATAAATAAAATAAATAAAAGTAATATATCCATGGAGTAGGACGACCTCTCTTCCCATTTTAAGGTTCCAGTTATCTACTACTGAATGGTCCCAAGGAGTTTACACTGACTTTTATTCCCATTTTCTATATAAGAGAAAAAGGAATTAATGTAATGAATATATTTTTTATTAAAAAATTTTTTAATGTTTATTCATTTTTGAGAGACAGAGAGACAGAGCATGAGTGAAGGAGGAGCAGAGAGAGAGGGAGACACAGAATCTGAAGCAGGCTCTGGGCTCCAAGCTGTCAGCACTGAGACCGACGCGGGGTTTGAACTCACCAGCCGTGAGATCATTACTGGAGCCAAAGTAGGACGCTTAACCTACTGAGCCACCCAGGCACCCCACATAACGAATATATTTTAATATTTGCCTCTTCCCTTACTCCCCAATGCTAAATTGTTTAATTGTCTCTTTATTAACTAATCCCACAGCTGCCTCCATACTTTTTCCAGGGTGAAGGCTTGGACGAATTCCCTCTTCAAATTTAGTCACCAGAGTGTCTGCAGCACATTGTCGACACGGTTTCAAAACACACATACACCAAATTTGTGCCTCCTATTCCCTGACAGGTAGCCACTCCCACTTTGCTCAACTCAGTAGTTGATGTACTTAATTTTTTTATTTGCCCAATGTATACATGTTTGTGCATGTGTTTTATATGTATTTCATTGTCTGTATGTCCAAGAAAGATACTTATTATTAGATTTGAAAGGAAATTGAGAAGTTACTTTGTTAAATTTTTTTTCTTTCTTTTTTTTTTGTTTATTTATTTATTTTGAGAGAGAGAGAGAGAGAGAGAGAGAGAACACCCAAGCAGAGAGGGACAGAGAGAGAGGAAGAGAAAGACTCCCAAGCAAGTTCTGTGCTGTCAGCACAGAGCCCATTGCAGGGCTTGGTCTCGTGAACCATGGGATCATGACCAGAACTGAAACCAAGAGTAGGACACTTAAGGGACTGGTGCCCTTGTTAACATCTTTTAAAGATAAGAAACTATATGCCACAACCTTGAGAAATATCTTGACAACTTCTGTTTTAATAATCCCAATAATATGAACTCCACATGACAAGATAGTTCTTATTTTTAAGTTTGTGTTGATTTTTTTTTAAATTTTAGAGAGAGAGATTGAGGGCAGGGGAAAGGGGCAGAGGGAGAGAGAATCTTAAGAAGGCTCCACACTCAGCATGGAGCCGACATGGGACTCAATCCCACAACCCAGGGATCATGAACTGGGCTGAAATCAAGAGTCAGACACTGAACCAATGGAGCCACCTAAGGACTCCTGAGTTTAATTTTTAAAATTAAAAAAAAAAATAGTTTTTTAACTAATTTAAAAATTTTTAAAGTTAAAACTATCTTATTATAGCCCAAATTATATGTATGTATTTGGACTAATTATGCTGTGTAGAGTACAACTTTGTTCTCCCCTTAAAAAAATAATAATTCTGTCAAAAATTTTTAATGCTTCCCTTAAGTAGTATCTTTATTTATTTTTTTTTTAATTTTTTTAAGGTTTTATTTATTTTTGAAACAGAGAGAGACAGAGCATGAACGGGGGAGGGGCAGAGAGAGAGGGAGACACAGAATCAGAAGCAGGCTCCAGGCTCTGAGCCATCAGCCCAGAGCCCGACGCAGGGCTCAAACTCACAGACCGGGAGATCGTGACCTGAGCTGAAGTCGGACGCTTAACATACTGAGCCATCCAGGCACCCCTTAAGTAGTATCTTTAAATACAAGTTAACAAATCGAATCCCTTCAATAGCTTCTCATAAGACTCTCTCATCATACTCTGCACTATGCAGGCTAGCATTGTTTAGATTTGCCCTAATTTTAATGTCCCTCTTAAAATAATAACACCAGGGGCGCCTGGGTGGCTCAGTCGGTTAAGCGTCCGACTTTAGCTCAGGTCACGATCTCGAGGTACGTGAGTTCGAGCCCTGCGTCAGGCTCTGGGCTGATGGCTCAGAGCCTGGAGCCTGCTTCTGATTCTGTGTCTCCCTCTCTCTCTGCCCTTCCCCTGTTCATGCTCTGTCTCTGTCTCAAAAATAAATAAACTTAAAAAAAAAAAAAGCTGCTGAGGATTCAACTCAGGTTTAAAAAAAAAATAATAACACCATAAAATAAGTAATGATATTTAATGAATTTGGACCATCATCCATATCTAAAAAGTTAGTAAATTTCAATTTGGCACAAATTGTTCTTACAATAGTCATAATATTTCCTTGTGCTTGCAATTTGATTTTTTAGGTAGTCATAAAACATTCACTTAAAAATTCTTTCTATGTTTCTCCAATGGATATATTTAATATATGCCTTCATATTAGTGATTTGTATTGTTCAATCTTATTGAAAAGGGGTACATTCATTTCTCACTGCATTGCATAAAGTTTTGTGCTATAGGACTTGAAGAAACCCTGTGCTTTTGATTATAATATTTCATGTACTCCTGAGAGGGATCAAACATGCAGTAACTAAAGGTTCTTTGTGTAATAAATGAGACCAGGTAAACAGCTTCTATCCCTTATTTTATCAATAACTTGTACAAGTGTGGTATTTAAATACAATGTTTGACTTATGAGAGTAAATATTCTAATTTGAAAAATTAATATAATGTCACCTTCCTAAAGAAATCCTGTATCTATGTGATGTGCGTGCAATATAAGGTGAATAAGAACGCTTCACAAGACAAAGTGCTATATAGAAATATGAGTTTACTGAATCCTGCATCTTCCACAGAACGACACTCACCCTCTCAACAAGGATCCCAGTGGTGCCCAAGAAATATGACCTAAACAAATAGGTGATATCTACCTAGTCTCTGTTTTGAAATTCGCTGGAAGAATTTTTCACATTGATGGATACTATTTTATTTTATTTGATATTTTCAATGCCTACTGTAAAATTGCAACAGACCAAGCTAATGTTTAGGTCCTATGGATAATATTCCAAGTAAAAAATCCTGCCCAATTTCTTTTAAATAATTATAGATTCATAGGAAGTTGCAAAATATGTAGAGTGGTCCATGTACCTTTCACTCATGTTTCCCTGTAACAACTTGAATAACTGTAGTACAATATCAAAACCAAGAATGGACATTGATATAATTCACAGAGTTTATAGTTCTGTATAGATATAGTTTTATCATATGAAGATTCATATAACCTTGAAAGCAATCAACATACAGAACTCTTCATTCCACAAAGCACCATTGTGCTACCTTTTAGTAGTTACACTTGTGCTGTCCTCCCTCCCTATCACCTGAATACAATAGAACTGACTTCACAATGTCCTATAAAGCACAAGAAATCAAGACATTGTGGTATTGGCAAAAGAATAGACATGTAGTTCAATAGAACAGATAGCCCAGAAGTAGACCCACACACAAATATAGTCAACTGATCTTTGTCAGAAGAGCAAAGGCAATTCAATAAAGAAAGGATAAAAAGTGATAGACTTTTCAATAAATAAAACGCTAGAATGACAGGACATCCACATAGCAAAAACCAAACAAACAAGCAAACAAACAAAAACTAAACCATAGATCTTACATCTTTCACAAAAATTAACTCAAAAGGGACCCTAGGCCTAATGTAAAATGCACAAATATAAATCTAGAAGAAAACATAAGAGAAAATGTGGATGACCTTGGATTTGGTTATGATTTTTGGGTACAACTCTTTAAGAACAACTAGTGAGAGAGAAAATTGATCTCAAACTTTATTAAAATTAAAAATTTCTGCTGTGATAAAAACACTGTTACAAAAATGAAGATAAGCCACAGACTGGGAAAAAAATATTTGCAAAACATATGTCTGATAAAAAAAACTTGTGAGGAAAATGTACAAAATAGAAAAAAAAAACAAACTTAAAATTCATCAATAAGAAAACCAAAATATATATATTAAAAGAGAGAGAGAGAGAAGGCAAGAAATTTGAAGGAACATGTTGTCAAAGAAGATATATAGATAAGAAGTAAGAATTTTTATTTTTTTCATCAGAGTTTTGTAGTCTTTCACATGTAAATCCTGAAGATACTATATCTAAAGTATTTCATTTTTATGGCATTATTGCACAATTATCTTTTTAAAACTTCAAATTCCAACCATTCATTGCTGTTACATGGGAAAATAAATAACATGTTTTTTAACTTCTGTCCTGTACACTTTATATACTCATTTACTAGTTCCAAGGGGCTTTTGGTGATTCTTTGGGATTTTTGTAGACAATCTTATCATCTGAAAACAAGAACAGTTTTATTTCTTCCTTTCCAATAGGTGTACATTTTATTTCTTTGTCCAGTGTTACTGCACTAGCTAGGACTTCCAACATGATGTCAGTCAGAGAGGAGGATTGGGAAAGGACATCCTGGCCTTGTTCCCAACAGTAGGAAAAACCTGCCAGTGTCTCATCATTAAGCATCATATTGTAGATTTTTTTGTAGATACTCTTTAGCAAATTGAAGAAGATTTCCTCTATTCCTAGTTTCTGAAACTTTATCGTAATGGGTGTTGATTTTGCTAAAAGCTTTTTCTTCATCATTTGATGTTGCACAATCTTTCATCCTTCACCTGTTCTTATAGTGGGTTACAATGGATATAGAAACTGTCTTATAAATCTGGAATAAATCTCATTTTATCATAGTATATGAAACTTTCACTCATTGTTGGATTTGATTTGCTAATATTTTTTGAATGTTTTTGCAACTATATTCAAGAGAGATATTCGTCTGTGGGTTTTCTTTCTTGTGTCTTTATGTGGTGTTGCAATTAGAATAAATCTGGCCCCAAAGAAAGGCTTAAGAAATGTGCCTCTGCTTCTATTTTTTGGGTGAGATTGTTAGAGAATTAGTATCATTTCTTCCACAAATATTAGTAGTTTCATGAGTGAAACTTCTGGGTGTGGTGATCTTTTTTTCTTGGGACATTATTAAATATTGATTCAATTACTTTAATAGATGTAGTTCTATTCAGATTATTTATTTCCCCTTGTGTTAATTTTGGTAGTTTGTGTATTTCAGTAAATTGGTCTATTTCATCTAAGTTATTAAATGGGGACAAAGAATTGACATAATATTCTTTTATTATTCTTTCAACATCCATGAGATCAGTAGTGACTCCTCTTTTGTTTTTGGTATTAATAATTTATCTTTTTACTCCTATTTTCTTGGTTAGTTTGGCTACATGTTTATCAATTTTATTAATCTTTTCAAAGAACTAGTTTTTTATTTTGTTGATTTTATTTATTGCTTGGTTGTTTTCAGTATCCTTGTTTTTTTTTTTTTAATTTTTTATTTATCTTCTGCTTGCTTTAAACTTAAATTTCTCTTTTTCTAGTTTCCTAGTTGATTTTAGATCTTTATTCTTTTCTAATATTTTCACTTCATGCTATAAATTTCCCACTAAGCACCACTTTTTGTTTATCCTATATATTTTGATAGTTGTATTTTCATTTTTACTCAATTCAAAATATTTTAAAACTTCTCTTGAGATTTCTTTATAGAAACCTGTGCTTTTAGAAGTGTGTTGTTTGACAATCAAATACTTGGTGATTTTATTTTTTTTTTTTTAATTTGTGAAGGTGTGTTTTATGGTCCATAATATGGTTTATTTTGATGAACATTCCATGTGAACTTAAGAATGTATACTCTGATGTTATTGGAGTACTCCATATATATGTCAATTAGATCAAGAAGACAGACAGTGCTATTGAAGTCATTGATATTTTTACTGATTTTTCTACCTGCTTGATCTATCATTTACTGAAAGAGAATTGTTAAAATCTACGACCCTCATAGCAGGGTGTCTCTCTCCTTTCACTACTGTGCTATGCTTCACATATTTTGATGCCCTGGTTTTCGGTGCATGTACTTGTAGCGTTGTTATATATTCTTGAGATTTGACTCCTTTTCATTATACAATGCCTTACTTTATCCTTGATAGTTTTCCTTGTTCTGAAGACTGTTTGTCTAAAATTAATATAATTACTCCAGCGTTCTTTTGATTAGTTGTAGGATGGTATATCTTTCACTATCTCTTTATTCTTAGCCTATCTATGTCTTTATATTAAATGTAGAATTATTATAAACAATATATAATTCTCTCTTTTTTAAATCCACTCTGACATTCTCTGTATTTTAATTGGTGCATTTTCATTATTAACATTTAAAGTGATTATTATATAGTAAATTAATATCTACCACATTCAGAATTCTTGTATCCATTTCATTTGCTCTTTATTTTTCATTTTTTCTTCTAGTTTTATGACTCCTTGGATTTCAAATGGATCACTGTTTATGTTTCCATTTTATCTTCTCCCTTAACATATCAATTCTACTTCTTATTTTAAAAATTTAGTGGTTTCCCTAGAGTTTCTAATACACATTTTAACCAATGTAAGTCCATCTCCAAATAATACTTTACCACTTCATATGTAGTGAAGTTATGTATAGCAATATTTCTAATTCCTTTGTTTCCTTGTGTAATTAATTTTACTTAGCATTTATGCTATAATCTCCCAATGTATTGTCACTATTATTAATATAAATAGTTATCTTTTAATCAACAGTAAGAAAAATAGAATATCGTATTTTTATTTTATGTATTCCTACTAAACACTCTTCCTTTCTTTATATAGATCCAAGTTTTTGGCCTATAACATTTTTCTTCTCCTTAAAGAACTTATTTAAACATTTCTTGCAAGGAAAGTGTTACGGGCTGAATGTGTCCTCTCTAAATTCAAATATTAGGGACACCTGGGTGGCTCAATCGGTTAAATGTCTGACTTGGCTCAGGTCATGATCTCGCAGTCTGTGAGTTGGAGCCCTGCACTGGGATCTGTGCTGACAGCCTGGAGCCTGCTTCAGATTCTGTGTCTCCCTCTCTCTCTGGCCCTTCCCCTCTCGAGCTCTGTCTCTCTCTATTTCTTTCAAAAATAAATAAACATTTGGGGCACCTGGGTGGCTCAGTCGGTTGAGCGTCCGACTTCAGCTCAGGTCATGATCTCACGGCTGGTGAGTTCGAGCCCCGCGTTGGGCTCTCTGTGCTGACAGCTCAAGAGCCTGGAGCCTGCTTCGGCTTCTGTGTCTCCCTCTCTCTCTGCTCCTAACCCACTCACATTCTGTCTCTGTCTCTCTCAAAAATAAATAAGCACTAAAAAAAATTTAAAAAAATAAACATTTAAAAAAATTAAATTCAAATATTAGACTTAACTCTGTGATATATTTGGATGTAGAGCTTTTGAGAGGTAATTAGGTTTAGATGAAGCCATGAGGATGAGGCCCTCATGATGGGACTAGTGCCCTTATAAAAAGAGGAAGAGAAACCAGGGCTCTTCCTTTCTGCCACACAACCAGAAATTCGCTATCTACAACCCAAGGCGAACGCTCTCACCTGTCAACAACCTTGCTGGCACCTTGACCTTGGACTTCCAGTTTCCAGATCTGTGAGAAATAAATTTCTGTTGTTGAAGCACCAAGTGTCTATTTTATTATAGCAGCCAGAGTTAAGACCGAACGTTCAGTGATGATGAATTCTCTCAGTTTTTGTTTGTCACAGAATAGATTTCTCTTTCATTTTTGAAATATAGCTTCAGTGGATATAAAATTCCAGGTTAGTGGGTACTTTTTTTCCTTTCAAACTTTCAATGTTTTATTCTAATCTTTTCTTCTTTGCATGGTTCTTGATGAGAAGTCCCCTATAATTCTTATCCTTGTTACTCTGTAGGTAATATGGTTTTTCGTCTCTGTCTTCTTCCAAGATTTCCTTTCAAGATTTCCTTTTTGGCTTTGGTCTTCTGCAGTTTGAATATGGTATACCTAGGTAATGTTTGTTTGTTTGTTTGTTTGTGGTTTCTTTTTTGGAGTTTATCCTGGTTTGTATTCCTTCAGCTTTTGAGTTCTGTATTTTGATGTCTGTCATTAGTTTTTGAAAAGTTTTCAACAATTATTACTTCAAATATTTATTCTGTTCTGTTCTTTCTTCTGGTATTCCAAATAGAAAGATGTTACAATTTTGACATTATCCCACCATTCTTGCATGTTGATTTCTTTTTCACTCCCTTACCCCTTGGTATTTCAGTTTGGAAAATTTCTACTGACTGATCTTCAAGCTCGCTGATTCTTTCTTCAGCTAGGTTCATAAGCCCATCAGAGACATTCTTCAGTACTGTTAGTGTTTTTCTTATTTCTAATTACCCTTGTGATTCTTAGAAATTCTATCCTTCCCCGGTGGGTTGGAAGATGGCGGCATAGGAGGACGCTGGGCTCACCACACGTCCTGCTGATCACTTACATTCCACCTACACCTGCCTAAATAACCCAGAAAACCGCCAGAGGATTAGCAGAATGGAGTCTCCGGAGCCAAGCGCAGACGAGAGGCCCACGGAAGAGGGTAGGAAGGGCGGCGAGGCGGTGCGCGCTCCACGGACTGGCGGGAGGGAGCCGGGGCGGAGGGGCGGCTCGCCGGCCAAGCAGAGCCCCCGAGTCTGGCTGGCAAAAGCGGAGGGGCCAGATGGACTGTGTTCTGATAGCAAGCGCAACTTAGCGTCTGGGAGGTCATAAGTTAACAGCTCTGCTCAGAAAGCAGGAAGGCTGGAGGAAAAGGGAGGGATAGCTGCTGAGCCCCCTGACGGCAGAGCTCAGCTTGGCGGGGAACAAAGGCGCTCGCCAGCGCCATCTCCCTCGCCCATCCCCCAGCCAAAATCCCAAAGAGAACCAGTTCCTGCCAGGGAACTTGCTCTCTCTGCCCAAACACCCAACTCTGTGCTTCTGCGGAGCCAAACCTCCGGCAGCGGATCTGACTCCCTCCCGCTGCCACAGGGCCCCTCCTGAAGTGGATCACCTAAGGAGAAGCGAGCTAAGCCTGCCCCTCCTGCCCCCAGTGCACCTTGCCTACCCACCCCAGCTAATACGCCAGATCCCCAGCACCACAAGCCTGGCAGTGTGCAAGTAGCCCAGACGGGCCACACCACCCCACAGTGAATCCCGCCCCTAGGAGAGGGGAAGAGAAGGCACACACCAGTCTGACTGTGGCCCCAGAGGTGGGCTGGGGGCAGACATCAGGGCGGACTGCGGCCCCGCCCACCAACTCCAGTTATACACCACAGCACAGGGGAAGTGCCCTGCAGGTCCTCACCACTCCAGGGACTATCCAAAATGACCAAACGGAAGAATTCCCCTCAGAAGAATCTCCAGGAAATAACAACAGCTAATGAACTGATCAAAAAGGATTTAAATAATATAACAGAAAGTGAATTTAGAATAATAGTCATAAAATTAATCGCTGGGCTTGAAAACAGTATAGAGGACAGCAGAGAATCTCTTGCTACAGAGATCAAGGGACTAAGGAAAAGTCACGAGGAGCTGAAAAACGCTTTAAACGAAATGCAAAACAAAATGGAAACCATGACAGCTCGGATTGAAGAGGCAGAGGAGAGAATAGGTGAACTAGAAGATAAAGTTATGGAAAAAGAGGAAGCTGAGAAAAAGAGAGATAAAAAAATCCAGGAGTATGAGGGGAAAATTAGAGAACTAAGTGATACACTAAAAGAAATAATATACGCATAATTGGTATCCCAGAGGAGGAAGAGAGAGGGAAAGGTGCTGAAGGGGTACTTGAAGAAATTATAGCTGAGAACTTCCCTGAACTGGGGAAGGAAAAAGGCATTGAAATCCAAGACGCACAGAGAACTCCCTTCAGACGTAACTTGAATTGATCTTCTGCACGACATATCATAGTGAAACTGGCAAAATACAAGGATAAAGAGAAAATTCTGAAAGCAGCAAAGAATAAACGTGCCCTCACATATAAAGGGAGACCTATAAGACTCGTGACCGATCTCTCTACTGAGACTTGGCAGGACACAAAGGATTGGCACGATATCTTCAGTGTGCTAAACAGAAAAAATATGCAGCCGAGAATCCTTTATCCAGCAAGTCTGTCATTTAGAATAGAAGGAGAGATAAAGGTCTTCCCAAACAAACAAAAACTGAAGGAATTTGTCACCACTAAACCAGCCCTACAAGAGATCCTAAGGGGGATCCTGTGAGACAAAGTACCACAGACATTACTACAAGCATAAAACATACAGACATCACAATGACTCTAAACCCGTATCTTTCTATAATAACACTGAATGTAAATGGATTAAATGCGCCAACCAAAAGACATAGGGTATCAGAATGGATAAAAAAACAAGACCCATCTATTTGCTGTCTACAAGAGACTCATTTTAGATCTGAGGACACCTTTAGATTGAGAGTGAGGGGATGGAGAACTATTTATCATGCTACTGGAAGCCAAAAGAAAGCTGGAGTAGCCATACTTATATCAGACAAACTAGACTTTCAATTAAAGGCTGTAACAAGAGATGAAGAAGGGCATTATATAATAATTACAGGGTCTATCCATCAGGAAGAGCTAACAATTATAAATGTCTATGCGCCGAATACCGGAGCCCCCAAATATATAAAACAACTACTCATAAACATAAGCAACCTTATTGATAAGAATGTGGTAATTGCAGGGGACTTTAACACCCCCCTTACAGAAATGGATAGATCGTCTAGACACACGGTCAATAAAGAAACAAGGGCCCTGAATGCTACATTGGATCAGATGGACTTAACAGATATATTTAGGACTCCGCATCCCAAAGCAACAGAATATACTTTCTTCTCAAGTGCACATGGAACATTCTCCAAGATAGATCATATACTGGGTCACAAAACAGCCCTTCATAAGTTTACAAGAATTGAAATTATACCATGCATACTTTCAGACCACAATGCTATGAAGCTTGAAATCAACCACAGGAAAAAGCCTGGAAAACCTCCAAAAGAATGGAAGTTAAAGAACACCCTACTAAAGAATGAGTGGGTCAACCAGGCAATTAGAGAAGTAATTAAAAAATATATGGAAACAAACGAAAATGAAAATACAACAATCCAGACGCTTTGGGACGCAGCGAAGGCAGTCCTGAGAGGAAAATACATTGCAATCCAGGCCTATCTCAAGAAACAAGAAAAATCCCAAATACAAAATCTAACGGCACACCTAAAGGAAATAGAAGCAGAACAACAAAGGCAGCCTAAACCCAGCAGAAGAAGAGAAATCATAAAGATCAGAGCAGAAATAAACAACATAGAATCTAAAACAACGGTAGAGCAGATCAACGAAACCAAGAGTTGGTTTTTTGAAAAAATAAACAAAATTGACAAACCTCTAGCCAGGCTTCTCAAAAAAAAAAGGGAGATGACCCAAATAATTAAAATCATGAATGAAAATGGAATTATGACAACCAATCCCTCAGAGATACAGACAATTATCAGGGAATACTATGAAAAATTATATGCCAACGAATTGGACAACCTGGAAGAAATGGACAAATTCCTAAACACCCACACTCTTCCAAAACTCAATCAGGAGGAAATAGAAAGCTTGAACAGACCCATAACCAGCGAAGAAATCGAATCGGTTATCAAAAATCTCCCAACAAATAAGAGTCCAGGACCAGATGGCTTCCCAGGGGAGTTCTACCAGACGTTTAAAGCAGAGATAATACCTATCCTTCTCAAGCTATTCCAAGAAATAGAAAGGGAAGGAAAACTTCCAGACTCATTCTATGAAACCAGTATTACTTTGATTCCTAAACCAGACAGAGACCCAGTAAAAAAAGAGAACTACAGGCCAATATCCCCGATGAATATGGATGCAAAAATTCTCAATAAGATACTAGCAAATCGAATTCAACAGCATATAAAAAGAATTATTCACCATGATCAAGTGGGATTCATTCCTGGGATGCAGGGCTGGTTCAACATTTGCAAATCGATCAACGTGATACATCACATTAATAAAAAAAAGAGAAGAACCATATGATCCTGTCAATCGATGCAGAAAAGGCCTTTGACAAAATCCAGCACCCTTTCTTGATAAAAACCCTTGAGAAAGTTGGGATAGAAGGAACATACTTACACATCATAAAAGCCATTTATGAAATGCCCACAGCTAACATCATCCTCAATGGGGAAAAACTGAGAGCTTTTTTCCCTGAGATCAGGAACAAGACAGGGATGCCCACTCTCACCGCTGTTGTTTAACATAGTGTTGGAAGTTCTAGCATCAGCAATCAGACAACAAAAGGAAATCAAAGGCATCAAAATTGGCAAAGATGAAGTCAAGCTTTCGCTTTTTGCAGATGACATGATATTATACATGGAAAATTCGATAGACTCCACCAAAAGTCTGCTAGAACTGATACATGAATTCAGCAAAGTTGCAGGATACAAAATCAATGTGCAGAAATCAATTGCATTCTTATACACTAACAATGAAGCAACAGAAAGACAAATAAAGAAACTGATCCCATTCACAATTGCACCAAGAAGCATAAAATACCTAGGAATAAATCTAACCAAAGATGTAAAAGATCTGTATGCTGAAAACTATAGAAAGCTTATGAAGGACATTGAAGAAGATATAAAGAAATGGAAAGACATTCCCTGCTCATGGATTGGAAGAATAAATATTGTCAAAATGTCAATACTACCCAAAGCTATCTACTCATTCAATGCAATCCCAATCAAAATTGCACCAGCATTCTTCTCGAAACTAGAACAAGCAATCCTAAAATTCATATGGAACCACAAAAGGCCCCGAATAGCCAAAGTAATTTTGAAGAAGAAGACCAAAGCAGGAGGCATCACAATCCCAGACTTTAGCCTCTACTACAAAGCTGTAATCATCAAGACAGCATGGTATTGGCACAAAAACAGACACATAGACCAATGGAATAGAATAGAAACCCCAGAACTAGACCCACAAACGTATGGCCAACTCATCTTTGACAAAGCAGGAAAGAACATCCAATGGAAAAAAGACAGTCTCTTTAACAAATGGTGCTGGGAGAACTGGACAGCAACATGCAGAAGGTTGAAACTAGACCACTTTCTCACACCATTCACAAAAATAAACTCAAAATGGATAAAGGACCTGAATGTGAGACAGGAAACCATCAAAACCCTAGAGGAGAAAGCAGGAAAAGACCTCTCTGACCTCAGCCGTAGCAATCTCTTACTCGACACATCCCCAAAGGCAAGGGAATTAAAAGCAAAATGAATTACTGGGACCTTATGAAGATAAAAAGCTTCTGCACAGCAAAGGAAACAACCAACAAAACTAAAAGGCAACCAACGGAATGGGAAAAGATATTTGCAAATGACATATCGGACAAAGGGCTAGTATCCAAAATGTGTAAAGAGCTCACCAAACTCCACACCCGAAAAACAAATAACCCAGTGAAGAAATGGGCTGAAAACATGAATAGACACTTCTCTAAAGAAGACATCCAGATGGCCAACAGGCACATGAAAAGATGTTCAACGTTGCTTCTCATCAGGGAAATACAAATCAAAACCACACTCAGATATCACCTCACGCCAGCCAGAGTGGCCAAAATGAACAAATCAGGAGACTATAGATGCTGGAGAGGATGTGGAGAAACGGGAACCCTCTTGCACTGTTGGTGGGAATGCAAATTGGTGCAGCCACTCTGGAAAGCAGTGTGGAGGTTCCTCAGAAAATTAAAAATAGACCTACCCTATGACCCAGCAATAGCACTGCTAGCAATTTACCCAAGGGATACAGGAGTACTGATGCATAGGGGCACCTGTACCCCAATGTTTATAGCAGCACTCTCAACAATAGCCAAATTATGGAAAGAGCCTAAATGTCCATCAACTGATGAATGGATAAAGAAATTGTGGTTTATATACACAATGGAATACTACGTGGCAATGAGAAAGAATGAAATATGGCCTTTTGTAGCAACGTGGATGGAACTGGAGAGTGTGATGCTCAGTGAAATAAGCCATACAGAGAAAGACAGATACCATATGGTTTCACTCTTATGTGGATCCTGAGAGACTTAACAGAAACCCATGGGGGAGGGGAAGGAAAAAAAAAAAAAGGAGGTTAGAGTGGGAGAGAGCCAAAGCATAAGAGACTGTTAAAAACTGAGAACAAACTGAGGGTTGATGGGGGGTGGGAGGGAGGGGAGGGTGGGTGATGGGTATTGAGGAGGGCACCTTTTGGGATGAGCACTGGGTGTTGTATGGAAACCAATTTGACAATAAACTTCATATATTGAAAAAAAAAAAAGAAATTCTATCCTTCCGCTTACATTGCTCATCTGTTCTCACATGGGCCCTTTACATATTAATCATAGTTATTAAAAAAAAAACCTGTAACACCAGTGTCATTTATGAGTCTGGTTCCGTTGTCTATTTTGTCCTTTAGGACTGTTTTGTTTTTTGTTTGTTTTTGTTTTGCTTTGTTTTGTTTTGTTTTCCTTGCCTTACCATCACAGCTTGTGATCCTTCGTTGAAAGCTGGACATAGTGTACAGGGCAACAGAAACTGCAGTAAACACGCTGTGAGGATTTATGTTAATCTGGCTAGGAAATGGACTATGGTTAATATTTGCTATAGCTTTGTGTTCCAAAGCATCAAATTCCTCTAATGTCTTTTTATTTTATTTTATTTTATTTTATTTATTTTATTTTATTTTGGTCTCCTCTCTTGATTTTGGGCTTCCCTAAGTATTCCTCCTCAGAGAATATCTAATTCTTCCAGCTTTATCACTTATACTCCTCTGTTATTATAGTGGAATATAGTTAGCATGGTATTAAGGTTGGGAGCAGTAAGTGTTCTTTAATCTTATGATTAAATCCCAGTCTTATGGTGTTCTATGTTTCTGGACAAGTGTTTCTCCTTTGATACAGCATCCTCCCCACTCTTAGGTAAGATGGCAAGGCTGAGAGAGACAGGTTTGGGATAAATTCCTCCAGGAGGGATAAGTCTCTGTTAAAATATTTTCCTCTGGACAACAAGCTCTTTTCCATAGAAAACACTCTGGTTATATTTCACAATGTTTACTTTTTTTTCCTTACCAGAACCAGGAGAAGAGCTTTCTTGATCTCCAATGTGAGAACCCTTTGGGGTTCCTGGAGACAAATGTCACGAGAATGTAGAGACCCTCTAAAATTGCAACCTCCAGGAACTTGATTCTCATGTTAGCTTGCACTCAGCCTCCAACAATTTGTTAAATATCACTTTGGTGTTCCTACCATTTTATGGCTCTAGTGGTTTCTGTTGTAAGTAAGGATCTCTCTGTAACTCTGAGTTCACCATTTTCTCCAGATTTCCAGATGGAGATGTGCCCTCCAACTTCATTTCTCTGGTGGGCCCAAGAAAAGCTGTTGATTTTCATTTCAATTAGATTTGTTTTTCATTCTCGTATGGACATAATGACAATTTCTAAGCTCTTTACACATCAGGACTAAGTCAAGAACAATCATCCTGACCAATTTTTAATACCATTTGTGACTTATATCATTTGTATATGTTATGGAGTTAATGAACAGTTATTATTATTAGCCTCTTCATGAGTTTTCAAATGCCCTATACATGTGCTGATTTAAAACCAGAAATAACTTCAGGTAGTATTTACAAACAAATCCCTTAAAACTCGCGTAATTGTTGGAGAAAAAGCTAAATTCCAGATTGCATTTTATCTTTTTGTTTAAGTTTTAAAGTCTTGTTTTAGACTTGTGATAAGTCTGCATATTCTTATTTGAAATTGTTTATCATGCAACAATACTATATTAGCTTTGGTGCCTCAGGCTGCTTAGCATAGTTGTTTGGGGCAAATGTTAATGAAGCCAAGGTCACAGGTTTAATCCCCACATGGGTCAATTATCTTTCTAAGTTCTACTGCCACAGTTTGCCCTTTTTTCACAATCTCCAATCAGGAATTTTGCAAATGGGTATTATTGCTCACTGAGGGGATGGAATTAAAGAGCATGGCTTGAATTACTTTTAGGAAAAAATAACTCAATGTGCACATAGTCTAGCAAGACCAGTGGCTCTATAATCTTATAATAATGGGGCATTAAATATTTATGCTTTTTTCAGACAGTAATTGGTTTTAGACTACCCTTTCAAGCAATAAATGACCAGAACATGAAATGACATGACACATCTAGAGTGAAATATATGTATATAAATTTGATAGATAAACGCACATATTGTGGGGAGATAAAGTGACATCATACATGCAAAGCAATGAGTTTTAAAAATCTACCAAAATAAAGTTCCATTCATGACTTTGTATTTGTATTACTTTGATAATACTTTGTATTATCACGTACAAGTAGAGAACAGATATTTTAGAGCATTTACTATGTTTGACCAGAATATTTTCTTTATACTAATTTTTAAAATTTTTTTAATGTTTATTTATTTTTGAGAGAAAGAGAGAGACAGAGAGGGAGAGAGTATGAGGAGGGAGGAGCAGGGAGAGGGAGACACAGAATCTGAAGCAGGCTCCAGGTTCCATGCTGTCAGCACAGAGCCTGATGCAGGTCTTGAACTCATGAATCACAAAATCATGACCTGAGCAGAAGTCAGACACTTAACCACTGAGCCACCCAGGTGCCCCAATACTATTTAATTTAAAGGTGGAAGAAAAAGATCCACAATCTCAAACTTACTTCTCATCTGGATGTTTTCCATAAGAAATGGAATCAACGAAGTCAAGCAAAAAATCAACATATTCTACTGCTTTAGTGTTAAGTACTCTAATACTATTTGCTTAACTTCTCTCTCTCAATTTACTCCTTGTTTTACCCAGTAAATATTTTTAAGTTGCCAATATTTTACATCATCACCACATACTGCTTCGGTTTTCACATCTTTTCCTAATTATATTTTTCAATGCCCACTAAATCACTCCACTAAAATATGCTACACATCTTAGGTTCATTATGTCCATCCATTGATAGTAGACGACCATACCCTTACTTCTTTGACTCTACTTTTATAAAGAGTGACAATAACCTACAATTACCAAATTCAAAGGACCCTTGTGTTCCTCCTCTTACTTGACCACTCTAACTTGAATAATGCATTTGATACTTTTAGCTACTTTCTGAAACCCCTTCCTCTTTTGGTTTTAATGACATCACTCTTTCTGGATCCCTTCTGTTTTTACTAACCATTCTTTTTCAGTCTTTGCTGGTTCCAATTTTTCTGCTTGTCCTTTAGGCATTTGTTTTTCTCTCCTGAATTTTCATCTATGAGTTTCTTCTTTCTTTACTCAAAAAAGACCTCCTAGTAATCTCAACTACTTTCATGTCTCCAACTCTTTATACTAGATGTTTGACCTTCAAATTTCCATCAAAAGTCCAACCGTGTCTTCAATCCCATAAACTCAACTGACAGAACATAAATAACTCCTCAGTTGTGCCTACCATTCCTACCACCATTTCACAAACAAGTCAATTGTTAGGTTGTCAACTGTACCTCCTTGTATCTTATCTCTCCTTTCTAATTCCTACCACTATTACCCTGGTGCAGACCCTAGCCACAGCCTGATTTATACTAATAAGCTCCTAAATAGTTTTTGCTTCTAGTCTTGCACAACCCATCTGGCTTTTACTGCCGGATTGATTTTTCTAAAATGCAAATCTAATCACGTTTACTCCTGATTAAAACCTTTTAATGGCTCCTTATTTACCACAGGATAAATAAAAACTTGGTATGATACATGAGGCTCTCCTTGATCTGGCCCCTATTCTGAAACTCCAGATTCCTCTTTCATCACATTCCTTTCTTTGTCCATATCAGATCTCTTACAGTTCTCCTATTATGACAGATTATTTCAGGCACTTGGGCCTGAGTTTGTTTTCTCTCTTCAGTACTCTTTGCACACTTCATACCTAATCCCAACACACACACACACACACACACACACACACACACACACACTCATACACACTCATTCTCTATCCCCAAATTGCTTAGTGAGCAGTTACTCATCACCTAACACTTATATCAAACATCAACTTTTCTCTATAAACTTTTCTGACATCATCTAGATTATGAACAAATTTTTGTGCCCCCAAAACATGTTTTCAATTCATATTTCTATGTACCATTTCCTTATTGGATTTTAAGTTCCTCATCAGCAGATGATTTCCCATTCATCTTCGTATTTCCAGAATATAATATATTTCCTGAAAAATAGGTTGGTCTGTAGAATAGTTAATTGAAGTAAAGTTTTTATTTCTTCGTAAAATTAAGCACATAGAGAGCAAATATTTTTCTACAACTGCAAGTCAGAAAGGGTACCTCTATTCAAATAACTGTATAAAAATTGAGAAGAGCCTAGGATTATTATTGAGAAAAATGAGATACTCTTGTTGACCTCATGTAATCCAAAGAATTGGGCAGAAAGAGAAAAAGGCTCTTAAAATACCAAGAGATCTCCTACTCTCAGAAAATGCTATAGTTGAATTCTTTTGGAACCAGATATATTCATAAATCAGAATAAAGAGGTATTACACAGTTGCAACTGATAACAAACTGCTTCTCTGCCTTCCCTTTATTCAACATCAGCTAAATATTTTAGAATTATGACACTGAGGGAAGACAAGAGAAAGAGTGTCTGAGTAAACTTATTTTAATACTTTTCTTGAGGTAGGTATAAGCTTGGAAGTCGTGCTTCAACCTAAGGAAAAGTAAGAATAGGCAAGGAAAATTCTTGTACGTGCTCAAACGGCTGTGTCACTCCCAAATTCTCATTTCTATCCTTCCTCCCTGAAAATGAAGTTATATAAGATGTAGTCTATGTTTTAATCAAGAAAAACAAAAAAAATGAATGAAATAAGATGAACATAACAAAATAAAATTATATATTTTCTATAATGTGTACAATATGTTTATAGATACAGATATTGATATGAGCTATGTATTCATCACTTATTAACTCTGATTGCCTTTACTTTGAGCTGGATGTGCATCTTCAGATCTAGACAAAAAATAAGACCGACCCTAGAATGGAAAATGAACTACCATTTACTCTGATAAATTAAACACTGTGCCATGTATTTGTCAATAGGTTGAAATGCCTTCACAAAGCAGTCTGCTTTGTCAGCAAGTGGTGGTTTATTGCTATTTCCGTCTGATTTCCCAATGGGCTAGTACAAACTTGAGATTACAGCAAGACAAAACCATCAGGTGTCAGATTGTCCATCTTTCTCTTCGGCTACTGCCTTGGTCCTCATTAACTTGTTCACCTGTCTTAGGGAGAAACTTTGCCTTTCCTCTTAGAAGTGCAGGAAGTAAATGATTTTTAAAAGAAATATTGCCCACAGAGATGCCTACAGAAAGTCCCCTTTATTACTTTATATTGTACTTTATCAACATTACCCATTGGATGAAAATTGCGAGAAAGATGTCTGTCTCATGGGAGCCAATATAGTTGAAAAGGGGCATTTCAGTTTAACATCCTATTTTTCACCTGAATGTGGATGAAAGTAAACACACACAGGAAAAGGATGCTGACTTATATTAGGTTGGAGACAAAGAGAAAGGAAGGGACTTCATGTGCTATATATGTAGATGGGCCAGGAAGCATCTGCAGAGGAGTGCAGAGATCACATTTAGAGAATGTCATGCTTAAGGAATGACTCACCAGTTCACAGAATGGGCTTTGGTCTCCAACTCACAACCGCTCAAAGCCTATGATATAGGATTTAGTGTCTGTTTACTACATCCAAGTAATATAGGGGTACCTTTGCGAGTTGAATTCAGTTTTCTGAAACATAGTTTTCTAATTTTGTATTTGTCAGTCAATTAACTGAATGTATTGAAAACTAAATTCTATGGGACCAATGACAGAAGGAATACACATAATTCTCTAGGGCAGAGTTCTCAAAGGGGTAGGGAGGAGGCAAAGTGGGGTAATTGCAAAATGATCCAATAGCAAAGCATGAATAATTACCATAAATTCTATCTACATTTAATTTTACCTGAAAATAACTTAAAATATTAAGCTTATTTAAATTTAATTTTAGCCACTATCGTGGAGTCCATGTGAAGAAAATTATATTAAGATTTTTAAAATAACAAATAGCATCAATGTTTAAAGCCACTATGAATTTTAAATGCATTTAGTTATTTATATATACATCTAAATTTATATATAAATAAATAAATAAATACATTATTTAAATATTATGCATATGTATATACACCTGCATACATATGCACAATTACATAGTACAATTGAAACAGAATGTTTTAGCTGTCATAAGAAGATAATATATTAATTAAGAGGATGGTCTTTGGTGTCGGGAGGCTCTCTGTTTAGCAGGACAATCTAGATTTTAATCCTAGCAGTGTTATGTACAATCTGTCACCTCAAACAAGTAATTTTAATCTCCTTCTGCTTAAGTTCAATTCTTCCTTTATTATTTTTTAGCTGTAGTAGTAATACCCATATCACAGAACTGTCTTGAGAATTAAGTGAGATGACATATATGGACACACTTAGAATAATGCTTGGTTCACAAAAAGTAGTTAAGAAATAGGTGTATTGAATCTGTCATCCAAACATTTTTTTTTTAAGTGAGAAAATTAATCATTAAATAGAGTACAGGTGATTTACTCAGCTGCTTCTAGGGTTATGTTGGCCATTAAACAGGAGGGCTGTGAAGTTCTATACACATCTAACGCAGAGGCCTCATATTGGTCTTTCAACTTCTTGGCAGCCACAAGTACCCAGTGAGGACTAATCATTTTTTGACCTCAAATACAGATCCTTGGTTTGAAAAAAGAAATTGTATCACAACTTCAAAGCCTATATGAACACTGTAATGCTAGAGTTTGAAGGCAAGGTGGTATGCCAAACAGATGTTGTTCCAGAAAATCCAATGAGTATAGAAACTTTCTCAGCCAAAGGATACTTTATTCTTGCTTCAGAATAAAACCAATTGACTAGTAAGTGACTAAAAGTAGTGGTTGAATATTAGCAAGATTAATGCTATTTCTTTCTTTAAAATTTGTATTTCTCTTGTATGAAAGATATAAAATACTTAGTAAGTATGCGTACTTATTCTATTTTAGAAGGAAATTTCCTTCTGCCCCCCTTCTATCTCTTTCTTTTACATAAAGAAAAAGTGAGAGGATAATGTTCACATTGTGCTAGCTTTTATCATTGCTTAGATGAATGAAGCAGATACCTAACTGATTTCTCTGACTTATTGCCACATAGAGTTCTTTCTTTAAAGAAGTAGGTGATGTAATCTTTTGGAAATATACACTGAGTTACCACTCTCTGCTTACCATTGCACTAAAATAAAATTCAAAATCTTAACCATGGCCTAGAAAGTTCTACACAACTATACTCTGCCCATCTCTAATATTATTTAAAAATACTTCTCTCCTCATTCTAATATCCCCTAATACGCAGGTTGTCTATATCTCAAAGCTTATTCCTACCTTAGAGCTTTTGCCCTTACCATGTTCCCTTCCTAGAATTTTTCTCTAAGGCTTCTTCCCCCTTATATATATCAGCTTAAATTCAGCTCCCCAGAGAAGTTTCCCCACCTACACATACTTTCTGAAGGAGCCCCCTATTTACATGTTATCTTGTGTATTTCCTTCATAGCATTTACCATAATCTCAAATTATCTTTTGAATTTATTCAAAAGTTATTGTCTAATACCTATTATCTAAATAACTACATACTTCCCTCATAAGAATGAAAACTATAAGATTACAAGAAACATAAGTGCTTTTACCATTGTATCCCAAATGTTGTGGCAATGTATGGCACACAGGAGGAACCTGATGTATGATTACTGAATGTGTGAATGGATGCCTTATTCAGGTGGCATACAGAAGATAGGAAAATAGTCTTAGACTAACTACAAATGTTTAGATTAAAAGAAAAATGTTCTCCCTTCCTTCTCCTCCACACCCACCCCCAGATAGATAGATATACTTGGAGAGAGAGTAGGAATCGTCAACTGCATTCAAGGCAGGAAACCCTTCACAGAAAAAAAAAATCATATACAATTTATGGATTATGAAGAAGTCTATTTGACAAGAAGCATAAGAGAAAAAAAACAAAAGAGAATGCATGCATAAGGGAAAACCTGGGAAAATCTTTACAAAGAAGATGCAGGGTTGGGATTAATTTTATTCATCATTTTAAGTAGGCCATGGATGCCCAGATTAAACATCATTTCTGGATGTTGTCTTTGAAGGTATTTCTGGATAATATTAGCATTTGAATCAGTGGACTCAGGAAGGTAGACTGACTTCCCCAATGTGGTTAGGCAATATCCCATCCACTGAGGGTCTGAATAGGACACAATGGAAGAAGGAAGAATTCATTCTTTTGTTCCTGCCTTACTGACTGAGTTAGGACATATCTTATTTTCTCTGGCCCTCAAATTGAGATTTAAACTGTTGTCCCCCCTAGTTCTCACACATTCACAACTGGACTGAATTACATGACTGGCTTTCCTGGGGCTCCAGTTTAGAGACAGCAGATTGTAGGAATTTTCAGCCTCCAAAAGGTTCTTTTTCTCTGGAGAACCCTACCTAATATGGACTAAAAGTTATAAAGGCCTCCATACAATTGTACCAGAAGGATAAAAACAAATGTACAACTGAGGTAGTTGGTAGAGTTTGACCAGTTATTTTGATAATGAAAATGACAGAAAAGGGGAAAAATGTTCCAAACAACATTAGTAAGATTTGTGACAAAAAGTGATGTAGATAAGAATAAAAAGAATAAATCAAGAATAATTTTTATCTGTGAATGTGCGAAGTCAGGAGGATAATATAATTATTTATGATGCTGAAAGATAGTAATGAAAATAGAAAAACCAGGGCACTTGGTGTGTGGGGGAGGGGTGCTCCGTCAGTTAAACGTCCAACTTTGGCTCAGGTCATGATCTCAGAGTCTGTGAGTTTGAGCCCTGTCTCGGGCTCTGTGCTGACAACTCAGAGCTTGGAGCTTGCTTTGGATTCTGTGTCTCCCTCTCTCTCTGCCCCGCCCCTTGCTTGCACTTTCTCTCTCTGTCTCTCAAAAAAAAAATGTTAAAAAAGAATTAAAATAGAAAAATCAAATAAAAAAAAACAATATCTGTGATATGCTATTACTTTCATATGTAATTTAATATGAAATAATTTTAAGTTACAGGATTTTAAATATTCAGAAAATAAATTACGCAGTTTTATTCTGAAATGGGTTAGAGGAAGGAAAACATGTTTTTATGTAGAGTATTTCAAGAAAACAAAATAAAGTCTTTAAACTCAATACACATTTAGACGACAGCTAGTCACCTGAACCTTATACACTTAACAGAATCCCTGTACACCAGAATTCAACAATTCATTGATAATTTATATGTAATAAAAGCACAGATACGAATTCATAAACTGACAGGACAAATTGTGAGATTAACCATTTGTGCCATTGATTTGCTAAACCAGTCTGTGAAGCTGAGAGTGGAGAAAGTCACAGGGCTGGACATATTATTTCAATATGGTTAATTCAAACCTCAATGTCTTCAGTCTTACATATTGGGTGTTCTGACAGAAGGTAATTTAATGTGATTGCTTGATCTGTTCCTAAATATCCTGAAATTATACATGTGCAAGTACTTGGGATTGTTAGCTGTTATTAATCTCAGACGGTATGAATACCAACACATGAACACAGACAGAAACTAACTCTCTCTCTCTCTGTGTCACACACACACACACACACGCACTCACCAGGTATAACCAAACTGCAAAATCTTTCCTGGGACTCTGTCTCTTCCTAAGAGTCATTTGAATTTAACAATTTAACTAACATTATATTTCTAAAGAAATAAATCAATTTCAGTATAGACTATATTCCTGATCATGGACTCAACATTAAAGAATCACAGTAATTACTAAGAGTATAACATGAAAACAAAAGTAGAACTATAAACTTTGGCACTATGTAAATCACTGGATATAGTTATTCTTGGCTATAAAGTACACACACACACACACACACACACACACACACACACACACTAAAGTCATTAGATTACAGACGGCATCCATAGGTTAGTTTGCTTTATTAGACCTATGCTTTTTAAATTTTTTTTTTAACGTTTATTTTTTTTTGAGACAGAGACAGAGCATGAACGGGGGAGGGTCAGAGAGAGAGGGAGACACAGAATCTGAAACAGGCTCCAGACTCTGAGCTGTCAGCACAGAGCCCAACGTGGGGCTTGAACTCACAGACTGTGAGATCGTGACCTGAGCCGAAGTCGGCTGCTTAACTGACTGAGCCACCCAGGGGCCCCTAGACCTATGCTTTTTAAATCCCTGGTAATTCAACTAACGGTGTGTTACAACAGGGTTTGCTCTTAGTACTAGATGCATATTTCATACCAGTCCATTTCGTCAAGTCCTTTGCCTATCACTGTTCTGTTCTTGGATCAACTCTGTTCCAGAGACAAACTTTTCTTTTCATCATTTTTTGTTATACTTTTGGGCCAACATTTGGGCCATGTTTATATCCTTTTCACCATCACCTCAATGCTTTCCTCTCACGCTACATGAAGAACTCTGGTTCCTATGATGAAATCAATTTAGTTGCAATATGGAGAAAGGAGACATGTTTAATTACATCTTAGGGGTTATACACAGTGCCAAAGCAGCTAGTGAAAAGATACAAGCAAACTCTCAAGTTGTTTTGGCTCTGTTACCAGTCTCAAAGAGTCACCTCATTTGTTTTTCTATAGAGACTTCTGACTTGACGGACTCGTGTTTTTTAAGACAAGTAAACACAACTTTTTCATGTGTTAAAATTTCAAACAATTTCTTCATTATCACATAGTGCTATAGATGTTTGACCAGTGATTTCTAATTAATACATAATCAGACACAGTCTAATATGTATTTATATATATAATGTGGTATTGGTACATTTACGGTAAATCTGGACATTTCTTTCTCTACAACATAGAAACAAACAAAATGTCTGTGGTAACCCATGCGATACCTGCAGTGTAGGTCATATTAAAATGAAATGAGTTTTTATCACTTCCCAACTGAACTCGTTACTCCATTAAGATAGATCAAATTGCTTATCTTGACAGAGATTGATTATCAATTAACCGTAGAATAAGCCAACAAAAATGAAGGGTTGGGAAATGCCTTGAAGTTTACTGAGATATCTTTATTAAATACAGAAGTCTATGGCATAAATACTCCCAGCAAAATTGCTTTTGAAAAATGTTTTAGATGCCACATGAGGTGGTAATGGTATTCTGACAAAACAGAAAATCTTAGTAGTTCTGTAGTGAAACTTCAGGTGACCTTGTAAAGAGCCTACATAAAACATTCAATAAAATTCAGGTTTTCTGACATCTTTTCCTCTTGCCACAATTTGACATCAAATTGCATCAAGTCCAATGAAACTATTTGAACAATCATGCTTCAAACATTAAATTCCATCTCTTTCCCTACTTTCCAGGGCATAAAGTAGCTGCCTAGTCCCTATTGTTTGTAGGTTTATGTGTCCGGTTGCAAGTGGGGATTAATACCCTCTGGCTTCCACAGAACTCCAAATTGTATTATATCTGTGGTAGTCCTCAGATAACAAATATTTCTCTATTCAAATCTAATAAAGTTAGTGAAGAGCATTAGGGTTAAATGTTTCCAAGACTTCTTTGTTTTAAGTTTTCCCACATGTGGGTTAGTAGACAGCTTCTGAAATGGCAGCTCCAGAGCTGATTCTCCAAATCCCAGGAGGAAGTTAGTGCAGCATCTGCAGGCTAAATTACGTTGGCTCCACCAAGCTTCATGCCCTTTACAAAATGATTGTCTGATGTGTGGTTACTTGGTTTTATCAAATAAGTACTTCTGCTTTCCGGAACCTTTCAAAATGGCAATGGGTCTCCAGGACTTAAACTCAACTAGTAGATTGAAATTCCACATTTGTTCCAGGTTTTACAAGACTCACAATTTTATGTTTTTAAGTCCTAAAAATATTAGCACAAAAGCACAAAGTATCTACATTCAAGGTGTCTATGAAAAGCTGAATGTGTATGAAGAAAATGTTGAGAAGGACTCGCTTTAAAATAAGCTGGTGCTAATGCCTCAGAAAACCTTCCCTCTTTCTACTTGTCTGATGGATGCAAATCAAATTCCTTGACCTTAGGAGAGTGATCATAAAATGTAATCAAAGTTTCCAGATCGAAAGGTGCTTTAAATGGTTCAGTAGGCAGCTGCATCAATGCTATAAAGCATCATGACTGGTAACATAGGTCATGTTTCAGGAAAACAAGATGAAAACCTTTTGCTTTTAAGAGAAATTTGGTCAAGTCCTAGGAAAAGAATGACGGCTATATTTATATGGCCTCCAACCCCAAGAAATGCTAAATAATTTGTGGATTTTTAATGTAATTAACCTCCAGATTATTGCTGTTATGTATATTTAAAAGCTGGTTACAAGAACAATCATAACATTTTTCAAAATGAGAAGTCTAGAGGGTTAGAATATCCAGTGACTTAACTCAAGGTTACAAACCAAATATTAGTATATGTTTTTAAATGATTTCATTTCTTCCTTGCAAGAAATTAAAAAAATTTTGAGCACTGGGGAGAAAGGGTCTCTAAATTCACTACCAAACAAAAAAAGCTATCCACAATGTGAAAAGCAATTAGTAGCATACTTGATGAGTGCATAAATTCCAAATTATCAATTGCTTAAAAGATTATGAGAATGTGTTTACTACTTTGATGGTTCAAAACTGCATTTATTTAAATCTGAGGCTTTCAAATTGGAATTCCTGTTTGAATAATTCTAGCCAGGTTGAAGTGTGTGTGTGTGTGTGTGTGTGTGTGTGTGTGTGTGTGATCTTTGAAAAGAGAAGTTTTATTAAATACATTTATTGCATACATTTATTTACAACCACACTCCCCTCTACCTCCCACAAAATGTGAAGAATGATGCCAGAAAGCGACTAAATTACAGGTCATATTTTTAAATATTTTTCAAACTTTAACAGAAGTAAGTTTGTGATTTCCCAGGGGGAATATTATAATCCATCAAATTTATTGAAAAAGATATTGAAGGAAACTTATAACAGGGAACAGTGGTCAGATGTGGCAGTGAGGCCAATACTGGTTCTTTCACAAGAAGGCAAAAGTAAAACAACTCCTGTTGTTAGCTTCTTACCTGTTATCAATTTAAATCAAGAAACTAATAATTTTTTTTTATTATTGAGCACCACAACCAAAAGGAAATAGAAGTTAAAAAAATAAAGAGAATTAGACAAGGTCAGTGCCCTTAAGGAAAGTGAATAGAAGAAAATGTAATCAATTAAAATGTACTTTTAAGTATTATAATGAGAAAAGAGATAACGGTGGCATGTACTGAACTGGGCCCACCCACCTGTGTGCAAAATTTGTATGTTGAGGCCTAAATGCGACTTCATATGGAGAAGGAATATTTAAATAGGCAACTGAGGTTAAATGAAGTCATCAGTGTGAGCTCTAATCTGATAGGGCTGGTGCACTTATAGAAGAGACACCAAGGTCTCTCTTTCTTTCCTCATACACAGAGTGATGAAAGGCATGTGAGGACACAGAGATAAGGTGGCTATTTGCAAGCCAGGAAGAGAGACTTAGCCAGAAACTAAAATTGATAGTATCTAATCTTGGACTTCTAGCCTCCAGAACTGAGAAAAAAATGGATTTCTATTGTTTAAGTCACCCAAAATGTGGTATCCTATTAAGGCAACCTAAATTGACTAATCTTAGATAGATGATAGATATGTAGACAGATGATAGATAGATAGATAGATAGATAGATAGATAGATAGATAGATGACAGGCAGACAGCTAGATATGAAAACAGAGCAAAGAATAAGTTCTATCTACAGATATGGCAGAAAGCTGTGGAGAGGAGCAAACATTTGAATTCTGTCGTAAAAGATAAATTAGGAAGTCTGCCTACTATAATACGTTCTCTTACAATTTTATTTATGTTCTTGTGAAAATAAGTACCAAAAGTTGTAACAAATGACCTTGTCTTGTCCTTCTTTATCAGTTTTATTCTCACTTGACCTCACAACTTTATCCATATTCTAAGTGTCAATGTTGTTCAAACTAAAAGTATACTCTCAGACCTAACCCTTCCATCAGTTTAAACGTTGAACATCCAAGTATTGCCCTGCCTCTTAACTGTTGTTCCAGTGAAATGTTGCTCCTTGGGTCCTGTCTCAACTTCTGAAAACTAATTATTTCAATCATTTTGGCAAAAATATTACCACCATTACCACTACTAACAACAACTTCATATGTACAGCACATAGTTTTTTCATGTATATTATTATATTTATTACCTAAAACAATGTATCATGCAAATGTATTTCATTCATTTCAAATAGGGACAAAACCTTTAGAGAGGTTAGGTGATTTACTAAAGTTATTTGGCCATTATGTTTGGTGACTAGGACACAAAACAACTTCTAAATCTAATTTTCTTGAATGGATGGAATAACGGATATTTACTGTTCAACGGTCAGCATCCATTCACACACCCTTTTCCTATTAAGAGCCCACAATTTCCTTTTGGCAACACTATCTCCAGCTTTCAGTTTGTGTGTTCTAAGCCTAGGCTTAGGTCAGTCAGTGCATTCCTTTACTCCGGCCACAGAGATTAGTTTAAAAATGGCCACATGAGGCCCATTTATCGGTAATCCCAGGGTTTTTGTTAGAGTATCTTGCAGAGGTGATTGTTCTCTTCCTCTACACTTAGAATAAGAGGGGACAAACTGGGACCTGCTGAATCCATCTCATCACTGTGTGCAGCATTAAAATGAACCCAATATGGGGAGAAAACCATGCCAAGTAGACAGACAGAACTATTGTCCTGAATACATCATTGGACCATTGAAGGCATTTGTACCTTATGTTTGCCACTATATAAAGTGCCGCTGTATCACCTGGACTACTTTTATTCATGTGAATTAACAAATTTCCTCTTTCTTGGTTAAGCCACTTTGAGTTCATATTCATATTCATCACAACCTGGAATCCTAACTGAACACATTTTTCTCTAAAACAACTATCTGAAAGGCAACTTCTAGACCAACAGCTGTATTAATCTATGAATATGTATTCGAGTAATGAGCCTCCTTATGAAGTTGATATAGCAATTCATTACCATGAAATACAGGGTTAGCATCTCAAAGCTGGGTCAAAAAAAAAAAACTGCTTACTTAAGCAGGCAAGCATTAAGCAAAATATGGCCACCATAAAAGAGAAATTAAATGCATGACAGTACAGTCTAGAATTAAATTTAAAAATTACAATTAGAATTTTTATTTTTTTTTAAGTTTATTTATTTAAAGAGAGAAAGGCAGGGGCAAAGAGAGAGGGAGAGAGAATCCTAAGCAGGCTCCAAACTGTCAGTGCAGAGCCTGACGTGTGGCTTGAACTCAAGAACCATGAGATCGTGACCTGATCTGAAATCAAGAGCTGGATTCTTAACCAACTGAGCCACCTGCATGCCCCAGGAATCTGTTTAAATACAAATACAAAGAAGAAACAAGTAGCTACGACGCCAAGATGAGTGAATTGAGAAGGAAGTTCAATAAGGAAGAAAATTAACAGTCATATATTATAGAGTCAAAGTTCAAAAGTATCTGCTTTATTTGCTGTTGTAAGTGCTACTGGAGGGACAGTTTCATCCTTACACAAGAACTTGTTATACTAGAGTTTCATTTCCAGTATTTGCAGTGAGCAAATTTGAGACAACTAAGGTAGAGGCTACTGAACAGAGGCTATTAAAAAGACTATTCTGGGTTTCAAATTATAGGGGCCACAGAGGGGTCCCCAAGACTCACAAAGACACAGCTGTGTCTCCAAGGAAAAACCCCACTGAAAATAAAATGGCATAATCATTCTTGTATTCTCAGTACCTCGCCAAATAGTGGCATAAGAGCGACTCAGCAAACTTCTACTCACTAAACCAATATGTGTTGAAAGAACAGAAGACTCCATTTCTTCACAACTCTTAAAGGAAAGACTCTAACATCTGATATGGGCCATAAGAAGGGGATGTTTTACCCAGAATAATTACTCTAAAATTGAATGCCAATAGAAAGGGATGACAAAATGGAACGAACAGTGGCAAGAATGGCAATCTACAAGGGTTCGTGTAATATTTTAAATATACAATCAGTTAAATCCCTAACATAGTACCCTATGTGCATGTGATTTTTATTATGAACACTCAGACTACAGAATGAATTAGTTCTTCATTCAAAATGATTTGGTATGCCGGTCCATTTTGAATTACTTGAGGGAATTCCAAGTGCCAAGGAGACAAGAGGGTCAGAGAAATGCTGGGATTCCAAGGACACAGTCTAACCATTAATTTAAGTCAAAGAAAGTTAAATGTGCAGATGTAGAGAAAAGAATCCTATTGCGGAAGCACAATGACTAAAAACTGCCAGGCTTTGTTTATTTTTTATTTATTTTTTATTTTTTCATATAATAAGGAAAATGTCTAACCTACCTTAAAAACCAACTGTTTTCAAGAATTCTATTTGGGCCATTTTCATACACATACATAATACTATGCTAATTTTAAATGAGTCTCAGTTTTTCACTTAAACATGCCAGCAGGAAGTCTACTTGGCAATACTTTCTTGGATGTTTTGCCAATTACTGTATGTACTTGAAAACAACAAAACTGCTTTCTATAAAAAGCGTCATATAATTCAAACTTTTCAATGATCCAGAAGGGGTTCCACCTCAATTACTCTGAATGAGTAAAATTTTACTGTATTCTTTCCATGTCAATTTTGAGTCCCACCCTTGTCTCAGTAATGAATTCTAAAAACATTAAATTGGGATGCTGAATTTTGTGAAGACCTTTTCTCTGGTCTCTCAGAAACATCCTTTGGCAAATCCAAGTGATTCCCTCTGCATGTCCTTCTGAACCATTCCTTCTTTTCTGAAACCGGAAGTAGATGGCCACTACTGTATTCTAGCATTGATAACTTGCATTTATAAAGCACTAAAAACATACTACGGACCTTTAAATACAATCTCATTTAGCTTTATGCACTGTGTGCTATTCTTTTCCTCACAATACAGAGGAAGAAACTGACAGGCTGAAGGGTTAAGTAACTCCTTCTGAGTTACACAATTCGTAAATGGGAGAATTAGGATTCAAATCCAAGTCTATGTGATACTAAAACTATGTTCTGGAGCAGGGGTTGGGAGTGATGGGTAGCAAATCCATGATCTTAATCTGTTTCAGTCGCTGCCATAAAATACTACCAAAAGATGTTTCAGGTTGAGTGTTCTATAAACAACAGAAATTTGTTCCTCACAGTTCCGGAGGCCGGGGAGCTCTAAGATCATGGCACCAGCATGGCCGTGTTCTGGTGAAGACCTCTCCCAGACTGCAAACTGCCTACTTCATGCTGTGTCCTCATGGGGCTAAGGATCTCTGCGGGCTTTCCTTCATAAGAACACAGATCCCAACATGAAGTTTCCATCCCCGTGACCTAAGCATCTCCCAAAGGCCCGACCTTCTAATGCCATCACATTGGGCATTAGAATTTCAACATATAAATGTAGGGGAACACAAACATTCAGATCATAGCAACCATTCCTCTACTTGTTTTTATAAAGTTTTATTAGAAAGGCATGATGCCCAATTGTTTATTTTTGTTTATGGCTACTTTTGCACGTCAATAACAGACTTGTGTGGCTACAGCAGAGACCATTCAACCCACAGAACTGAAAATGTTTACAATCTGGTGTTCTACAAAAAACAAAACAAAACAAAACAAAACAACAACAAAAAAAACAACAACCAATCTCTGTTCTAGCACTTATGTCATTAAGCTATCTCCTCTTAATACTCAGTACTATCACTCAAACAATGTTTCACCTTGTAGACATATTCCACTGGAATTCCAGCAGTGCTGAGCAACCAGAGTCAGTCATTCTTTGAATAAAGAAATAGCACTTTGGGACAATCTCCATGTAATTCTGGAAAGTCCGTAATTTTGAGGATACAAGTACACCTTTGAGGAATTCAGATGATTTAGTTTACTTCTCTTGGTATGTTTTTCCAAGTCTGATTAGACTTTATATTGACCGAGGAAATCAGTTTAAGCATAATCTACTCAGCCCTTGTTAAATGGTAAATCATGATTATAGTATAGAAGACGTTGTCTGCAGTATCTCCCATAAATGGACAATATACACCAAAATTTTGTCGGATTCTCATTTGAAACTTTTCAAATTGTGGTTTCATACTAGATAAAATCTACAATGTTCCAAATGTTCTTTTCCAAATGCTAGATACAGCCACAGTGATCTGAGGGCAGTGGCAGCTGGTGTAGGACTAAAAACACAGAGGAGGATTGAGATGGATGATTTAGAAAGTTATGGGGCGCCTGGGTGGCTCAGTCAGTTGAGCACCCGACTTCGGCTCAGGTCATGATCTCGGGGTTTGTGAGTTTGAGCCCCACGTCGGGCTCTGTGCTGACAGCTCGGAGCCTGGAGCCTGCTTCGGATTCTGTGTCTCTCCATCTCTTGGCCCCTCCCCCGTTCATGTTCTGTGTCTCTCTGTCTCTCAATAATAAATAAACATTAAAAATATATGGAAAGTTGTTAAATGTGTGTTATGTCAATGGAAATTTGGACCTTCGATGAAAAAAAAAAAGCATTTTGCAAAGTTTAAATAAGACGTTTATAAAGAGATGCTGTTCCCAAAGCACATTTTAGGTGAGAAACGAAATTTCGCATCTTACAGAGTAAGAGTTTTATGTTCTGCCAACAGTCATTCTATTTGATCTTTTAGTGGTAACCTTTGTTCCATTTGCAATAAACTCTTAATCTTGAAGAAATTTTTTCATTGTGAAATTTATATTTTTTCCACATTTATTTAATTAATGAATTTATTTATAATCTATTGGGGGAATTGTAGGCTTCGCTATTGATCTGTTAAAGAAAAAAAAAAAGCCACTGATGCAATACAAGCAACTGTTTTCTCAAGCCAAAATTGATTGAGAGCGTCCCCTGTATAAAAATGAAATGCATTTCTGTGGATGCACTGACGCTTCACCATCTGTCCAACATCTCAGATTTACTCTCCCAGATAACTTCATATTTCACCCTGCAGTCCCTAAAGAAACATCACTTTAAACAGGGCCACATGGAAAAATACACTTCAATAACATTTGAAGGTCTTGCATTTAGCTGCAAGGGCCTCTAACCTAAATGACTGATGTGCCTAGAGAGAAGCTCCATTTGAAGTTATGGAAATGGAGCAAGCAAATGCAAGGGATGGAATGTATAAAAAACCAAATGATGGCAGCAAAAGACATAGGGATTTACAGATAAAGCCAAAAGATGCTGGCAGCCATCTATCAGTCTGCCTTGATGAAATAGGTATTGGAAATTAACTCGGGAACCCTATGAATTACATTCAATCCATGCTCTGGGCTAAGCACTTGTCAATTTCAGCTGCTATTGCAACCTATTACTTACAGACTACATGGCTGGCAAGCTAATAGCACTGGATAGTGTTAAAGAAAATAGGAGAATAAACTGAATGTAGCAAAGCTTGTCACTGACAGAGCATGCCTTTCTGAAGTCCTGGGTGAACATTCAAAGCCTTGACTCTTTACTTGCTCCTAGTGAGCACTAAACCTTACATATAATCATTTTGTCTATGAAGAAGAGTCTTCCTGAAGGATTAGTCACCAATCAGCCATATATCTGGGAGCTTTTGCCAGTATTTTCAAAGCCTGAGAAATGCTTGGAATTTAAATGTTTCTGAAGTTGTCAACTTCCTCCATAGTTGCATTCTGAAGTGAGACAGACACTATCATTGACCATTTAGTTTCAAATTCCAATGAGGCCAGTGCTACCGCTTTGTGTTATATCCCTTTTGATCATTAGTTGACTCCCTGCTTACCTAGGCATCACGTAATTCTTCCACTTAAGGGCAAATTAAGGGAGAGGTTTTAGTCTGTGCTACAAAATATATATGTGGCTGCTTTCCATAGACTCCCTATGTCTGAGTATCTTCAATCCTATCTCATAAAAAATAAAGATGCATCTGTGTAGCAAAAACTTTCTTTACGATGAGGTCCACAAGTGCTCTGAAACTATATTGTATTTTTCAACTGATAAGCTTGTCTAACATTGAAATATTTTAATAAGCAAGCACATTCAGAGTAAATGTCAGCCAGAGCGATCTTCTGACTAACAGATGCTAGTGGGTATAGAGAGGGGGAGAAGGACGTAAAAGCACTGAAAAATCAAGCAAGGCCAAATTAGAACAAATGTTTGTCAAGTAAAAAGGGCAGCTCTTCCTCTGATGGAAGGAGTTTAATTAGAAAAGTCACAGAGAGAAGCTGTCTCAAAAGTACTGGTCCCATTCTCTTCAGATAAGCTAATGAACCTCATTGAACTTTGCTGAGAAATGCTGAGCCAATAATACAAGAAAGAAAGAATTCACAGAATGTGCTGCTGTGCCTCTTGCATTCAAGAGGGTCAATTGCTTATGCCACTCCAGGTCACCGTACAGAAGTGCTGTGGCAATTTACCTTCCGATTCTCTTTCTGAGTGGCCAAATGGGTAAAGAGATCAGAGGAAAATATGATTTAAATATGTCTCCTTTTTATAGCAATAAAAGAAATTTATTGTGAAGCAGTGAATTATAAAATATGAATCACATATTTTATGTACCAAGTCACCTACAAAATATATAATCTACACTGATGATGGTCTAATTCTATCTCTGGTGATTTTTTTCTCCCTAGTAGTAACTATAACAAAAATCTAAAGGATATTTTTCTTTCTTTCTTTTCTTCTTCTTCTTCTTCTTCTTCTTCTTCTTCTTCTTTTTCTTTTGTATTAGTCAAGGTCATCTTGGATGTATAAAAGAATACTAGAAGCCGGAATTTTGTGACAATGACTGTATAAGAAAGACACAAACCCCAGTGGAAGCTGGATATGGAAAAAAATCTGAAGTCGTTTACAAATAGCATTAAAAAAAAAGAAGACTCTAAACTCTTCTGATTGTTTAATGCTTCAGTGCCTTTGTTTGTCAGTTTTATTTTCCTTACTGGTTAGCCTTTTGCAGAGAATTCATGTCTGGTATTGAACTCCTTGAGAGAGTAATAAAGCACATATGGAATAGAGTAGCATGTGGAATTAAATTGCAAAATGCTTATGGTGGAGCTTTTCCGATACGGGACATTTACCAACTACCTTTAGGAAAGTTCCTTTTGTTATCAGACATAAGCAAATACAGGTGCTATGCATTACATATATTAGCTAATGCTTCCCCCCAATCCACTTACTGCCTCATGAGAGAAACCCAGGAGCAAATACCTAGTTGTAATACACTGCAAATAAAAATCTTGAAGGTAAGAGGCATCACTGTTATTTTCAAAAGTATGTGAAATACACACAGGCATAGACACACACAAAACACACTCTAGAGAATTCTAGTCAGAAAGAAACTGGAGTATTGTATTCTATTACCTTTCATATATTCCTGTTGGCATGGGAAAATCATTGTATTAAAATTTTCATACATTTTCTTTTACTTAAAACCGAAAAGTATACAATATTTAAATACAAACAGGCTTATTTTGCCTTTGGTGGGGAAGATAGTATCAGAAGAGAAAATCATGATCAAATCTCATCAAATTTGCCTAGAATTAACTTTTTGGATATGAGACCATAGATCTGATACTCTCCAGATATTAAATGGAATTATCCTCAACCACTTGGCCCCAAGGTAGGAAACTAAACTTGGGACACATTCCCTGCCTATCTCTGAGACCCTGCTTAATGCTCTTATGGCTTTAATATTGGAAAACTACCCTAGTCCCAGGGAATTTCTCCCATCACTTCAAATAAGCGTTTCTCAACTGGAGTGACATTTGATACCAACTAGAGATATTTTTGGTTGTCATAACTGGGGAGAGGGTGCGATTGGTTTCTAGTGGGCAGAAGCCTGGATACTGCTGAATTCCCTACAATGCACAGGACATTCACACACAAAATAAATGTCAAAGTGTCAAGTCTGAGAAACTGCACAATCTAACTTATGAATGTGAGATATTTTTCTGACCTTGGATTTCCCAGGATAGCTCTGTAATCATACATGCAATTGGTTCTGTGGCAGCCAAATTGTTTCCTTACAACTAATTTGCATGTATTGCCTCCTTCTTCCCTCACTAACAACACAGATATGAACCTAGAGGTACACTGGAGTTAATGAATCAGCATGTGTGATCTTTCTTGATAGCATGAAATCAATTATTTAGAAATATCAGTGTTCTGAGGCATGGCGGTGGGGGATTGGAGGTAGAGATTGAAGGTATTGGGAACAAATGTCATCTACTTATGGGATTATTATAGAATTGTAGTGTGGCTCAAGGAGTTTGAATCAACAGCTATACTAAGCTTGCCCTGCAATATTACCCACTCTCTAGATAAGAGAAAATAGATGAAGTAACCACAAGTGGGAATGGAAGCAGTTTCAGCTAACTCTCACTTCTGACATAATGTGAAATTTCTAGTAGATTTAATTTATCATCTGTGAAATGGTAACTTACTTAGATGACTTACTTACTTATAAGTCGTTCTGGATAAAGCAAAGGCTGTTCCAATAATTACTACATGTAAGAACTAAAAATAACCAGGTCACTAATTTTAGATCCTAATTTAAACCTGAGAACATGTGTACTCTTTGAAAGTAGCTATTCTTGCATTTTGCATATAGCCTTTTTTCAATTCATGGCTAAATGTAATCATGAAATAATAATTCACAGGATCTTGGCATTGGAAAGGAGCTTAAAGAGCACTTAATCCAATCTTTTAAGTAGTGAAGGATTTTTTTCTACATGATTTCTGATGGATATAGAACAATTCCTATTGGAAATTTCTAAGAAAAGGAACTCATTCAAGATTAAATGAATCTTAGTGTTAGAAAGAATTGAGTAAGTCATTTGCCTAACCACTCCCAAAGTTTTAAATCCTCTGTACAATAGCTTTGACACTGACCTTCACTCATTAATTCAAATATATTATTTGAATATGACTAATTTCTTCACACACCCTTTGCTCATTACCTGAAGAAACAGTACGTAAGCCTGTTTTAAACATTCAAGTATTAGATTCTGGAAATATGATAGCAAAATAAAATAGGAATGGTCCTTTCCCTCATGGTATATTATACTTAAACAGCAGAGATATACTTCATAAATATAAAATTATAACTAAATTAATATGCTATAAAGGATAAGTACAAGTAACTGATATTTTAATGTTTATTTATTTTTGACAGAGAGAGAGAGAGAGACAGAGCATGAGTGGGGGAGGGGCAGATAGAGAGGGAGACACAGAATCCAAAGCAGACTTCATGCTCTGAGCTGTCAGCACAGAGCCCGACACAGGGCTCAAACCCACAAACCGTGAGATCATGACCCGAGCCACGTCGGATGTTCAATTGACTGAGCCACCCAGGTGCCCCAAGTAACTGATATTTTAAAGAAGACTTCTTTGAAGATATGAGATTTAACATCCCCAAACAGGAAACTCAGACCTTCCATCATCTGTAGCAGTTGGAAAATACTACCTGTGTTAAACTGGTATCTCTCTTTTGATTGTAACTTTATAGTTCAAGGGGGAGAAAGCTTAAACTTCTTGTTAAAAATAATTTCTATCCTTTCTCCATCCCTTCAATGTCAGTCACCAAACAACTTTAAATAAAATGATCTAATTTCACCTCCCCAACAACTCTAGAGAGAGTTATTATTTTTCCCCTTTACAAATGAGAATACAGATATTTAAAGATGTTGGATATCTCTTCAGGTTCACATTGCTTAAAAATCAATAAGCCAGAAGTGAAACCCAATCCTCTAAGGCTATATAACACATAATAGTGTTTGAAAACAGCTATAATATCCACCTGTAGTCTTCCTCTGTCCGCACTGAACTTCCTCAGTTCTGTTTTACCATTCTTCATTTCATTGTTTTTTATAATTGCCACCATCCTTGTGTTTTTTTCTCTTCTCATTTAAATAATGAGAATTGATTGCAAACTCTAGGGACAGTTTAACAAGCATGGTGTAAATTGAACTACCATTGCTCTTTGTAGATATATTCTCTTTAAGTCATAATTCAGATTACTTTTCTAGTAGTCATATCATTTTTTGAATCACATTAAATTTTCTGTCAACTGAAATCTTTGTCTAATTTTCAAATACACTGTGATACAAAGCTGTGTCTCTCCCTTCCTGTACATTCATATTATTTTCATAAGACAGTTGTTGGAGTGTAGGGCATTTGACATTTTTAAAAGTTTTTCTTGTATCAGGAAAAATAAGTCTCCTTGTACATGCTAACTATTAATCTACTTCTTTGTGGTCAAACATTTCCTTCCATGTGACCATTTGACAGCAAGGATAATGTGAGCTAGCATTTTTGGAGAAGAGAAACACATATTTATGGAGGGTATGATGATCACATCAGTGTCTGGATTTTTGTTTTTTTAAGTAGGCTTCACGTCCAGAGGGGAACCCAACACGGGGCTTGAACTCAAGACCCAAGCTGAGATCAAGAGTCCAGGCTTACTCACTGAGCCATCCTGGTGTCTCAAAGAGCTAGCATTTTTTATAGCACTGAAATATGTGTTTTTTTCTGAATTACTTAATTTTATCTTCCATTACACAGTAGGAACTATGGGTTATCCCTATGAAATAACTGGAACTTCAGGAGGTTGAGTAACTATCTAAGGTCCCAGAACTAGTAACTGTTAGAGCTAGGACTGAAAATGCCTCCTACAGCTCCCTAACCAATATGTAAATCTAGCCATCACGCCTATCGTTAGTTTGCCTTCTTTCATTTCTTTATCAAACACTTATTGGATACAAGAAACATGAGCCACAATATATATCCTCCATATCATATTCAATTAAGGAAAACAAATACCAGAAATACAGTGTAATTTAAGGCCATGCTAAGCATCATACAATGAAAGGACAAAGAGGAAGTACTCTAAAGTGGACTCAAATCAAGACACCTTGCCTTCCTGAATGAGGTATCCCCCAAACTGGGTTCTTAAAGATGAGTGAAAGTTACCTCAAACATGGAAGGGTGGGGAATATTCAAATCATAGACACCCAGGGGTGCCCAGGTGCTCAGCTGGTTAAGCGACCAACTCTTGATTTCAGCTGAGGTCATGATCTCACAGTTGGTTAGTTTGAGCCTGGTATTGGGCTCCTCCCTGATAGCCAGAACATACTTGGGATTCTCTCTTTCCCTCTCTCTTTGTCCCTCCCCACCCCTCTCAAAATATGTACATAAACTTAAAAAAAAAAAAAGCCATATACACCCAAAGTCTAGAGTGGGCAGAACCCCTTGTGAATGGCTTTTTGCTCAATATCAGAAAGTCAGAATATAAAAAGAAGTACAAGTGGAGAAGTAAGCAGATGCCAGGTCATAAAATACCTTATATGCCGTGCTAAGGAGTTTGGACTTTATCATGAAAGCTATGGGAGTCATTATAAGATTTTGAAGCAAGAAAAAGACATGATTAGATTTGCATTTTAGAAAGCTCGCTCTGGCAGCAGTGTAAATAATGGATTAGAGGAAAGTAAAACTAGAAGGAAGCAATCCAGCCAGGAGGCTGTTACAGGAATCCAAACAAGACAGGGTGAGGGCCTAAATTAAGGCGGCAAGAGTGAGGGTATTAAAAGACAGATTCATAACTCAAGTGATAGTCTGTAGGTAGAATCAACATGATGATTTGTTTGCTGGACAAAGGAAATAAGAGACACTCAAGAATACCCCTGGTTTCTGTTTTGTGCATTCTTGGTAACCGAAAACAGAGACAAAAACAAGCAGGTTTGAAATGGGAAGATGGACTTGTTTTTTAACATTTTGGGATAAGGTGCTTGTGAGACACCTGCATGAATCTGTTTGGGGACAAAGGATGTTTACCTGCAGCTCAAGCTGAATTTGGGGGATGACTCATGTACAAGTAGTAGATGAAGACATGACTGGATAAGAAAGCTTACACTAAGTGAATCAAGTGTTAAGAGAAAGCCAAATACAAGTGTAAGGGAAGCAGTACATATAAAGGACTAACATGACACATCAAGAAAATAGGAAGACAAGCAGTAATGTATTTGGTCACCAAAGTCAAAGACGAAGAGTGTCTCAAGACAAAAGGTACTCTATCAATGTTGCCAAAGACAGCAGAGAGGTCAAAATAAAATTTAAAAATGCTCTTTGGGATTTCATTGGAAGGCTAAGAAGAGTACTTTCAAAGCTGGGGAGTAAATGAGAAGTAAATGAAGCAAATAAATGTAGCAATATTTCAAGAAGCTTATCTTGACAAATATTAGGCAGGCAGGGGAAAATATGGGTAACATTGCCTGGGTGATGTTTCTTTGCTTTTCTTGTTTTGTTTTGCTTCAGAATCATAACAGGAGAGAATGGATTCAGATGGGATGAAACCAAATAGCATTTACAGTGATGGTTGAGATGTTGAAGAGCTCTCAGATGTTGATGTCTTTTTGTCCTTTGAAGAAGACTGAGAAGTCATCTCTTGAGAGTGAGGGATATTGGGAAGCTAAAAGGCTAGAGGGAAAAAAGAAAATAGTGAATTCTTGAAATAGCCTCTGGGGGTACAAAGTACACTGGGGACATTGCAAAGGCGTTTCAGTGGAGATTAAAGACCAAGAATTGATGGTGACCCTAAACGATATTTTTCTGGAATTATTTCCAGCAAACTCTGGCAATAGCATTCAGAGAGAAGGTACTAAGGAGGCAGAGTGTTGGATTTATTTAAGAATGGGCTCCTGGCAGTTAGGTAAAAACCAAAAAATAAAAAAATAAAAAATAAAAAAAGAGAGCAAAGAGAGAAAGTAGGTGAAGGAATGTGTTAATTAATCCATTCAACAGTACTAGTGAGAACTAGATGCATGACAAGGGGCAAGCCCGGTATTTGAGGATATACTTAGCGACGAGGTAGACACAGCCTCAAATTATTGGAACTTGAAGTCTAATGTAAACAAGTAAGATATATATTTAATCCTCTATGTTTTTAGGCAGCACTTATTAGCTAACTAGTATGAACAATATTACGTGTTTATATTTTAATGAAGTTTTATTTTTTGCTTCTCAGCTTTGAACAATATATTTTACTTCCTCCTGTAAACATTAAGGTTATCATCTTATTATGAATTAAAAATATATTTCCCCCCTTCATCTCAAGCCCATTCTTCAAAGTTAGTAACTTATAGTTTCTATGTCATCCATGGTTGTCATGCTGACATCTTCAGAAATCAGAATTCTTGGGGTTTGGCAGGCTTTCTGAGGTTTATAACATATTCAGAAGAGATTATGTTTGTTTTTCCTGAAAGTAATTCACCCTTTGGCTGGCTCTGTGACTTAAGGGCTCTGCTTAAGATCTATAGCCATGAGAGGGAGAAAAATAAAATACAAGTTTTGCATTACAGGAGTATGCCTCTCATTTTCTCTTTTATTTTCAGATATTCTAAGAAAGGATATTTCTTATCTAAGAAAGAAAACATTTCTTTAATTTTATGTCTGTAAAATTCAGGATTCTCGAGACTGAATGCCATTTAATACCTTTTGAAATAAGCTGAAATATAAGTAAATAAAATAGTAGTTAAAAGAGGTAATATATGGAGATTCAACTGAATGCTTAAAAATATTAAATCAGGGGCAAACTTTTGTTTGCTTGTAATAATGTTACTAAATTGCCTGGTCTTTCTTAGGATTTTCCCATTAACAACTTAGATGGAAATTTTCACTTTACAAATACCTTGTAAAACCACGAGGCAAGTGGGAATTGTGTTATATCTAACTAGAGTAGCGATTTCTGCTTGAAGATGAAAACAAAACAAAACAAAAACCCAAACAACAACAACAACAAAAATACCAGAGATGTAGTTTTGCTCATGGAGGGTATTTAGAATATGGAATTCGTTTTTGTTTTAAACCTGTTTCACTCAGAATTTTTGAAGAAATTCTAAGTCTAGGACCACAGTTTACTCACCTATTAAAGGGGAAAAATTCACTGAAAGCTGTAACAACTAAATTTTCCATCTTATAATTTAATAAGACATTTATACTGAGTACAATAATATGTGTATGAAAAAAAAAAAAGTGTTTTGTAATAGAGTAGGGAACCAGAAATGCTGACTAGAGGAACATCTGCATCTTAGAAAATTCCCTCTCAAAGCTCAGTAAGGAAGGATGGTTGGGGGTCCTCCAGCCCTTTAGGGGGTTATGATGTTTAGGGGAAGAATTTGAGTGTGCTGCTGAAATTTGTGTTTTAGTTCAGAAAACCCTGTCACATAACATAGTGCCAGAACTGATGTGATTTGCTGGTATCTGTACTCTCCTATATATAGTAGTTAATTTCTCTACATTTTCACTCGTTCTTTTTTCCAGTTCCTTAATAGCACAGCTCTGGCCAAAACAAATATGTGAAAAGTCTTATTTCCCTGTCTTTATTTTCATGCTCTTTTCATGATTCATATATTTGCACCATTTTTCATTAAACCTTCATACATGTGCAATGACATTGTAGAGAGTAATAAGAGGTTACCACTTTGCACATTTATGTCATTATAGTTATTTCTCAATATATCCAAATGATAATCACTAATTATTCTTGGAGTGTTCAAATGCACACACACACACACACACACACACACACACACACACACACACCATACATTCCTAGGTTTTACAACACATACCCCAGAGACCCAAACACATCAGCAAAGTTGAGTAAGTTGTTTATACAGGTAGCATTTGTTGTTGATACTGTTGTTATTACCAAAAGTTCTAATATTCACTCTTGCTTCTTACTGGCACTCTCAAAAATATTCTATGTTTAAGACATTAATAACCACATATTAAAAGCCCTGAGAAATTTTACTAACAAAGATGTCCAGCCAAGTCAGTCACAAATAGGACAAAAAAAAATTTTTTTTTTAATTCTGTCTGCTAGAGTACAGTCACTTGTCTTCTGGAAAATCACATTGCTAATTGCTCATTGGAAATCTTTTATTAAATGGGCTGCAGAAGGACATCCATTTATTACCGAGGTTTAGGTGAAGAATCAATTTGTAATTCAGTTATTGATAAGGAGCAAGTGTTTTAGGGCACTAAAATGGTTACGAAGCAGAAATAGAGTGCCATGTTGCAGCAAAGACATCAGAAGAAATGTCAGTCCAAGGAGTGTTCATAAATAGGCACAAAAATTTGCAAATTACAGGTACTGGAAAAGAAACATCTGACCCAGTATGCCAGGAACACCTGGCTGTGCCACATCTTTGGGGAGAGGGTCAGTATTAATGATAATGTCTTTGCATTGGCAACAGTATATAATTCTGAATAGATCTGTTAGCAGATTAGTAAGGGTTGCTTTTTGAAAATAAGTTGTGATTTGATCAACTACATACCAATAGGCAGGATAAATAGATCAGCCATTAGTATGATGACAAATGTTGTTTATTATTTATGAAAACTAAATAAGTGACATTTAGGTAATTTGAAATGTTACATCAAAATTCTCAGGAATTTTCTACGATGTACACCTAAAAAGGCTTGAAATCTGGGATCAGGAGACTGAAGACATGTTTTCAAGGTCTTTACGCATGCAGACTAACGCAACTAGGGTTAAAAAAGGGTAGGGTATGTAGAGAAAATTATTGTCACTGCCAGTTTCACTTGGCGCCATATCATTTAAGCTAGTTGCAGTATGCCAGTTAAGTTATACTTGTTTTACAATTATACTAACAATATACAATACTTTTGCCTTTGCTTATTAAATATCGAGTATTATGCTGTGTATTTTACACACCTTTATGTTTATATAATTTTTATAGCAGCTTCATGGCTGTTACAATAAACATTATTGCATTGCTGTGACCGATAGAGTAACAAATAGGGTTTGAGAAGTTGATTAACTTTCTCATACTCACAGAGCTACAAAATGCTAAAACCAAGCTATAAACCTATCCTGTCTAAATCTCTGCACTATTTTCTCTAAATGGTATCTTCAACTTTTGAACATCTGAGTAGAACACTAAATAAACAAGAAATTTGGAGCCAGGCTCTGGTTTCACGTGTGAGCATGTTTGAATATAATATGAACCATAGGCAACTAAACTAAACTTTCAAAATCTCCGTTTTCTTCATCTGAAAAATGAGCATAACTGTAAAGAACTGAATTAATTGCTGTGATTATTAAATAAAATGTCTTGCATATTGGCACGGTGGTGGCCAGACAGTAGTATCTCAGTCAATGGTATTCATCACCCTCATCTCCCAGCCTTGGTATAGGTGTCCAAGTTGTATTATGTTGTTGCTTGTTGTTATTCTCTTACTTGTACTTTATCAGACATGAAGAAAATCTTTGATTTATATCATTTATTATGCGTGACTTTGGCATTGTGAACGACCTTTCCTACTCTGGAAAATGAAGGGTGGGGGATATTTGTTTTATCAATGCATTGTTTGACACAGGAGACTTTACCTACATACATAAAAGTAATCTGTAAGTCAGGCTATAAAACACAGGGATTGAAAACAGAGTTTTAAACAAAACAAAACAAAACAAAACAAAACAAAAAACAAAACAAAACAAAACAACCATCCTTTCACTAGCTGGAACAGACCTTACTAACCAAACACTGCACTCCAGCTTGGCAAAGGTATCCCAGAATCCTTCCACAGAGTGTTCCAGAGCCATGAACAATTAATTCAAGTTTGCATGAAGAGTAAAATGATTTGTCACCTTCCTGCCTTCTAGTTTTACTCACTCTTCATAGGCAAATTCATATGTACCTTCCTAACTAACTACTATTATTTGGTTAATTGAATAAACAGATGTTGATTGATCCAGGTTTTCTACATGTCTATCGTTAAAATACATCAAATTATCAGAACTATAATGTTGTATAGTCCTCCAAATTCACTCTGTCTAAAGATTTTAAAGAAGGGTTCCTTTTTAATTTTGATTTTATTCTGTTTAACAAAAATCATGTGATAAACATCTAAATTGTATTTTATAGTTTCTCCTAAACGGTTGGTTGTTGACCTTTTACCAATGTAGGAAAACTGACTCATGTTCATGATTACACATATAAAATATTTTAAATACTCTCATCAATATATTTTTATGTTGTCCATCTTAGGAACACTCTATTCTCTGCCACCTCCTAGCCACCAACTCAGGACCAAGAGAAATCAGTCCTTCTGACCTCCCAGATTACCACCCAGTGTTTCTTTTGCTTTATTTTTTTTAATGTTTATTTATTTTGAGAGATAGAGGGCCAGAAAGAGAGAGAGGGAATCCCAAGAAGTTTCCACACTCACCATTGAGCCCAATGCAGGGCCCAATCTCATGACCGTGAGATCACGACCTGAGCCGATATCAAGAGTCAGATGCTTAATAGAATGAGCCAACAGGCATCTCCCCCAGTGTTTCTGTTTATTTTCATTTGTATTTGTTTACTTGTCTTGGAGAAGTAATAAGGCATCAAAAAGAGAAGAAAATATCTTTAAAATACATGTTAGGTTACGCTTCTGACTTGATCTCGGCTCAGGTCACAATCTCACTTTTCATGAGTTTGTCAGGCTCTGTGCTGACAGCATGGAGCCTGCTTGGGATTCTCTTTCTCCCTCTCTCTCCGCTCCTCCCCCATTCACATATGTGCTTTCTCTCAAAATAAATACAAAATACACAATAAATAAAAAATACAATATTTTATATCATTCTCCCCACTTCTAAAAATTAAATAATAATAATAATAAAATAAAACATTGGATAGAGAATTGGCATATACATTTTTTAAAATGTCTCTGGTGAGTTTTCCCTGTGTCCCTAGGAAAAGTTATCTTAGGAGACAATCATGAGTTTGGGAATCACAGGTTATAATCAGCCTCCACACTTTCCAGACATGTGATTTCACAAGTCATTGAATGTATTTGAAATACAGTCATTAACTATATCAATGATTATTGTCAAGAAAGTAGCTATCCCATTGCTTCTTGCCTGATAGGAATTTAACAAATGTTATTTCCTTCTTCTCTCTGTCTGTTCATCTTTACAAATTCCAGACTCACTGATTAGTGGTAGGTTCAGGGCAAGCCCAGAATTGTGGCTGAGAAAGCTGAGTGACTTATCCCATCTCATACTTTTACTTATCATGGTTCCCTTATTACATCTGCCTGCAGCTTGAGTATTTGCCCCTGTCCACATGCTAGTGTTCAAGTTATCCAACGAAAAGCTGATTTTCCTTCTGCTCTTTGGAGGAATCAAGGAAAAAACTACTATCTATTCAGAAACTGTTTCTTATCCATTATAGTATCACATTCACACATGGATTATATGAAGTAGATGTTAGCATCCCAGTTTTGCAGGTAAGAACATTCAGTAGTATCACTGAAATAATTTATGTAATATGTCTCCACTGGCAGATAGTATAAAAAGAATTTAAATTTCTATTTGCTTATTACCAAATTGATGTGCTTTTCACTAACCTTACCCCGGACTGTAATTCTCTTCTTTGTAATGGGATTGTAGAGTCTTAGAAAGCCACATTTGCAGGTAAAACCCATTAGGGAGCAGGGAGCAACAGTTCATGCTGGCTGTAGGGGAAGACAAGGCTTATGAGGAGTTCTTGCTACTGCAAGAATTCTGGCCCCAGGCTATCTTTTCTGATTGTACTGTGTTTGATTCTAAACCAATGACTGGCTTCTTCTGTAACCATGATCTTACTGGATTACAAACCATTTTTGCAGGCCTCCAGATAAATTCTGTAAGCTCTTATTGCCCATTGAGAATTCCTCACTAGTCAGTTTTATTCTTTCCCTTTGATACTGAGCAGTTGATGAAAAAGCAAGGAATGTGGTTCTGGTTCTGAAGAAAATTCCAAGACATAGTTATGTAAATAATAGAAAATGAAGATGGTATTGCTGAAATAAGTATTTTATCTCTAATAGTCAATAATTTGAAAGAGCTAGAACAATTTATTATTTGACAACGTGGACACATTTGAATATTAGGAGTCAAACTGTATACATAAATACACACATGCAATCAATAATTTATCACTATATATTTTTGTGAACTTTGTATGTTTGCTGTATAAAAATGTATTTTGTTTGAATGACAAGAAAAAGGTTGTTACGTTGTTATACATTTCCTTTACCCTTAACCTAAACAAAACAAACAAAAAAAAACTTCGTAGAAATACTGAAGATTAATTAAATGTGCATGAAGTAATCTGAGCTCCTTGGAAAAACGGCAATAATAAATAATATTTCAATGGGAAAATTAATATGCACATAATATGCATTTATTAAACATATTCATATAGATTCAATTTCTATTTATATGTGCATGTATTAAATTCATATTTATACATATATGTTTAATTTCTTCCTTACAAACTCATATATAGATTTGCCTTTTTGTCTATTTGCTTATTTACAAAAATGAAAATACTTCAAGAAAGTAAGTCCTTTGTGGATTTTGCAACTCTTCCAGGAAATATCCATTTAAAATGTCTGGAATGTGTGTTAAGAACAAGAAATGACTTTACAGTTCCTTGAGAAGAAAAAGCAATTTCACTGTGCACAAAATGGCTTAGAGTAATATGGATGCTTTTTTTCTTCCCACTGTATTCTTAATTAAGAAAGATTGACACCTGTGAAGGTTTCAAGCCAAATAAAAATCCCAGATTTTAATTAGCTTTTCTAATGGTTATGTTTTCCTGCTAGAAGACATTTTCAAATCTACCAATTTCTCAGGGAGAGGAGTAGAACATAAATAATATTAATAATTATGTTTATTACTTCCATAAGTGTCATGATATGCAGTTGTGCAGAGATAGCACCCGATTAAATAATTAAATATGTTACAGTGGCTTTTGGCATCTTCTTCTCCACCTTTATAACCTGCTTTCTAGCTGTCAGTATTGAAACACCTGACTGCCACCCACCATCCCTGACCCTTTGTACCCGTAAACGGGCCTCTGGGTAGTTTCACCCTCTTACTGCCATGCCCCATCCACGTCAATTTTCCACAGACAGCGACCCAGTTCTGTGACTTTCTAGCCTCTCTTACAAAAACTACAAATACTGCCTTCCATTACTACTTGCTAGAAGCTTAGAATACTGATAAAGTGACCTTTGCTAAATTGAGATATTATACAGAAATACATGATATTTTTTACACATTTTATTAATAGCTGAATACTGCATAACATGTTTCTCTTCCACAAGGGATGCTTCTATTTTAACAGGGGGAAAGTGTTAACTCAAGTAATAAATCATTGACAGTGGGATTTTAAGTAATATTTTTCAGCTAGGAATAGGTGAGGTGATGTTCAAACCTCATGTGATAGGTGCCAATCCACTGTATATTAGTGCGCAACATTTCTGAAAAATAGCTGAGGAAATATGTATCAATCATTTATTATATCATGAATCGTTGAGAAAAAATATATGGCTAATCAGAGGGTGGAATCTTGAGAGAAATCAATACATATACATGTATCTTTTCACATAAGTCTTGGCATAACTGTGTCTATGCAGACTATACATATGCATGCAGACACATACACACGTACACTTATAGACCCCCTAATACTTATTTTAGTCCCAATATGTTCATTATTTTCAATCATTTATGTTCTACAGCCAATCAATCGCATCGACTATAGAGTGATTTAATTAAGTCATTGTGTTGGCTAAAAATAGCCAACCACTTTTCTCACATTGTCTAAACTCAGCTATTATGTTTATAGGATTATTAAGCTTCGTTGGATATATAAAAGGGTCATCTGTATATAAATTTTACAAATTGCTTGAGATTATTTGACAAATACATTATCATTTGAAAGCTTTCTTTAAATGGGATTTCAGACATTCATTTGAAAGAACAGGAGATTAATAAAGCCAAAATTAATTAAAGAGAAGATTATTAAATAACATGTGTTATAAATTCAGAACAGTTGACTTTTCAATGAATGTCATTTGAGAAATTCCACTACATAGCATGTAAATGTTTTGAAAAGCACAAAAAAGCACAAATAATTTTTAAAAATCAAGTGTTGAAATAGAATTTAAAATAAAACCAATGAAGCAATCTTTAGACTATATTGTATATTTGAGGTGTCATAATTTTTATATACCGGACTCTTTCATTCCTTTAATAGATTCAGTGGACCTTCAGAGGCATTGATATACTTTCAGAGCATCTTTGGGCATCAGTGTATTCAAAAGAGACACATAAAAGCTACTAACTGAGTGAATAGATGTTAGATAGTTTGTAATTAAATTTACAAAGATTCAGACTTACACCTTAAGGAGCTTAGTGTCAAATTTACAAAATTGTAATTATTGTCTTCAAATGTGACAGCTCATGTTTTCTAGAACACAAGGATTAAAGTACTTCATCTAACCTTCATGCCTAGAACCATAGTTTAATTTATAAGTTCATATAGAATTTGGTGTAACCTTGTCCAACTCCCCTCAAATTTGTCTCCTTACTGCCTAAAAGTCCACTATCAGAGATTTGCTTCTTATATCTGGTAAGGAACCAAAAATAATATGCTTTATAAAAGTGATATTTGCTTCACCAACAAGAGACACAAGGTGAAAAATTATTCTATTTTCATACATCTTACTTTATAATATGGGAAGTGGAACAGACACTTCAAAAATTGGTAGATATATTATATATTAGATACAGTGATTTGAAGAGAGAAACAACTGGAGGCTGGAATAAGAGCTGTCAGCTGGGTGACATGTTGAAATTTTAGATAGATTTGTCAGGGGAGGCATCACTAAGTAAAGGTGAGGGGTGTCTGGGTTGCTCAGTCATTTAAGTGTCCGACTTCAGCTCAGGTCATGATCTCAGTTCATGGGTTCGAGCCCTGCATTGGGCTCTGTGTGGACAGCTCAGAGCCTAGAGCCTGCTTCAGAGTCTGTGTCTCCCTCTCTCTGTCTGCCCCTCCCTTGCTTGAGCTCTGTCTCTCTCTCAAAAATAAGTAAACAATAAGAAAAAAAAAAAAGGAGATGATCAGATGAACTGTGTAAATATCAAGGATAATAAATATCCAGGTACAAAAACCAACATGAAAAAGTCTGGGGAAAAAGTAAACTGAGTGTGCAGCAGGAAGTGTGGTAGAAGGGATTACAGAGGTAACCAGAATGAGAAGGATTTCATAAACCTTTGGTAAAAACTTTGGCTTGAATTCCAATTGAATTGGGGAACCATTTGAGACTTAAAAAGAAAGGTAAAATCTAACTTATATTTCAATAGGGTCACTCTTATTAGCATGTTGAAAATACTATATCAGAGGGACAGAGGTGGAAGCACAGAGCTCGGGGAGGACTCTTGGCAATAATCCAGTGAGAGATTATGATGCTTGTACTATGATGGTTAGACTGGTGATTTGAAAACAATCAGTAAGTCCATGGACTCTGACCTGAGCATTTCAAAGATCAACTGAGATGGGAATGCCAATTTTATAGAGGGAGGAATATCAAGATTTTAGTCTTATATAAGACAATTGCCAGATATCTTATAAATCATTCAAATGGGGATTTGCATAGGCAAACCTGTTTCATAAATTCAGGGCAACATCTAGATTATAAATACACATTTGTTAGCTACCCATGGATAGATGTTATTTAAAATCATGAGACTGAATGAGATAATCACAGGGGGGTTCAAAGGAGAAAAATAAAGATTTAAGGATAGACCCTAGGGACATTCCAATAATTAAGAGCTCGGGGATCTGAAGAGAAACTTGCAAAAATGATTAGGAGGAGAAGCCAATGAATCAGGGAACCAAAAAGAGAATGTGGAAACTATATGAATAAAAAGTTTCAAAAGGAAGGAATGATCAACTTTGCCAAATGTTGTCAAGAAGGCAATAAGATGAAGACTGGATTTAGTACATGGAGATTATTGATGACCTTGATAAAATAAATTTTTAAAGAGATGTATTGAGGAAATCATTTTTAAATTGGGTTTATGAAAAAAATGTGAGAATGTAATGATGAGAGGAATTATGGACAGCCAACTTTTTAAGAAAGTTACCATTCAGGGAATAGGGAAGTAAATGGGTAGAGAGATAATGGCATCAAAGCAGGGTCTATTGTGTTGTTGTTTTTATTGTTTAAAATTTTTTTTTCAACGTTTTTTATTTATTTTTGGGACAGAGAGAGACAGAGCATGAACAGGGGAGGGGCAGAGAGAGAGGGAGACACAGAATCGGAAACAGGCTCCAGGCTCCGAGCCATCAGCCCAGAGCCTGACGCGGGGCTCGAACTCACGGACCGCGAGATCGTGACCTGGCTGAAGTCGGACGCTTAACCGACTGCGCCACCCAGGCGCCCCTGTTTTTATTGTTTAAATGAGGAGAAAAAGCATCCTATTTTGGTTTGATGAGGTTATCTTGAAAAAGAGGGAGTAACTGTTGATATAAAAAAGAAGAGGATTGAAAGAGCTATGTTCTTCAGTAAGTGGCAAGAGCTAGGATCTATTACGAGGATCTTTGTTCATCTATGGAAACTGAAGGGAGGGCAGAGTACAGATAGTGACAGATAATTAGATGGTGGAGAGAGAAGTCTGTGGAAGTTTTCTTCTGATTCCTTTTTTTTTTCTCAACAGATAAGCAGACTCATCACCTGAGCATATACAGGATGAGAGGGACATGGAGATTGGAGAAAAGAGTAGAAGGTATGAAATTAGGATATTGAGAGCCTACATGGAGTAGGGGAATTTATTGGTTTTATCTGTCATAGTTAAGGGCCCACTTGAGATTAGTTATCATAAATTTAATGTGAGAACAGTAAGCATTACTGGGTGATTTTTCTCCACCCACATTCAGTGAGCTGCTGAGTACAAACTCTGGGTTAACAGAAATTTGGATTTAACCCATGATGGAGTCTGATTATGGCAAACAAAGGACAGAAATGTTTAGAGGATGAAGATGAGAGGAAGTAAACTGGAAAAAACAAGAGGCTGGGATTCTAAGAAGAATGGATAAAACAGATTTTAAAAATTTTATGGTTATTTGAATTGATACAGCCTAGGTACAACCAAGGAAACAAGTATCCTAACCGTGTAGAGAACACTCAATGAAGGATAGTTGTTCAGCCACCTGAGAATCTCTTACAGACTTAAGATGGGATTCTTTGTGTAACTACTGAAATTACAAAGAACTGATCTAGGAGTAGTGTTGGAAAGAGTAAGCCAAAAACTTAAATACTTAAAAACTGATGGTGTCAATGGGGCACCTGGGTGGCTCAGTCAGTTGAGAGTCTGACTTTGGCTCAGGTCATGATCTTACAGTTCATAAGTTCCAGCCCCACATCGGGCTCTGAGCTGACAGCTTGGGGCCTTGAAGCCTGCTTCGGATTCTGTGTCTCCCTCTCTCTCTGCCCCTCCCCTGCTCACACTCTGTCTCTCTCTCAAAAATAAATAAAGATTTAAAAAAAAAACTGATGGTGTCAAAACTCAGGGTCTGTTACAAGAACGTGTTATTAGCTTTGTTTAATGATATGAAATTCAAAGCTTGGCCACTTCAGGGAAGAAAAAGAGAGGATCTGGATGAGGCTTTAAGTAATGGGTCATCTGTCCCATGTCAGGTCCAGTAATATGAATTATATAGAGAGGACCTCTATATCCTTGGGAAGGGCACAGGAGAAGGAAGAGTCTCAGAAAATAAGCAGGTTTCAATTAAAGCAAAATGGTAAAGAAACTTTTGCAGAGGTTAAGAAAGTAGAGTACAAAGAGGATAAACAATGAACTCTGCCTCCCAGGGGGCAGAGTGGAAAGGTTTAAGATGAAGAGGGATGGGAGAAGGGGACAGAATAAGAGAATGGATGTGATTAAAATAAAATAAAATAAAATAAAATAAAATAAAATAAAATAAAATAATTAAATAAAATAAATAAAATAAAATAAAATAAAATAAAATAAAATAAAATAAAAGGATGGCCATCAACCTCACATCACACTTGCCAGTGAACAATTAGTGCTGGGAAAAGACAGTCTTAACTTGAGAATTCTTGGCTTTCTTTTGCTTCCTTTTTTAAGAAGGATGTAATTACAGTAAGGTTAAGATTAAGCTTACTTGCATTCAGTGAAATGACCTGGATGCATGAAGAGATATGAATGTATTTTCAATGACAATCTTGATCAGGTAAACATTTCTGAAAAGCTAAGGAAAAATGATGCAGTTTAGTTTCTATATGCTGCATTTTCAAAAACCAAAGTTCATTTTATCAAGGTGTTCAAAATTTGGCAGTTTCCTCTGAGGTTGCTATATATTTTTATGAAATATACTGAACTAACAAAATATTGTTCAGTACATATAAATAAAGGCAGTAAGGATATCAGTATCATTATGATTATATAGTGAATAGAAAAGTTATATACAAAGGAAAATGTCATGAGGGAAACCCTGAAGTAGAATAAATTTTCTTGTTTTATTAAGTAGTATTAAAGTTTTAGGACAAAAATCTACACGTTAAGAATAAGTATTTTAATGATTTCAAAAACATTTTTTTCTTTTTTTTTCACTTTTTGAGTGTGTGTGTATGTGTTTTATTTTGTTTTTGTTTTTGTTTTTTGTGTTTTTTTTTTTTTCGGCCACCAGTGCCATCATCAACCATTTCAACATCTGAGGTCTTTTTAGAAACATCCAATGTGTAAAAACACATACTCACATAAATCAGTGCAATGAAAACACTGTCCAACATACATTCTGCACCTTGCTTTTTTCTCCATTTAATAAAAAATAATATATATTAGATCTTCCATGTTTTTCTCTATTAGTTATATAGGTTATTTTTTGCTTTTATTTTACCTCTATATAATTGAGTCACATGTATTTTTTATAAACCCATGCAAAATGAGGTAAGGAAACTGATTGTTTTTCACTTGATCTTAGCCAGAAGTCCGAGAAGTGATAAACTGACCTGTCTTTCTAACCAGCTAACTAACTGCCCCTACATCATTAGCCACTATTGTCTCTGCTAAATAGAAATGTCTCAATTGTCTTGTATTAATTTGATGTTTGCATGTGTCACAGTACCAAAACCATAGTCTTTCAATTATCATAGTTTTATAATATTTCTAAAATACTTGGTCATATAATCCCTTCTTCATTACAGAATGTTTCTGGTGACTCCTATGAGCTTATTCTTCTGGATGATCATTTGTATAATTTCATCAAGAAAAAGGTAGTTTCAGAGCATTTTGAATTATTGGGGGAAATAAGCCATTTAAGATATTTTTTGAATCACAGGGGAATGCTATTTGGAGAGAATAAGAAAATAAAGCAAAGGTGATAGTGAGTTCTTATTCCTCAAATTAGTGAAAGCATAGCATAGTAAATCAGGAAGAAACTAGCAAAGGGGAAATTACAAGAGGTTCTGCTAAGAACGTTAAGCAGACATTTAAGAATCTTTTCAATATTCTAGAATTTATTGAACTTTCTAGTATATGATTTTAACTATGAACAATAGAGAAGATAACTTTTTTAGTTTCCATCCTCTGTATAAAGGACCCACCCAAGTGGATAACAAGCAATGAATTAGTTAGAAAGAAAGAAAGAAATTAGTAAGAAACAAAACATTAACAATAATTCATAACGATGTTATGACATTTCCATAGTTTTATTATAAAAGTCATATTTTTGCTAGTTACTGCTATTTACATGTGGTTACCATTTTTCTCTTTAGTCTGGCACACAGGACCAGTGCCTGAGATGAGTTTCAATAGTTTCTCAGGTTACTTTGAAATAAACCTACAATTTATTTCTGCTTTTATAAAAAATGGAAGTCAAACTGGAAGAATATCCAGTGTGTGATAAATTGATATATTTTTCATTACATGAAAATGTGGACGATTTTCTCTCCTATATTTAGCTGTTTTGGCTTTGAAACTTTGTGCTTCAATCAAAGTGTAATTTTGAAGGAAGACTGTGTCTTAAGTTTTATTGAAGACTCAGCTATGTTTTCTTTTTCACTGACTTCACCAGAACTAAAGATCCTGGCAGAGAAAACTCACTGCTTGCTACATTTGAAGTACCTACTGTCCATAAGCATAATTGCTTATCTACCCTAAAGAGATCTTTAATTTGCAAATTTATGGGGAAGGTCTACGGAAGAGGTTGATTCAATAATAAATGCCAATCTGATTATTCCAATAATAAATAAATAAACAAAAAGAAGCTAGAGAAAACACTGGAAACAAATATACTTCCATTATCACCTCAGCATCTACTGTAGTTAGATCCAAGATAGAAAACAAAGAAAAATATGACAAGAGGCAACATTTCAGACTGAAAGATGTTAGACATTCTATCTGTGCCCTTGAGAAAGAATAGATGTGTGTGACATATGTGTAATTATTCCATTAATCAGTGTGTGAGTGTGTGTGTGTGTGTGAGTGTGTATGTGTGTGTGTGTGTGTGTGTGTGTGTGTGTGTGTGAATACGGAGTAGTTCATATCCTAATATATTGTGTCTTAAACTTTTAAATGATACAGGAAGCCTCTATGTGGTGCACACCTACAGAGTCAGGAAAATCATGTCATAAATATTACAATGATCGCTAATAATCAGCTACATGTTGGGCAAATGCATTTAAATTTGGAAATATCAAATTATAGTGCCATTTGCTATATTTCTAATGTGAAAGGCTCAGGGGAATCTATAAATACTCTAAACTCATACTTGCCATGGAAAAATTTTACTTGTCGCTGAATTATTACTTGGCCTCTGAAAATCATTATCATCATTTGGCTCCCTTGGAGAGATAATTTACCTCATATGGACAAGCGCTTTTCTCCCGAGAGGGAATACTTTTACTAGCCTGTGCCTCATAGGATCAGAAATACTTTTAATTGTTTCTCTAGTGCTGATAGCTTCTTTCAACTGGTAGGAGGACTAATAATCTTCTGCAAATACCAAACCAATGAAATGATATGATGTTTGTATTCAAAGCAATCAGGTTGCCATTTTAATTTCTATTCTGTACTCATAAGTTCCAATAAGAAACCCTGAAAATGCATTTGTTACCTTTTTTATTGGACTTCTAATTAGTAGAATACATTTAGAGTATTTTTGAAGATTTTGTAACAAGGTATATTACATATATTATACAAAGTGCTATATATTATATTATGTTGTATATCAGAAAAGTTATAAAGCTTAATATCTTAGTTTCTTGATACTTTTACCTCTGAGAATGGACTCAAAATATACAGAATTTTAAATTAGTATTTTAAAAATAAATGTCATTTTCTTTAGGAACATACTAGAGAACAAAAATAAAATGATCAACCATATTTATCTCTTGACTGTATATTCCATTTTCGTTTTTCTTTTCCTGGACTAGTAGCTAAAAAGGTCTATGTGAGGCTGCTAGATTATTGATTTTTCACATCTCATCAATGGGTCCCAGTACACAGACATAGACACACACTCACATGTACATGCACATACACTCACAGATTCTTAGGTATTTTATTTTATTTTACTTTATTTTCAGTCTTCCCAGTGGTCTGTTACTCATTTCTATATGAAATGTACTCTCTAAATCACTCTGGACCTCTGCCTTGGGCAGTTTTATGCATCCTAAATTAAGACAGCAGGGCCGTGGCCATCCCCTAAGAACAATGTTCTTATTTTAGGATGCAGACGCCAAGCAACAGGAGTCCTGAAGCAGCATCTGACTCGAGCTTGTCAAGCTTTACAAGCTGTTATTTTCCTTGCCCCTTCACTGTCCTGGGGACTGCCTGATTGTCCTCTTGAAGCTTTCACCATTGATTCCTGTTTCCTTACTGGGATGCTCTTCCTGGGAGATACAGGGCCTTGTACAGATTGTCCTAATGAGGGTAATGTACAGAGCTCTTACAAAGATGTGTGATGACCAGGGATGAAGCATCAGGGATGCCCAAGTGATTTGTTTAATCTTCCTTTTCTATTAATCTGCATGCTGCACACCCCATTCCCTTGAGAGGTTTCCTGTGACACGTTGTTGGTGTTTGCGACTGTCCGATTTGTATTTAGAGAATACCAGTTTCAGAGGTGAGGGGAAGACTCTACCCTTTCATTACCTTTTCCCTGAGACATCAAGACAGAAGGAGGAAAATGGTGTTTTATGTGCATGATGTTTCTCAGAAAAGTGACGCTCGTGTACAGGGGACCTATTCACAATATTCCATTCGGGATAGCCCACATTACACCACAAATTCCACATCAGTTAAAATCACTGTATTGTTTTCTTCCTGAATTTTGTGAAAATAACACGGTATTAGAGAAAAAGAGAGAGATTGAGGGCGATACTAAGAGTTAGAAAAGGATGGACAGTTTCTTAGATGGATAAGAAAAATCCCTTTAACATAAGACATAGTACTGAAAATATGCTGCAGCAGTTGAGATGTAGATTCAAGTCCTGTTTTATTTATTTTAAAGCATTACAGATTCACTCAAAGACAAGCCATCAGTCAGCAATGATGGAGAACATGAAAACGTATAAGAATAAATTGGGCTTTAATTTTTTTTGACTAACTATAGACATTTATCATAACTAATGCACTTATAATAGCAAGTACTCTTTCTCTCCCTCCTTCTATTTGGTAATCTCATCTATTTTGTTATGTGTCTTCAACCTAATTAGAAAGCAACAGTCCTGGCTGTGATAAAATGGCAATATTTCTTTTGACCGATATTGGTGAAACCCACTGCAATTAAAGTTATAGCAAAAGTTTATGCAAAAACAGTGCAATATTTTTGCTAAATAGTGTGTGAAGTCCTCCTACTTGTGATACCTAATTACTGGTGTCATGCTTGTAACGGCGACATCTGTGCACACTCAACACTCTAATGGGCAGCTCCTACAGGACTAATGCATTTTAATTGATGGTGTTTAGCGTAGCTTTTGGTTTTGCGCTCATATGAGAAGCTATGCCCTTCTGCTCCCTTGTCCCCAGATGAGCTGGCTCTCTGCTGGGGAACTCACAGTACAGATGGTCAACAAAAGGTGAAGACTGCCAGGACTCTAGCTATCAGTCCCTTTCAGCCAAGATAAAATCTGAATTACTAATCGGCTTCTCTCTGCCCCCACACTCACTCTTACTCTTAGCCAAGCTGTTTACATTTGGACTTAATGTTAATCTCTCTTTGTCAAATGGCTTTATCAAGTCCCGTTTGATTTGTAACACACCTTCCTAACTAGCAAATCAGAACTGAACCAATCCAGTCCCTTAGCATTGGCAGTTCATTTCAAATACAAATTGTTCTTTCCTTGAGGAGAGAGCTAACGCCTGGTTAAATTTCATCTCTGGTATCATCTGAAATGGGAAGAAAAAGTACTCAAACACAATAGAACTAAATGGCAGATCACGTGTGCTTCACATGAATCTCGATAGTGCATCCTCTATAGAATTGTTATCAATGTTGTTATGTTTAGCTCTTCACAAATATCACATTTGGACTCAGAGTTTTCTGAGCAATATATCCATCGTTCTACTTTGATAAGAAGTGAGTTACATTGGAAAGAATAAATGAAATGATATACACCTTTCACTGCACTGACCTCATGGTGCTTATATCATTCGTCTTTGTTACTAAAGAAACCATTTTAAAAATCATATGCAACCATTCAACACACAGGTTGCAGTTGTAAAGAAAGACTACAAAGGAGTGTGTAACTCTCAGGTTGACTATGCTCAAATCTTATAATGCTGGAGGCATGAATGATGTAAGAGGGTTAATCTCAGTCTGGAAGTGGGCAGGAAAATTGCCCCCCACCCCCACCCCGGCCACTTAACCGGAGTCTGTTGTTTCCTTGGTTTTAAAGACAGCCAGCAGTGGGTCTGCCTGTGTGGTCAGTCAGAGGAAAGTGTCACAAAGTTCTAATGAGATGCTGTTAATTTTGAGTGATAATCAGTGCACTCCTCTTTCTACATTTGGGGGGAAAGGGGACATTAAATTGCACTCCCTTAAATCATGATCTTAGTACTAGTTTCTAGGCAACCATAACAACAGAATGAAAAAAAATGGAGCCTTTGGAAGATTTTTTTTTTTCCTGAATGAAATACATGTTTTTGCCTGTCAATTGTGTGGTTTTTTTTATTGCGTATTTTGTAATGAGATATTTATAAATCTGAGCTTTAAATTAAGAAAATCACTCAGGGTAAATGCTATGTGCTGATTTAACTTTATGCTCTAAGAAAGATACCCTCTTTTAAAGCAACTTAACAAGATTAATATGGTAAACACTGGACATATTAAAAATTAGATATTCTAACAGATATCTCAGACTGTCCTTCCCTGTTAGTAGAGATTAAAAAAATAAAATGACAAAAGAGGTGTTGCACACATAAGCAAAGAAATAAAACTAAAGCAATTGGAGAGACACTTCAATATAAAACACTTTGTAAAGTTGAAAGGTGTTGCAGAGATGCACACATATATGCCTGATATGAGCACCTGTCTTTGGCTATAACAAAATACCAAGAACTGGTGGCTTAAACAACAGACATTTATTTCTCACAGTTCTGGAGGCTGGAAGTCCTAGATCTGAGTGCTGGCTGATTTCACTTTTGGTGAGGTCACTCTTGGCTTGCAGAAGGCCATCTTTTCACTGTGTTCTCACAGTGTGGAGTGGAAGAGCTACCTCTGGTCTCTTCTTATAAAGTCACTGAATCCCTCATGAGGATCCCATATTCATGAATTTATCTAAACCTGATTACCTCCAAGACCCTACCTCCAAACACCACCACATTGGGGGGTTAGGGATTCAACATATGAATTTGGGAGGATACAAACATTTACTCCATAAAGTCTCTAATACCTCTATGATTATTGTTATTTTGCATTTTAATTTAAAATTAACTGGTTTAGTCATTAGAACAACATTTTGACATAGGAATGATTACCTCATATTACAGGGCAGGGAAATTTAAGCTCAGCTCAATACTTAATTAACTTGCCCAATTTTCTACTACTGTTAAGGGCAAGCATTTTTAAGGTTTTTACTTCAGGTCTTCTGATTTCTGAACCAGATATTAGTAATGCAAGTATTAAAACATTAAATCAAAATTTAAACCTTAAAATATTAAAATCAAAGGCAAGCTGTACTATTCTAACTCTATTGATAATAGTCACAAAATAAAGGTTTTTTTTTTTCAAAATAAGCTAAATAAGTTAATAAGTTAATAAGCTAAACAAGCTAAATAGTCACAAAATAAGCTACTCTACCTCATAAGAAAGGATATTTAATGCCAGACACAATGCACCTCTTTAGATCAACACTAGAGTTATAGATATCAGTAAGCACTCTTTGGCAGAGTTCACAAAGGGAAAAATGGGCACAGAGAGAGATATTATAGTTTACAGATAGTATTCTGAAATTTATGGTAGTGCATATTATAGAAACAAAAGGAATGTCACATGGGCCAGCTTGGAGAAGATGAAACTTGGTCAAGCAAAGCTTTTTGGTGAAATGCCAAAATTCAGCCTTGATTTCAGGATCTTACGCAATCACAAAACAATGGTGTTAAAAAGTATTCATAAACCATGTGAAACACATTGCACATCAAACTCTGAATGTAATTGTATTCCAACAATATTGACATGAAGGATTTTTTTTCTCAGATCTTTTGTAGAATAGAGGAGTAATCTGAACCAAGCATGGCAATATCTCTCAATTTCCTTATCCACATAAGAGAAATAAATATATTTACAATGAGAAGAGGAGTGAGAACTTGTGAATATTTCAGAAAATGAATGAATTTCCCATCATTTCTCAATATATCTTTTATCTTTTTTCTTTCTTCGTTTAAGTAAACTTTATGCCCAATGTGGGGCTTGAACACTTGACTTGATCATCAAGAGTCACAAGCTCTACTGAGTGAGCCAATCAGGTACCCCTTGAACATATCCTTAAATTGAACTTTTAAATTTCTGAATAGTTGTTTTCTATTTCTGCTTCTTCAAATATTTTCTATTTCCTTCATGCAAAATATACTTCCGATTTAATCATAATCCTAATAATTATATGACATTTTTTTCCTTACATTCATCAAGTGGCTGTGATCTGACCATCAATTCCAATTTCATAATATTTAAGTAAATCTATAGAAAATTTAATGAATATATGTTTTGATTATTACTATTGCATACTATTACTCATATTGGTTTTGATTAAATAAGAATCCCTTTACAAACAATTTACCAGTTGTCAATACATGTTTTTCACAAACATATATGAGAGTTAAGGACAGTTAATGTTTTCATATGATAACACCTATAGTTATAGAGGGAAACATACCAAGTTAAAAACCAGTAATTATATTAGCAATGAAAGTTGTTAGACATGATATATTGCAAAGAGTCACTTGAAAAGTCAAAGTTTGGCTCAAAATTCCTGATACCAAAATCTTGCACAGAACAATTCAATAAGAGCAGAAAGATCTCTGTCTAAAAATAATAAATTATTATTTTATTTTGTAATCTGACAATGGTTAGAGAGTAAAATAATAAATAATCACTCTATTTGCTTATTAACCAAGGCATTTTTAAATTGGCCAATTTAGTGAAAATATGTTTTCAGTATAAAAAATAACAATAATTAACTTATTAGCAAGTGCACATTAGAAGAAGTATTTATCAGCAGCAAACAAAGAGAATATGATTTATAGTAGTTCTATTTTTAATGTTTTGAGCAACTTTCATATTGTTTTTATAGTAGGTATACCAATTTACATTTCTACCAACAGTGTACAAGATTCCCTTTTCTCCACAATATTGCCAACACATGTTGACATTTTTTTTTAAACAATAGCCATCAAGACAGGTGTGAAGCACTATCTCACTGTAATTTTGATTACCATTTCCTGATAACTAGTGGCACTTTTACATGCATGTTTACCATTTGTATCTCTTCTTTGGAGAAACTCATCCCATTTTTTCTAGCCTTATTGAGATATAACTGACATATAACGTAAGATTAAAGTGTACAATGTGATTATTTGACACACATATATATTGTGAAATGGTTACCACAATAATTCTGGTAAACATATCCATCACTTCACATCATTAATTTTTGGATGTGGTAAGAACATTTAAGATCTGTTCTCTTAGAAATTTTCCAACTATAAAAGATAGTATTATTAACTACAGTCACAATATTATACATTAGATCCCCAACAATTATTCACCTTATTACTGGATATTTATCTATTTCTCTCTATTTCTGTGAATATACCATTTTTGGATTCCACATATAAAGTCAAATCGTACAGCTATTTTAGAGTATAGTAAGTCTCTGATTTATTTCACTTATCAAAATGCCCTCAAGTCCATGCATCTTGTCACAAGTTGCAGAATTACCTTATTTTTTATGGCTGAATAATATTCCATTGCATATTTTATGTATATTATATTGTTTCTATATCTTGGCTATTGTGAATAATGCTGCAGTGAACATTGCAGTTATCTCTTGGAATAGTGATTTCATTTATTCATCTATATACCCAGAAGTGTGAATGCTGAATTGATCATAAGGTAGTTCTACTTTTGATTTATTGAAGAAACTTCATATTGTTTCATTAATGGCTATGCCAGTTTACATTGCCATCAACAATGTACAAAGGTATCATTTTTTCTTTTTTTAAGTCTATTTATTTTGAGAGAAAGAGAGAGAGTGCATTGAGTGGGGGAGGGTCAGAGAGAGAGGGAGAGAGAGAATCCCAAGCAGGCTCTGTGCTCACAAACTGTGAGATCATGACCTGAGCGAAAACCAAGAATCAGATGCTTAACCTACTGACCCACCCAGGCACCCCACAAAAGTATCATTTTATTGAAATTCTTACTAGCACTTGTTATTTCTTGTATTTTTGATAATAGCTGTCCTAACAGGCCCAATAACTTTAAAGATATCTATTCATGTCCCTTGGCTATTTTAAAATTAGATTATTTGCTTTTTTTCACTAGTGAGTTGTACGAATTACTTACATATTTTGAGTAATAACTCCTTGCCAGAATATGGTTTGCAAATATCTTCTCCCATTTTTTTTGGTTGCCTTTTCATTGTCTTAGGTTTTGTTATTTGTATTTGCTTGTTTTGGTGAATAAAAACATTTTTAATTTAATGAAATCCCACTTGTCAATTTTTGCTAATTTTATCCTTTGTGCTTTTGGTATTATAACCAAAAAATCTTGTCCAAGACCAATGTCAAGGAGTTTTTCTCCTATGTTTTTGTGTTGGATTTTTATGTTTTCAGGTCTTACAATTTCCCTTTAATCCATTTCAAGTTAATTTTTGTGCATGGAATAAAATGGGGATCCAATTTTATTTTTTTGCAGGTAATTATCCAGTTTTCCCAATAAACATTTATTGAAGAGACTGTCCTTTCCCCATAGAGTATTCTTCATCAGTTGACAGTTTATTTGTGGGTTTATTTCTGGGCTCTCTATTGTATTCTATCGTTTATGGCTGTTTTTATGCCAAGAGTATGCTGGTTTAATTACTTTAGTTTTTAAATATATTCTGAAATTAGAAAGTATAATACCTTCCGTTTTATTCTTCTTTCTCAAGACTGTTTTGGGTATCTGACATCCTTTGTAGTTCCATGCAATTTTATAATTGTTTTTGATCCAGCAATCCTACTTCTGGATATTTCGCAAAAGAATGAAATCAGCATCTCACAGATATATTAGCCCTCCCCTGTCCATTTCAGCACTACTCTCAATAGCCAAATGTAGGAACACCCCAAGTATTCATGCATGGATGAATAGATAAAATGTAGTATAGCATGTAGTGAGCTACTATTCAACCTTTAAAAAGGAGGAAAAGCTACAATGTGCAACAATATGGATGAAACTTGATGACATTATTCTAAGAGATATAAGCCAGTCATAGAGGAATAAATACTACATGATTCCATTTAAATGAGGCATCTAAAATAGCCAAAGTCATAGAAACAGAGAGGAGAAAGTGGTTGCTAGTGGTTAAGAGGAAGGGAAAAAGGAGAATTGTTAATCAATAACTATAAATTTAGTTATGCAAGATGAGTAAGTTCTTGAGATTTGCTGTACAACATTGTGCCTAACAATACTCTGTTATACTTAAAAATCTGTTAAAAGAGTAGATTTCATATTAGGTATTCTTACTTCAGTAAATTGAAAATAAAATTCTTGAAACAAATTGTAGCTTAGTGGTGGGGTTGAAATACCATAGTCTTACCAAACAACTCTATATGATACTGAAAAAAATGTATTTTAAATAGTATGAAAAAAGAGAAGCAAAAAGAAAGTGGCAGGTTAGGTGTATATTTTGTCTTCTGAGAAAGAAAGCAAATAAGTTTATGGTAGCATTTGAAAGGCTACATTGTTACTATATATGTAACCTCTATCACAGAATCTACTAGAAAGTAGGGTTTGTTTTTTCCTCACATTAGCTAATATTCTGCAAAATTTCTCAGTAAGGATTTAAATCATTGTTAGTAGTTTGTAATTGTAACAAACTGCCATTACTAAGGTTACTTATAAAAATATAAACTCATCATTATTGTTCACCCAATAATTATTGTATATTCTTTCTGTCAGTTGAATAAGGTTAAAATATAAGAAGGTTAAAACTGGTTTTACAATTTTTTTTATGTAATATATATATATATATATATATATATATATATATTTATTTATGGTAAGGTCGAATAAAAACAAATATAATAATCCCCAGTAAACCCATCATCTATATTTAAACTTTGTTAAAATTTTGTCATATTTGAAGAACTCAAATAAATAAAATCATAAATAAAAGAGGAGAAATACCAACCAACAACAGAGAAATGCAAAGGATTATAAGAGGATATTATGAAAAATTATATGCTAACAACTTGGACTACCTCAAAGGAAGGGATACAAATTGGACGACCTCTAAATTCTTAGAAATATAACCTCCCAAAACTTAATCAGGAAAAGATAGAAAATTTGAACAGACCAATTACTAGCAATGAAACTGAATCAGTAATCAAAAAGTTGTAACAAACGAAAGTCCAGGGCAGATGTTCTGCCAAACTTTAAAGAAGCATTAGTATCTATTCTTCTCAAAATATTAAAAAAAAGAAAACAGAAATTGAATGAAAACTTCCAAACTCATCCTACAAGGCCAACATTACCCTGATTCCAAATCCAGACAAAGACTCCACTAAAAAAGAGAACTACAGGTCAATATCCCTGATGAACATGGATGCAAAAATTCTCAACAGGGGCGCCTGGGTGGCTCAGGTGGTTAAGTGTCCGACTTCAGCTCAGGTCATGATCTCATGTTTCATGGATTCGAGCCCCACATCAGGCTCTGTGCTGACAGCTTGGAGCCTGGAGCCTGCTTTGGATTCTGTGTCTCCCTCTCTCTCTCTGCCCCGACCCCACTCATGTTCTGTCTCTCTCTCAAAAATAAATAAATGTTAATTAAAAAAAAAATTCTCAACAAAATACTAGGAAAGTGTATCCAACAGTACATTAAAAGAATCACTCACTACAGTCCAGTGGGATTTATTCCTGGGTTTCAAGGTGGTTCAGTATTAGCAAATCAATCAATGTGATACACCACATTAATAAAGAAGAGATAAGAACCATATGATCCTGTCAATAGATGCAGGAAAAGCATTTGACAAACTACAACATCCATGCATGATAAAATTTCTCAACAAAGTAGTGACAGAGGGAACATACCTCAATGTCATAAAGACCATATACAAAATATAATCCTCAATGGGGAAAAACTGAGAGCTTTTCCTCTATGGTCAGGAAAAAGACAGGGATGTCCACTCTCATTGCTATCATTTAACATATTTTTGGAAGTCCTAGCCTCAGCAATCAGAAAACAAAAAGAAATAAAAGGCATCCAAATCAGCAATGAAGAAGTCAAACTTTCACTATGTGCAGATGACATCATACTCCATTTGGAAAACCCAAAAGACTCCACCAAAAAATTGCTAGAACTGATACACAAGTTCAGTAGTCACAAGATATAAAATTATAATATGTTGTACAGAAATCTGTTGCATTTCTATATACCAATTATGAAGCAGCAGAAAGATCAAGGAATCAGTTCCATTTACAATTTTACCAAAAACTAAAAGATACCTAGGAATAAACTTAACCAGAGAGGTAAAAGATTTGTACTCTGAAAACTATAAAACACTTATGAAAGAAACTGAAGATGACCCAAGGAAAAGGAAAAACATTCCATGTTCATGGATTGGAAGAACAAATACTTTTAAAATGTCTATACGATCTAAAGCAATCTACACATTTAATGCAACCCCTAACAAAATACAAGTAGCACTTTTCACAGAGCTAGAACAAAAAATCCTAAAGTTTCTATGGAACCACAAAAGACCCTGAATTTTCAAAGCAATCTTGACAAAGAAAAGCAAAGCTGGAGACATCACAATTCTGGACTTCAAGTTGTATTATGAATCTGTAGTGATCAAGACAGTATGGTACAGGCACAAAAACTGACACATAGATCAATGGAACAGAATAGAAAACCCAGAAATGGACTCACAGCTATATGATCATCTAATCTTCAAAAAAGGCGTAAAGAATATCTAATGGGAAAAAAAGACAGTCTTTTCAACAAATGGTGTTGGGAAAACTGGACAACAATATGCAAAAGAATGAAACTGGACCATGGGGGCGCCTGGGTGGCGCAGTCGGTTAAGCGTCCGACTTCAGCCAGGTCACGATCTCGCGGTCCGTGAGTTCGAGCCCCGCGTCAGGCTCTGGGCTGATGGCTCAGAGCCTGGAGCCTGTTTCCGATTCTGTGTCTCCCTCTCTCTCTGCCCCTCCCCCGTTCATGCTCTGTTCATGCTCTCTCTCTGTCCCAAAAATAAATAAAAAACGTTGAAAAAAAAATTTAAAAAAAAAAAAAAGAAAGAAACTGGACCATGTTCTTACACCATAAATAAAAATAAATTCAAGATAAATGAAAGACCTAAGTGAGAGACAGGAAATCATCAAAACCCTAGAGAGGAACACAGGCAATAACCTTAACATTGGCTGTAGCAACATCTTACTAGATATGTCTCCTGAGGCAAGGGAAACAAAAGCAAAAATAAACTATTGGGGCTTCATCAAGATAAAAAGCTTCTGCACAGTGAAGGGCACAATCAACAAAACTAAAAGAAAACCTTTGAAAATTGGAGAAGATATTTGCAAATGACATATCTGATAAAGAGTTAGTATGCAAAATATATAAAGTACTTATCAAACTCAACACCTCTCTCCCTCACCAAAAAAATAAAAATTAAAAAAAAATAATGCAGTGAAGAAATGGGCAGAAGACATGAATAGACATTTTTTCTAAATAAGACATACAGAT